>NC_140587.1:897725531-898165531 GCF_964204655.1 Triturus cristatus
TTTTCACTTGTACAAAACCATTGAAATTCCCCCGTTATAGTTAGTTCAGCTAACTATAACTTGCGCGCCCGCAATGCACTGCTGATGACGTCACATATTACATCACTCATGACATGGTCAGTGACATCACTCATGACATCACTGATGACATCTCAAATGACATCACTGATTACATCACTGATGACATCATCCAGTGAATGTGTGTTATTCTGAAAATTAAATATGTTTTATATATGTATATCTCAAGGTCGATGGAAGAATAAATGGGTATATAAGTGTCTAAATGGATGATTTGTTTTTGAAAAATTGATTGTGTAACTGACTGATTAAGTGTATCATAGTGAATACATGGCTTAGTGAGTAATGTTTAAATATGTAAATATCTGTATCAGTCTCTCACTTTGTGTATAAGTGGCTGCATGGGTTGGTGAGTAGCTACATGGGTGTCTATATAGGTTATTAGTTGGTTTTTTGAGTATCAGTCTGAGTGTCTGCATGGTTCGGTGGGGGTATTACGTAGTGCATAGGTGCATGAATGAGTGACTCACTGTTTGTATGTGTTGAACACAGTATGTGTGCAGGACTGTATGGGTGGATGAGTGTGTGTATGGGTGTGTTAGTGAGTGAATGACTGTCTCAATAGTGTCTTTATGAGTAACTACATATGTTTTAAACTAGTATATGTGACTATTGGTGTATATATGTGAGTATATGTGAGAGTGAGAGATTGAAAGAGTTCCTGTATGAATAAGTATGTGTTTCTATAAGTGATTGTTTAAAAGACTAAGTATGTGTAAGTTTCCGTAGAAGTAAGTGTGGTGGTGTGTGTATAACTGTATATGCAAGTAAATGTATGTTTGATTCTTTATTAGCATGAGTGACTATGTGTGTGAGTAACTATGGATGAGTGGCATTGTGTAACAGGATGTATAGGTGTATGAGTACATATGATGAGTGAGTACATGTATGAGTGACTGTATTGGACTGTTGGTGAATGAGTGGATGTGTATGTGGATCTTAGAATTACTGAAGAGGTTGTTGTAACTGGTATTGGTATGTCCATTGTTTTGAAAATTTTAGTCTCTATTTTTGAATGTGTGTATCAAAGGTTATATTAGGGTGAGAGGAGGTCTGCCACTCTATCACAAGGATGATGTCATCAGTGATGTCATCAGTGATGTCATCAGTGATGTCATTTGAGATGTCATCAGTGATGTCATGAGTGATGTCACTGACCATGTCATGAGTGATGTAATATGTGACGTCATCAGCAGTGCATTGCGGGCGCGCGAGTTATAGTTAGCTGAACTAACTATAACGGGGGAATTTCAATGGTTTTGTACAAGTGAAAAGTCCAGCTAACTATAACACCCCTGAAACCTATGGTTTTTTCAGTGAATTTCTGAGGTTTTTTAAATGCTAATTCCTAACTATAACGTGCCTGAAACCTATGGTTTTTTCTGTTAATTTCAAAGGTTTTTTAAATGCTAATTTCTAACTATGCCTACAGAGATAGGACATGTGAAGAAAGAAGAAAAAATGCACAGAAAGAAACAAAAGAAGTGCAGAAAGAAGCAAAAGAAGTCCTCAAATACGAAGATAAGTGCAGGAAGAAGGATAACGTGCAGAAAGAACAAAAAGAAGAGCAGAAAGAAGCCTTGTTGCAAAATCATCCTGTACCCTCAACTTTTTCAGACGGATACTGGTGGTAACTGAGTCTGACTAACCAGTCCTAGAGCCAGTGCTATGTTAAAAGACACTTAGAATACAGTGAAAACACCTACATACACTAGGGAACATTATGCGTTGGGGTCCCCCTGTGATTAGCCTTACCTCCTCTATAAGCCCCTAGTATATAATAGGGCATGGGGATTAAAACTACCTCTTAAAACAGGCCACAGGGCGTTTTTGCACACGTTAACTCAGGCCCCGTCCCCTCCTTTCACCATTGTGTAAACACGCCCTGTGTCCGTTTTTAGTTGGGAGATTAAGTTCATTTGAGTCCTGAGGGTCCCTAGGGTCCAACTAGCCCACTAGGTACCTCCAGTAAGTGCCACAGAGCTGCGTTGCAGAAAGGTGTAAAAAGTGGCACGGCCTGGACCACCTCTCTGCAATGCAGCTCAGTGGCGCTTACTGGAAGCACTTGGTGGGCTAGTTAGCCCCCAGGGGCCCTCAGTATTGAAGGGAAATTATATCCCCAATTTAAAACGTGCCATGGTGCGTGTTTGCACACGTCACCTCAGGCCCCGTCCCCTCCCTTCACCACTGTGTAAACGCGCCCTGTGGCTGTTCTAAGTTGAGAGATTAAGTCCCCTTGAATCCTAAGGGTCCCTAGGGTCACACTAGACCACTAGGTACCTCCAGTAAGCGCCACAGAGCTGCGTTGCAGAGAGGTGTAAAAAGGGGCTTGGCCTCAGAACACCTGTCTGCAGCGCAGCTCCCTGGCGCATACTGGAGATGCCTGTTGGGGGCGCGTTTGCAGAGTGCTGCATGGAGGGGGCATGGCCTCCGGCACGATGCCAGTCTTTTATTTATTTTATTTTTTTAAGAAGGGGGGCTGTGTGGTTCCCCTTCTTATTCTAATTTATTGGCCCTGATGACCCCATCCCCCAGGGCCTGTCTCCTAATTATATTTTTTTGACCCCAATCCCCAGGGCCGGCCACTGTTTTTTATTATTTTTAAAAAATATATATTTATAGACACACCTAGGACATGCTGGACAAACCGTACGTACCTATCACCATGACGATTTGCGTGATATTCATTAAAAGGCGACTATGCATGCAATTAATCCACGTGGAATGTATTTACACCACTAGTATAGCTCTGACATGTCTGATGCTCTACCGTGCCTAATCCCGGTAGACACCCTTGTCGTTTATTTATACAAACATGGGTAGCTATTGACGGGCACATTTAATACACATGCACACCAAGCCATTCAAAGGGGATTCGACAAAAATTCGACCAAAACTATGCAAGAAACCCCCCTCACAGTTAATAAAACACACATCCACTGCCGGATGTGTAATACTTTTTATTTTACTCTCTGGAAAGGGGACGAACATCACTTGCGAGTCACAGCGCGCTCCTGACAGAGCCCAATGCTGTGTTACACCCACCATTGCCTGCCGAGTGCCACACACCTCTGTATTGTATTCCACTAGCTAGTGCATATGCTATGACACTCTCTAGCCCATGTGCACTGTAACACCACCCCGTGAAAATGTCATGCCACACTTGTCTTCGCACGGGTTATATTGCCCCATCTAACGTGCCTTCCTCGATGCCTATGTTATAACGCACAGTGCTATGCCATACATATTACAATTTGGGATCCATATCTTTGTCACAGTGCATATGCAACGTTACACTCCCCAGCACATATTTTATATTACAACTTTAGAGACTAGTTAGGTTACACAACACTGCCCTGTGCATATTACACTCCAAGGCGCATATCGCATAGCACACGCTAGTGCCTGTGCTATCTCGCGCTCTCCAATGAATCTGTCATTGTGCACAATGTATTGCATATTATATTTCACGCCTGGTTCATCTTATATCACACTTTTTGGTGCATAGTTTATACCATACACTATATCTAGTTTTCATTTTCAATCGTGCTCTCAGGACTATGTTCTATATAACACTGTGTTCACCTACCCTTTTCACGGGCATTACATTTTGCGATAGGGGGTGGAGGGTCAGGGGGTGTTTTTGCCAAGTGAGCCCGGAGTCACAGTCACTAACGTCTTCTTCTTCCTGAATAAAAGTGAGATTATGCTGCATACTTGTTCATATTTTAAGTAGTTTGCACAGACAAAATGTTTTAAAAACAATAAAGTTTCTAATACCCGCCTTCTCTGAACAGTTAGCTTGCTGCCCCACCCCCCTCCTCCCTATCCTCTGTTGTGTGAATCCATGGACTAGCCTCCTCCCTCCTGCCATGCATGGTCTGATGTGCTGCCACTGCCCTCAATTTAGTATGATGTACCAGTCCACTCCTCCTGCCCTCCATTGCCCAATTCTATGCCCCATCATTGACCTCCTGCTTAAACTCTGTGCTTAGCTTGCTGCCCCTATTCTCCTTCCCCCTGCCCTCCGATGTCTTTGTGCATGCCCCTGCACCATCCTTTTTGCCCACCATGTCCCATGGACCTGCCACTCCTATCTACTCTGAGTGTTCTGTTGAGCTGCCACTCCCCTCCCACCTGCCTAGCATTGTCAGATGACTGTAACCTGTCCCTGCCACCTCCACCCTGCCTGTCCACATGCCATGCCTCTATCCTCTTCCTCCTGTCCTACATGGTCCATTGTACTGCCACACCCTTCTGCCCTCCCTGGTCTGTTGTGCTGCAACTGCTCCTCCTGCCTGCCCCGTGTGGTCTGTTGTGAGGCCCTATCCCCTGAACTTTCTTGTCTGTGCACAGGTCCTGACCCTCCCTTCTATCCTCCATCGTCCTTTGTGCATGCCCCTGCACCCTCCTTCTTGCCCATCATAGCCATTGTGCTGCCACTAACCCTCCCACTTGCCATGCATGGTCTTCTGTGCTGCCATGGCCCCTCCCACCTTCCCTGTGTGGTCAGTTAGCTGCCCCTGACCCCCTCCCACCTTCCCTCCATGGTCTGTGTGTATGCCATCACAGTCTCACTGTTGCTCTTCATGTTGTGTCTTGCTTCTAGTGCCCATCCTGCCTGACCTCCATGGCCATCTTGCTGCTCCTGCCCTGCCCCCTTGCCCCCAGCCCTCTGTTTACATGTGCAGACCCCTACTCCCTCCCTCCTGGCTTGTCTGTTCCATTGTAATGCCCCTGATCCGTCCCTCCTGCCCTTTATGGTCTGTTATGCTGCAGCCTTCTCTCCTGTCTGTCCATTATGGTCAGCTAGCTACCATTGCCTCTTTCCCCTCTGTTCTCTGTTGTCCATGTGCATGGTCCTGTCCCCTCCCTCTTGCTTTCTATGGATTGTTGTGCTGCACTCCCGTCCTGCATGCCCTGTGTGGTGTATTGTGCTGCTGCAAACCCTGATGCCTGCCCTGCAGGGTCAGTTTGGTGCACCTCTCCATGTCTCTCCTGTCCTCTGTTATCCAAGTCCATGTCCCTATCCCATTTCCTTCCATGATCCAATGTACCATACTTGCGAACATTTTGAACTTGGTAAGAGGGAGATTTTGAAAAAAAACTGGGGTATTGATTTTCCCCTTTGAGTTACATTGAAAAAGAGGATATTGTAGACAGGAGACAGATCAAATAAAGCCCATTTGAGCTTAAAAACATTGGACGTTTCCTGGCTGAATCGGGTCTGTTGGCATGTATGGTTGTACTACCATTGCCTCTTCCTTCTGCCCACAATGGTCTATTACATTGCCACAGCCTTGAAGGAGGGTAGATTTTGTATCACAGGGGGCCCCTGGCCCGTTCTGTCCACACCTGAAGTATGAGACCCTTGTCCTTGCCCTGCCAGCCGCATTTGTAGGCCGTATTAAATTGACCAGCGGGTCCTGTGTTGCTATATAATTATCCTGAGACATCCTTACCACTCAGCCAGCATAAAACCCCTGTGTAGGCCCTTCTGTTCAATATGTAGGCCTCTTTGTTAAATTGACCATAGCTCTGCAATTTTAGTGTATAGCAGTCTGAAGGCAGGTCTGCGAGGCCTTCTGCTCCAAACTAGTAGCCCCCACCCTACCCGAGTGCTCCGTGCTCGGTATCAAAGTTCAACATCCCCCTGAAGCTGTCGACATACAGTAGGCTGCATCCTGGACTGGTACTTGCTTCCTGGGCAGGTTTCCCGCTTTTAAGGAAGTGGCAACCGCAGAGCGTCAAGTTAGGAGAACTGAGGAGATTTTATACATGAATATATTGAATTCCTGTACAATACCCATTATTTTCTGCTTGCTCTATGGAACTTACGATAAGCGATTGGCCTGAGAGACTGACCTTTTCACCCAGTCCATTGTCAGCATTCAGTGGGTAAATGACGAAATGTCTGGTAAAATCTGCAGACGAAGCTTTTGGGTAGCATACGTAGGTAGATGTAGCGTGCAAAGGAGCCCACAAAATGATATAAAAAGGGAGCACCCACAGATATCGACGGACAACCTCGCCGTCTGTATGTAGGTTAACAGGCTGTGCAGGTTTTCCCCAAGAACTGGGAGCTCTTGTCTTCCTTTGCTTAAAATGTCTTGCTCGGCTTTGCTTGAAGTATCTTATTCTATTTTACCTATATGAAATGTCATGTTATGTTTAACCATTGTTCTCTTTACTTTTGCATTTAAAAGATGTTGTATTGTAATTGCAGGAATGCTTGCTCTAAGAGTAAATGTGAGTGTCCCTAGGTAACATTTTCCTTGGTGTAACTTGTTTCTCATGATGCATTTATAGATGTGTTTTCTCTCTCTCTCTGTCAGTCCATTAATTGAGATACAGAGAATATCATGACAGCTGTATGATTATCTGGATTCTGTATTTTGTACTTTAGGTCTCTATTCTGCGGTTTCTTTGAAGTTGCATCTTCTCATTAAACTGCCATTGTATTCTGCCTCCAATTCCATGTCTCATATGTCTGTTTTCTTCATTTTTGGAGCAAGCGTTCCTAGGCACCCCGGCTCAAATTAAGGTGCCCCTTTTGTCCCTGACTCACTCTCCTGCTCAGTTCTGTGGTGGCTCCCGGGGCTCTGGGGACCGCCCCTAGCTTCCTTGACCCGTAATAGATCTTCCCTCCAACAGCCTCTCTTGCAAGTCCTGTATTGTTGGTTTGTTGCCCCTGCCCCCCTTTCCACTGCCCTCCATAGTCTGTTGTGCTTCCACGGCCCTTCCTGCCTGCTCAGTGTGGTTAAATTGTTGCCTTTGCACCCTCCTACCTGCCTTCAATTTTCAGAGTCCGTGCCCCTGGCCTCTGCCTCTTAACAGTATCCTAATGAACAACTAGATTGCTAACATTCTATATTTATTACAAAAGTGTGGAGCGCCTGACATCATCTTGATGTAATCAAAACTGTAATACCTAGAGCATTCCTTTAGAAATTACATATATGAGAGGGTCTTATTGGCATCAAAATTATGGTTAGTGCTCTAAAAGACTAAAATAAGGACATATTTTCTGAGTTTTCAAATAGCGACAAAGCACTTTTAAATTATTTGTTATCTTTATGTTTTTTTATCTAGTTGACAACTTGATTAAATGTTGCACTTAGGGGAGAGGATGTGGTGTTACTTCCAGAACTGCAGACTTTGCAACTGGGGAACCAGGTTGAAGTTTCTGCTTCAGCTCGACATTCTGTGATTCTGGTCAAATCACTTAGTCTCCCCATGTCTACAACCAAAATGAATTTGTTCTTGTGTGATGTAACCAATGCTCATGTAAAGCACTCCAATACCTGACAAGTCTGCACTATATAACACTGCAAAAACACAAAATAATAAGTGTTTTGCACACTTCTGTCATTGGGCTATATTTGGGCTATATCTGGGTGATTTTGGGCTACATTTGGGCTCTTTTGTCTCCGGTGGCCATCTTGGGAGATTTATTTGTTATGAAGTTTCCTAATTTCCTCATGTACTGCAGTCTCCTCAGTCGGAAATGCTTTCAGTTTTTTACTTTGATTCCATCATGAAGGTATTCAGATATGTCACACATTTGCCATGAATTCTGAATGTTAGCACTCTAGTTGCTCATTAGATCACTGTAGTAAAACTACTGCTCACCATGGAAGTCTGCTCCTGGTATTAAAAGTGCATGTTTCAGTCTGCATGTCAGAATTTTTTAATGAAATAGAAGAGGATTTGAGAAGTCACTCAAAATGTGCCCTCATTTTCTTTCTTCAGCATTAATCATAATTTCTATGGCAAAATGAACCCCCTCATTGTGTTCCTTTTTAAATTAAATGTTTTAAGTGTTACCAGTTTATTCCAATCAAGATGGCTTCAGGTGTGCCATACTTTTGTCATAATGAAGACAGTAAGTGCTCTAGTTGTTTTTAAGAACATTCTTGGACATTCTGTCATTGGGCTATACTTGGGCTACATCTGGGTGATATTTGGGCTACATTTGGGCTCTTTTGTCTCTGGTGGCCATCTTGGGAGACTTATTTGTTATGAAGTTTCCTAATTTCCTCATTTACTGCAGTCTCCTCAGTAGGAAATACTTTCAGTTTTTTACTTTGATTCCATCAAGAAGGCATTCAAATGTGTCACACATTTGCCATAAAATCAGAATGTTAGCACTCTTTTTGCTCATTAGATCACTGTAGTAAAGCTACTGCTCACCAGGGAAAACTGCTGCTGGTATTGAAAGTGCATGTTTCAGTCTGCATGCCAGGATTTGAGAAGTCACTCAAAATGTGCCCTAATTTTTCTTTATGCAGCACTAATCATACTTTTTATGGAAAAATGAACCACCTCATTTTGTTCCTTTTTAAATTAAATGTTTTAAGAGTTACCACTTTAATCCAAGCAAGATGGCTTCAGGTGTGCCATACATTTATCATAAGTAGGACGGTTAGCGCTCTAGTAGTTCTTTGGAACACTCTGGAAAGCTGCAGTAGAACACAAAGGAATCAACTGACAGTCTCTGCCCTTGTTGGATGTACATGTTTTACTGAGAATGTCAGACTTCATTCTCACATGACTGAGAAAGATAATGTGAATTTACAGAAAATAAGCTCTCAGTTTAGCTTATAGATCACCTTCCAAACCTCTGTGGTAAAAGCATGAGAAAATATTTTTCTCTCAATCATGATATCCCAGCAGAAGGCTTTTTCACATGGTGAAATCACCTTAGAACATACCACAATTCCTAAAATGAGTATGGTACCATCAACAAATGATTTATAATGTAACTAAAGTCTTAAAATCTTCTATTAACTGCAATGCTTTTTAATGAGGTGCTATCATGTATATTGGTCCCAAGATGGCTGCCAACACTTCTTGGATGAAGTGCTGACAGCCAATCAGATCTCAGGATGAGATGTGTGGTTAGGCTCCGCCCACATATATATTGATTTAAATGCTATTTTCTCAGGAACTACTGAACAGATTTACACCAGACCTACAAAAGGCACTTCCTTGACCTGAGGACTACCTCTCTGCCAACTTTCAAGTAACTCTGTTCAGCCGTTCGGGCTGTAGCTGTGTCTAAAGGTCCTATGGAAAAATGCATGGGAAAAACGCGTTTTGGGACCCCCTTTTTTTCTCAGCCCCCGCTTGACGAATCCCCCCGAGACTTTCAGGGTAGGAGCGGAGCGTAGCGCCCCACCTATTTTGAAAATTTCGCGAGGATTCATCGACCGGCGCCAAAGTTATTCCAAATAGAATGTTGCGGATTTCCTATGGAAACAGGGTCCTAACTATAACTATCTACTGGCGACCGCCAGTAGATAATATTAATATCTATATATATATATATATATTTTCACTGAAAAAAACATAGGTTTCACACACGTTATAGTTAGGAATTAGCATTTAAAAAACCTTGAAAATTCACTGAAAAAACCATAGGTTTCACACATGTTATAGTTAGCTGGACATTTCACTCGTACAAAACCATTGAAATTCCCCCCGTTATAGTTAGTTCAGCTAACTATAACTCACGCGCCCGCAATCCAATTGCGGGGGACTGCGATGGGAACGTGCTTCGCCCCCAGCTACGTGAATCTTTTCGTGGGCTGGTGGGAGAAGCACGTTGCCTGGGGCGAGGCTAATGAATGCTGGGTGGAAAAGAACGCTCTTTGGGCCCGATACATAGACGATCTTTTTATATTTTGGCGTGGCAGCCGCACCTCGGCTGAGGAATTTGTGGCTTCCCTAAACATAAATGACCTTAACTTAAGATTCACAGGGGAAATCAGTGACAAATCAGTTACATATTTGGATCTTGAGATTTATGTAGATAATGGCACACTTTCTACTAAAGTCTTTAGGAAGCCCACAGCAGGTAACACGGTCCTGCATGCTGACAGCCACGACCCACGCAGTACCATAAAAAACATACCATTTGGGGAATTCATACGCCTCAAAAGAAACTGCTCCAAAGCACAAGACTATGCTCAGGTTAAAACAGAAGCCACCAAGAGATTCAGGGAAAGAGGTTACAGGAACACAGACCTTTCCATAGCTGAAACCAAAATCAAAGACATAAATAGAAAAGATCCATTAATTACTAAGAAAGCTACTGAATCAGATGAAGGTCAGGTTAGGATGATAACCAACTTCAATGAGAAGTCCAGCCAGGTAATGCAGATCTTCAAGAAAAACTGGCACATTTTACAAACAGACAACATCCTCAAAAAAAAGTTGCCGGCACGCCCAGTAATAACTTACAAGCGTAGCCTATCAATAGGTGACTACCTTGTCCATAGTCACTTTGATCCAGTCCCCAAAGTCAAAAACAGGATAGGCCTTGCGGGATTTTATCCCTGCAACCACTGCAAAGCCTGTAAATTTAGTGAGAAAACAACCACATATTCAGGCAGACCCAATGACCCTAGACCCATACGCAAGATGAAACTTTTCCTCAACTGCAACTCAGACTTCACTGTCTATTGCCTCACTTGTCCATGTGCCAAAAGGTATATAGGGAGCACCATACACCCTACAAAAAAACGTATTTTGTAACACATGCGGGCAATTACTAATAAAGACCCAGCATATCCGGTTGCCCGACACTTTGAACAATACCATCAAAGCAACCGTGACCTACTAAAATTTTATTGTCTCGATCAAGTTGGCAAGTCGGAGAGAGGTGGTGATAGAGTACGAAAACTTCGTATTCTAGAGTCAACCTACATAATAGATCTCCAGACTAAGACCCCTATAGGGCTTAACAATGACGAGGAATTATGGGTTCACTTATGAGGTAGAAGATATATACATATTCCAAGGGTATCTCTTTAAATACATCTTAGATACCCTTCCGTTTTGGGTCTGCCGCTCCAACACTGAATTCCAAAACAAAGAACTGAAATCTGTTTTTTTATTTTCTGTTTTATGTCCCTACATATGTAAGTACTCTCTCTCAGTAGTTGGCTTTATGCCCATTCAGGGCTTTATCATCACAAACAGGCAGATGACCGGGCAATATGGATGAGATGCCTGAATAGGGGGGGCCTACTGGCAACATGAAATCTAGATGAATTATGTTCATGAACTGAGTGTAATCATACTGTTATTTGCTTGCCTCCTCGCCCCCTTGACACTTATGTAAAGCAATATCTAAGGTGTTCAGACATATTTAATACTTATCGTAGTCTTTATACAACCACACACATTAACTTAGAATATTGCTAATTTGCATTCACGTGTCTCTCTCCTTAAACTTTCTGACATAGAAACACTAAAAGAGTCATTTGCCATAACACACTGTCGTCCAACTTTTAATTTTAACCTGTATATATACTGTTTGCATGAATGTAAGGCACTTTACTTGGTTATATTTGTCGTTATAAGATGGCCGCCATGAATTTACGAACAATGTTGCTGCTAGTCGATCTTCTATGCTAATATATTTTTTGTCATGTGACATGCGATTCAAGTTTAAATGTGCCGTTTGTATGCAATGGAAACTGACATTGAAAAAGCCAGTCGGCGAAACGCGTCTGTCAGCGTTTCGGGGGAACAACGGGGGGGAACTTGCTGAATAAAGCATTTATGCTTTAAGAAACACTGTCCCTGGATTTTGCTTCGAGTGCTCTTCGCTTTACACGTTTTACGTGTTGGTTGTTTCATATATATATATATATATTAATATCTATATATATATATATATTTTCACTGAAAAAAACATAGGATTCACACACGTTATAGTTAGGAATTAGCATTTAAAAAACCTTGAAAATTCACTGAAAAAACCATAGGTTTCACACATGTTATAGTTAGCTGGACATTTCACTCGTACAAAACCATTGAAATTCCCCCGTTATAGTTAGTTCAGCTAACTATAACTCACGCGCCTGCAATCCACTGCTGATGACGTCACAAATTACATCACTCATGACATGGTCAGTGACATCACTCATGACATCACTGATGACATCTCAAATGACATCACTGATGACATCACTGATGACATCATCCATTGAGTATGTGTTTCTGAACAGTTTTAATATGTTTAATATATATAGGGAAAGGCCTGTTGAAGAATGAGTGGGTGTACAAGTGTGTAAATGGATGATTTTCTGTGGTGCGTAACTGACTCTATAAGTGAGTCATTAAATGTATCTTACTGCAGACTAGTGACTAAACTGTGAATGTCTGTAAGTGGCTGCATGGTTTTGGGAATAGCTATATGAGTGTCTATATGAGTTATTGATTGCTTGTCTGAGTATCTGTATGGGTTCCTGAGTGTTTGTGTGGGTAGGGTGTGTGTTACTCTGTGACTAGATGTGCGAGTGGGTGATTCATTGGTAGGCCTGGGCGAAGCACTACGCTACGCTCGCGTAGTTTGCGAAGTTCGCGCTACTTCGCACTACGCGAACTGCACGTAGCACAGTGCGAACACGCGTAGCGTAGTGTTGCGTAGTGCTGCGGTCATTTTTTGCTTGCTCGCGGTCCTCAACGTCAAGTTGGCGACCGCGAGCAAGCAAAATGACATCCTGGCGAGACTTTTTCCTTGTTCGCGATCGCGAGCATGGAAAATAAACCTCCCGGCGAGATTCCCAACGCGAGAAGGTCAGGTTTCTCATTGCGAGGGGTCGCGTATGCTCGCGACCGTTCGCGATGAGAAACTACCAGTTCGCGTTGAGAAAGCTGCAGCTCGAGTAAAAATCTACTCGAGCAGCAGAAAACTACAGCTCGCACTGTGCAAGATGCCATTTTCAATGATTGCACAGTGCCGGTTGCTTGTCCGCACTGTGCAATCATTGAAAACAACATCTTGCACAGTGCGAACATGTTACTTCGCAGTTCGCGAAGTGCTACGCGTAGCTCGCGTAGTGCGAACTTCACTTTGCGTAGCTTCGCGAAGTGCTACTTCGCGAACTACGCCCACCCTTATTCATTGGATGCATGGTTTTAAGAGTGCATCTGTGATGAACTGTATGGTTGAGTGAGTGTATGTATGGGTGTATTAGGGATTGAATGTATATCTCAGTGGTACATTTGTGACTAACTACATATGTGAAAGGCAGTATATATGCGTGTAAGAGTATATAAGTGGGTAGATGTGAGAGTGTGCAATTGTGAGAGTGACTGTATGGATGAGTGTGTGCTTGTATCAATGATTCTATAAGAGCGTAAGAATGTGGTACTATTTTTATGAGTAAGTGAACTTGAGTGTGTATAATCGCATAGGTGAGTAAATCGGAGTGTGATTATTTGCATGACTGACTAGGTGTGAGAGTACCTCTATGGGTGATTGGTGGTGTGTGAGTGTCTATATAGGTGTATAAATGCATATGATAGTCTTGTATGGAGTGACTGTAAGTATGAGTGACTGTACAGGTGAATGAGTGGAGGTGTATGTAGACTAGGGGTGGGCGGAATTTGCGTAATCGCGTTACGCAAATCTCCGCGAAACGGTAAAAAATCTCCGCGAACACGCAGAAATTCCGCGAACACGCGGAATTGCTTGTTCGCGATGCTTTTTTCCTTTCACAGTTGCTGTTTGCGTGCTCGGGGAGAAATATCTTGCGAACACGCATTTTGAGAACGCGAACAAGAAAAAATTTCGCGAAGTCGCGGAAAGCAGAATTTTGGGCAATTTTGCGTTCTCCGCGGAACGCGAAATTACCGAAATTCCGCAAATTCCGCGAGCGGAACGGAATTTACCGCCCAGGCCTAATGTAGACCTAAGATTTAATAAGTGGGTATGTAGTTATTGGTATTGGAGTATGTATGGTTTTGAGACTGGAACTCTGAAATTTTGAGACGGTGTATCAAAGGTTATATTAGGGTGTGAGAAGATGTGGTAATTTATCACATGGATAACGTCATCAGTGATGTCATCAGTGATGTCATTTGAGATGTCATCAGTGATGTCATGAGTGATGTCACTGACCATGTCATGAGTGATGTAATATGTGACGTCATCAGCAGTGGATTGCGGGCGCGCGAGTTATAGTTAGCTGAACTAACTATAACGGGGGAATTTCAATGGTTTTGTACGAGTGAAATGTCCAGCTAACTATAACATGTGTGAAACCTATGGTTTTTTCAGAGAACATGGTTGAAAAAATAGTGATGGAGGCAGTAAACCTAGGGGAGTAGTAGAGAAGGAGTGAGGGAGTTACGAAAGAGCAGTAAAGGAAGAAGAGAGAGAGAAGGGGAATGAGAAAAGCAGAGTGAGGAGAAGTGAACAAAAGGGAGCATGAAAGTGAAGGGGTGAGAAATACAGATATTTTAAACTTACCTGACCAACAAGGTAACTTAATTAGAAATAAATGGGTTTTTTTTAATTGCCAGAAAAAAGGATTCAATTTCCTAAATTTTCTCTCTCAAACTGAAAAAAAAGAAAAAAAGTAGTAATATTTAACAATACATTTTAGAATACAGTACACATATTTTCATATTTAACAAAGTAATTTTTTGCCCTTTTTTGCTGTTTTCAGAATATATTGAATTTCACTGAAAATAGTGATATCAATTGCATTCATCACTTAACAGCGGGCAATAAAATAAACAATCTGAAAGATTGTTTAAAAAAGCCCTGAATCTATCCTCAGTAAAACATACCTTGATAGAAATGTAACATATATATTAAAAATATCTTCTAAGAACAATAACTATTTGTAATAAATAATGTCTGTAAATCTTGTTGTTTAAGCACATACACCAAAATAATATCTGTCAAAGAAGTCCACAATAGAAACATTTACCTTTCCATGAGGCCAAATGGTAATTTTTAAACCCTTTTTAGGTGAAATATCCAATGGTAATCCTATAAAATTGAAATATAGATTTCTTCAGATGCTGCAATTTGTATCTAAAATGTTGGTTTTAGAAAAATTAAGTAGGAATTTGGTAATTCTGCAGGCAAGCGTTGCTTGAAAATCAATTGAGAATCATTACACAGTGTCCAGCCTTTTTCACATTTTAGATAAACTGTGTAATGACCAGAAGTTATAGAAGGTCCATCATGGAAAATGATTGCAACTGCAACAAAAGTCTTTCCTGATATTGATAATTGATTTCCTATAAACTCCTTTATTAAAGTGTCAAATTTTGTTCCATCAGCTCTACAACGTTGCATCATTAAAATTATATACTGTCCATATTTCTTTAAAAATAACATTGATAACATTTCTGATTTACATTGAGAACATTCCATGTTGTGATTTGCATCTTTAACTAATTTACTAAAAGTCACTGATTTACTCTCTGGTAATGTTAAATGTATGAACCTTTCAGAATCAACATTAGTGCTGCATGTGTTCATACAGTTTTCACAACAATGTTCCCATTTATAAGAGAGACCAAACATATTTTCTATTTCTACCCCTTCATCTTCCAGTACCATAAGCATATACATTAAGAATTCCTGTGCATCTTGCTGGACATTTTCAGTAAACTGTGTACATCCAGAACATACATATAAAAGATTTCTAACATCAGAAGCACTTTCTATTTTAGTTTTATCATTACTCACCTTCTCAAAAAGGAAACTCAGCAGAGAACAAAATCTTTTTTCATGATTTAGTAGTATCTGCTCTTGCAAACTTTCAAGATAAAATACAACATTCAGCACTACATTAGCGTAGCAGTTGACACCAGAGCTATTTTCAAAATGACAACCAACAACCTCGTCAACATTGTCCTTTTTCTTTTTGCTTGCAATCACATCACTCTCCTTTTGTTTTCTCTTCTGTACATCCTCATTACAGATATTCTCAATTCTCCTTTTCCGACAAATAACACTTTTTTCAAACACAGGATACTGACCTAAATGAGGAGCATAGCTTCTTCTTAATCTATTATACTCCTTTACACAATTTGCATCAGCACTAACTTTTGAGTCATCAAAGTCTATCATGAATAAACCAGATAATTTTTTCACTCGTGACAAAGCAACATATGCCATACATTCTTTAAACACACTAGATCCAATGTTTACAAAAGCACTATCTACAGTTAATCCTTGAGATCTGTGAACAGTTACAGCATATGCTAGAGAAAACGGAAACTGCTTCCTACGTACATATAAGTCTTTCACAAGCAAAAAACGAACTGAACAACGACTAATGTCTTTAACCTCTTCAATCTGATCAAATTTTATTTTTAAAAAATTCAATTCCATCTTTTTTCTGGTAGTTAACAAAACCCACAACTTTACCCATAGCTCCATTCACTAAACCTTTTTCTACATTCAAATTACGTCTTAAAATTACTCGACAGTTCATACATACATAAATATTCTTTTCTAAACCAGCTGTTTTCGATATGTTTTTCTCTAGAGAATCCAATTTAGTTTTCAATTTGCCTGTCAATGAAATAGTTATTCCTTCATGCTATATTTTATCCACGGCTTCCATTTTCATAATCTCTTCATTTTCCAATTTCAAAAGTTCTTCATTGAATATAGAGCATTCATGTATTGTTGGCATCAATCAGATTACAGTATTTTTTTCTGCAATGTTCTTGTATATTTTCTCTGGAACTATTTGTTCTGTTGGAAACAAATTACATAGCAATCGACTCTGTAAAGCTTTTCTGCCATTTTCTGTAAGTAGTCAAATTCTTATATCTTTGAGAATACTTGCATAATCATCAACATTTGCTTGTCGCATATTGGTAATGAGTTCGTTGTACTCAAAGTATGACCAAATATTCACATTACCTATACTTCCTAACAGCTTTTTCGTGTCTTCATGTGTAAGAGTATTAAATACTGGTTGTCCTTTAACTGGAGTGAGCTGCAGTAGATCCCCAAAAACTATAACATGTTTTCCTACAAATAACACCTCATAGTCTGTCTTTAGAATTTGCTGCATTCTTAAATGCACGAAGGCAAGCATTAAGTTTGAATAATGAATAATGAATAATGAGAACTTTCATTTTCTTCAACAATCTTGAAACTTCAAAACATGCTTCTCCTGTTAGCTTGTGGTATTCTATGTTGTTCCCATGCTCTACTGGTAACATTAGCAAACGATGTAAGGTAATTCCTTTTCTGTTATATGCTGCTAACCCAGTTGGAGCAGTAACAACACAAGACAAAGTTGAATCAGATTTTTTCTGTAGATAGCTTCTAATTACTTTAATTAAGAAACTTTTTCCAGTTGCAGCTTGTCCACTCTTTATTTTCATGTAGTAATCCATGATCAATTTGTTTTGTGACTACTTCATAAATGTGTTGTTGTTCATCATTCAGTTGTTGTTCCAAATTTGGTAAGTCTATTAAATCTTCCTGAGCTTGATTCATAGCTGTTTCCACTTCAGTCATGGCTATTGCAGCTTCATTTTCTATGATTGGTTGTCCCAGGGGATCTTGACTGAGCGTACCAGAACTTTGACTGTCTTGAGAACTGTCTCTAGCTACTTCAGCTGCAATTGTAGCTTCTTGTTCAATTTCTTCATTTAACATTTCTACATAATGTGAGAAAGCACTGCATTCTATGTTATCTTTGCATGCATTAAAGGAATCTTCATCGCTCTGAAAATCTCCAAGTAATTCATCTTCTGAACGCCATGGTTTAAACAGCTGTAAAAGTGCTAAGTAGTAAAATTCCTTTTTGTCAGTAGTGTCGCAACTCAGCTTCCTGTGATTAATCAAACTTCCTTTTGTTTGTTCCACCAAACATCCTTCCTCACCAATGACTTTATATTTTCCATTGTTGATGACTTCTGTGGCATTCCGTTTATAAATGTAGTTCTGCAGCACTTCATAGAGACACATGTTCTCAAGATGATGACTTCTGTTTGGGTAATATGTGTCCAACATGTTTGTTTTCAAAATGTCTGTACTTTCTGGTTCGTTCTCTGCTAAACATTCAATTTCTTGAATAGATTTCAGTACCCGATTTCGCATTCCTGCAAGGCCTAAACTTACCCAAATTATTCTTCTGGATTTGGAGTACAGACTTGCAGATGATAACCTATCTGAGCATTCGTATGACCCAATTTCTCGTTGCGATAACATCTTTAAACTGAAACTGTATAGCTTTTTACCGACAGTCTTCTCGTGAGAAATCTCCTACCACATTTCTTTCAATTCCGTTTTCTCAGATTTAGTGATGTAAGATGTGACATCCCGAGCAACAGCAATAGAATTGTCAGCTACATACTGAATATCCATGTTAGCATTCCACATGGATAAAATGATTGGGTTGTAGTCATTTATATATTTTGACTCTTCTTTTCTTCTTAGGCTGTAGGTATTTTTCGGAGATTTTCTTGTAATGGTATGTCGCACAGCTGACATAAAACTGTTTACTCTTCCTTTTGAAAGAACAGGTCGTGGAAATCCAAATCAACATTTTGTGTAGAATTTATCTTTACTCTAGTACTTTCGTTGACAGTATTTTCCACACCGATGACTTTGGAAACGTAAAACTTGATATTTTAAGTTTTTTTATTCTGTGCTTTTAGGTATAGCACATGTTGCATATTCTTCAATGAAAAATAAAACTGCATCATCAGAATCTGTTCCAAAATTTGGGGCATCCTTGATCCACAACAGCATATGAATATGAGGAGCACCTCTTGCTTGGTACTCTTTTCTCCAAAAGAAAACCACAACTTCTCCAAGAGGTGGATTTTTTTTATTGCAGATGAAGGACATCATAGCCTGAAATCTATGATTGAAATATCTGCAAACATTAACCGGATCCAATGAGCACAATTCTCCTGCTGTCTTGTATTGGATGTTTTCAATATTTGAATTTGCCTCTCGAAGAAAATCCTGTAAATCATCCCAAGCGTACTCAGCACAGCTTAGGGTAAGGAACCATGTAGGAGTTCCTAAATTCCGTAACATACATTTCAATTCTCCATGGCGTCGGTACCAATATTCATTAGTTCCACGCTGACAAGCCATCAGATTAATCAATTGAGATTCCAAATGATCATCTCGCTGTTGCACTTTGTTCATAAAAGTCTTTGCAGACACATTATGTAGATGTACTCCAGTTTTTAAAATATGATTTACTGCATAAGATGGTGCAGACAAGTCACTTTCAAATTAAAGATGGAACAAATAAGGAATACTTTGACGAAATCTTGGATCTTCTGTATATAATCTTGTAGTCCGATACTCAGAAGCAGGAATCTGTACTGGACGTTCATCATATCGTCCGCCTTTTCCTGTAGGAAACAGCTGGGGAAAACAACGAGCTTCCAAGTTCTCCTCCCATACACTCACGGGAGTTCCTTTTGCTTTTTTCATCTGAAACAGATCAATAGAGTTTCCCATAACTTCTTTAGAATGAAGAGGATGTATGCTGAAATGTTCATAAATTTCTTCTTCTGTTGACTTATCCACTTTTTCAATTTGCCCAGTTGGTGTTCCTGTGTCTGCTAGTAAAACTTCTTCATCTTCATCCATATAAATTGATTCATAGTACTTACTATTTATTTTCAAATATAAATTTGCTCTTTGTACTTTTCGTACATCTACTAGCTCCTGCCAAATTTTCTTATTCTTTGTAGGTACACCATTAACCAGAATAACTAATGGTTCAGTTTCCAAACTATCTGCATCTATTGTTTCAAGATTTTTTTTCAAATCTAATGGCAATTAGACAACTCTTCCTTTTAAACCTCTTTGTAAATCTGAAGGAGGCAATTTACCTGTTTTGGGCTCCATACGAACTATAGTCTGAAACGAATGGACACATTGAATGAGTATAGACTCATACGTATTTAAATCACTAAGTTCTGCAGGAATAACAACCAATTCTAAATTATTATGTACAGCTCTAGCTGGCATTTTATTTTCTTCTAACTTGTTATAACAGTATTTACAAATACGCTGATCTTCACCCAAATCAAAACAATTTTCCAGAAATAAACATGTAGCAAAATCCTTCCACTCATAATTATTTTCTTTTTCACTTTTTTTATAGAGATCAACATTCCTTGTTTGAGTTTTATAATGGCTTCTCCGGCAACAAATACAAGTAATATTTGGTCTTTCATTAGAGAATTTAGTAAATGTTGTCATTTGATCTTCAAAATGTTTACTAACAGTGAGTTCTACATTCTCTTCCACATTTTCCTCAATAACTGTGTCAATTCCTGCACTTTCTTGCTCTGGACCAAAGTAACAAAATTGAATATCATCAGTAACCTTCTCTACATCTGATACAGATCCACGGAACAGAGCACTATTCAACTCATTTAACTTAAGTGCTGGAGTTTTAGCAAAATACAATCTTCTCACAAACTTTCTCATTTCAGTATGATGTACTGCCAGCATCCTAAAATGGTGAAAAACACTTTGACAAACTTTCCTAGAAAGACAAGTCAGAGAATGTCCTTGCAAACCAGTATTCTTTCTCACTCTGCATGGATCTAGTCTTTGAAGCACCTTAATCTTCTGTTTAACACTTTTTTTACTATATTCTCTTAAAAAGTCACGTAATGTATCAATAGATTCTTGTCGTACAGTACAAATACTACTACAATTCCAAGTGTACACTGGGGCTTTAGGTCGTTTCTCCATAACCTCTTCAGCTAACACTTCTTCCTCATTTCTTGGAACCATTTTCTCCTTGTCCATTACACAACCATCTTTAACTTCATAAGCTCGACCACTGGTATCAACTGTATGCAGCAAACTATTACTTTGAAGATAACTCTCTTCATTAAAAAATGGTTCAGTACTTGAACTATGCTTCCATTCTCCTAAGAACACTTTACAAAAGTTATTTTATTTCACTACTCTTTTCCTTTTGCTTTTTGACTTCATTACATTGACTATATTATCTAATGTACGGATCGTGTTCAAAATTAAAATGAATAGTTTTCTTTTTAATTCCAAAGCCTTTGCAACAATTGATTCAATATGTTTCTTTTTCTTATAAAATTTTGCTTTCTTCCTCTATTTTTTCACATCCTTTAGCAAATTGAACATCACTCTTCTCTGAAACATTTTTCTACGAATGTTTTGAAATTCTGTTTTTCTTTTTAAGCCATTCTTTCTTGCTTCTGATTGTACATTAGCATTTAGTATTTTATTTCTATTGTCTTGTTGTTTTCTACTTGAAACACTATTTGCAGTGGATATATTTTTTACATTTTTTCTATGTTTGAGGATATTTTTAAAAAAATCCTTAGTCTGCTTACCAGAAGACTTTTTCTTTTTTCCAACATGAGGTTCTTCAACTAATTTGTGTTGTCCAGTTGTCTTCAAATATAGATGTTTTTGCTGTTCTTTTCTCTTTCTTGATTTTATAGGCATGTTTAATTTATTTCAGTGTTGTTCACCAATACCTAAAACAAACTAAAAAAAATACCTTTATGTAATTTAAATATATTACTATATTTTTTTTGAGCTTTTCAAATCCTATCATATGAGCTGCCCCTTTCCTATGAGTGAAAGTCTTACAGAACAAGAGCAACACAAATTAAATCTCTGACAACAATTCCTGTGTGCACACAGACTCATGGTGTGATTCTAGGCAGAAAACGATATTTAATTGGCAATTTCAAAGCACATTTACTACTGTGGTAGAGCAAGTGATAATTACTGTAACAGCCTGACACATTTTCCTCATAGTGTAGAGAGGCAGAAAAGAGCACATGTCCTAACAGCTACTTGAGACCATGAGCATGTGGAACCTGGGTGAGTGATTAGACTAGAGCAAAGGAAATGAGCCTTGGTGACGTTGAATGTGTTAGCGTTACACACTGATATCTGAAATACCACACAGTGCTGAATAGTAAGCATGGGAGTGCAGGACAAGCAGATGGCTGTGTGCTAAGAGTGTGTTTCTGGAGACTGTGTATTGTCAGGTGCAAGAGAGATCTGCATGGATGCTTGCACAACTGCATGAAGACTGCAGAGATGTATGTAAGAGTACATGTGTGGTAAGGGTTAATTGGAGTTTTGAACATGTAGGAACTACCTCACCCATTGCAGGAGTGGAAGGAAAATCTACCATGTTGATTTCAAATGAGATAGCATTTGCCTCTCATTTGTGAGATAGTGATTTGTGCTGAATGCTAACCATCCCAGTTGAAGAAAACAAGCTGCCCCTTTCCTGCGAGTACAAGTCTTACAGAACAAGAGCAATGCAAATTAAATCTCTGACAACAATTCCTGTGTGCAGACAGACTCATGGTGTGATTCTAGGCAGGAAACGATATTTGATTGGCAATTTCAAAGCACATTTACTACTGTGGTAGAGCAAGTGATAATTACTGTAACAGCCTGACACATTTTCCTTATAGTTTAGAGAGGCAGAAAAGAGCACAGTTCCTAACAGCTACTTGAGACCATGAGCATGTGGAACCTGGGTGAGTGATTAGACTAGACCAAAGGAAATGAGCCTTGTTGACGTTGAATGTGTTAGCGTTACACACTGCTATCTGAAATACCACACAGTGCTGAATAGTAATCATGGGAGTGCAGGACAAGCAGCTGCCTGTGTGCTAAGAGTGTGTTTCTGGAGACTGTGTATTGTCAGGTGCAAGAGAGATCTGCATGGACGCTTGCACAACTGAATGAAGACTGCAGAGATGTGTGTAAGAGTACATGTGTGGTAAGGGTTAATTGGAATTTTGAACATGTAGGAACTACCTCACCCATTGCGGGAGTGGAAGGAAAATCTACCATGTTGATTTCAAATGTGTTAGCATTTGCCTCTCATTTGTGAGATAGTGATTTGTGCTGAATGCTAACCATCACAGTTGAAGAAAACAAGCTGCCCCTTTCCTGTGAGTGCAAGTCTTACAGAACAAGAGCAACACAAATTAAATCTCTGACAACAATTCCTGTGTGCAGACAGACTCATGGTGTGATTCTAGGCAGAAAACGATATTTGATTGGCAATTTCAAAGCACATTTACTACTGTGGTAGAGAAAGTGATAATTACTGTAACAGTCTGACACATTTTCCTTATAGTTTAGAGAGGCAGAAAAGAGCACATGTCCTAACAGCTACTTGAGACCATGAGCATGTGGAACCTGGGTGAGTGATTAGACTAGAGCAAAGGAAATGAGCCTTGGTGACGTGGAATGTGTTAGCGTTACACACTGCTATCTGAAACACCACACAGTGCTGAATAGTAAGCATGGGAGTTCAGGACAAGCAGCTGCCTGTGTGCTAAGAGTGTGTTTCTGGAGACTGTGTATTGTCAGGTGCAAGAGAGATCTGCATGGACGCTTGCACAACTGCATGAAGACTGCAGAGATGTATGTAAGAGTACATGTGGATTGTAGGTCATAGCTATGTCTTCTGGAGTGAAACGTATGCAGAAAAAATAGGTATTGTGAAAGACCTTGCTTTGCCAAATGTAGACATTAAATGGATTGGTCAGAGAGGGTTAAAGTGGCACCAATTATTGCCTTTGGTGAAATCCTTTCTACATCTCCCACAGCCTAACCTTATAATTGTGCACTGTGGTGGAAATGACCTAGGCACTTTAACTGGGGTAGGTCTGGAAATGCTTGTTAAGGACAGCTTTGTGCAATTGATGTCACTTTTTCCACAAAACTACCTTTGTATATTCTAATATATGCCAAAGGCAAAAGTGGAACTGGTCCAACCAACATTGTCCACAGATTGAGAAAGCAAGAAAGCACGTCAATAAGTCTGTTTCTGCTTTCCTCAGAGACTATGGTATGGGTTCTATATACCACAACAACTTGCGTTACAAAATGCAAGGCATTTATAAAGGAGACGGTGTACATTTCACGACCGCCAGTAGATAATATATATATAGATATATATATTTCACAACATTCCTCTTTCATAGAAAAACAGGACGCACTCCTGAAGTTTTCACAGCTTGCGTTATTTAATTTCACAGGTCAAAAGCGTGATGATCTACGCGTATCAGTATCTCTGATACCTTGCTCACGGAAAACAAAAAACGCTTTTCCTAACTATAACTACCTACTGGCGACAGCCAGTAGGTTAAATATATATATATATATCTATATCTATATCTAAATTCACTGAAAAAACCATAGGTTACATGCACGTTATAGTTAGGAATTGGCATTTAATAAACTCTTGAAATTCACTAAAAAAACAAAGGTTTCAGGGGTGTTATAGTTAGCTGGACATTTCCCTCGTAGAAAACCCTAGAAATTCCCCTGTTATAGTTAGTTCAGCTAATTATAACTCGCGCCCCCGCAATGCACTGCTGATGACATCACATATTACATCACTCATGACATGGTCAGTGACATCACTGATGACATCACTGATGACATCTGAAATGACATCACGGATGACATCACTGATGACATCATCCAGTGAATGTGTGTTTTTCTGAAAAGTTTAAATATGTTTTATATATTTATAGTGAAAGGCCTATGGAAGAATGAGTGGGTGTATAAGTGTGTGAATGGGTGATTTTCTAGGTGCGTGACTGACTCTATAAGTGAGTCATTAAATGAATCTTACTGCAGACTAGTGACTAAACTGTGTGAATGTCTGTATGTGTCTGTGTGTTGGTGTATAAGTGGCTGCATTTTTTTGTGAATAGCTATATGAGTGTCTATATGGGTTATTGATTGGTTGTCTGAGTATCTGTATGGGTGCCTGAGTGTTTGTGTGGGTAGGGTGTGTGTGACTCTGTGCATAGATGTGTGAGAGGGTGATTCAGTGGGTGCATGGTTTTAAGAGTGTAATTGTGATGGACTGTATGGTTGGGTGAGTATATGTATGGGTGTGTTAGTGATTGAATGTATATCTCAGTTGTACATGTGTCAGTAACTACATATGTTAAACGCAGTGTATATGTGTGTAAGAGTATATAACTATCTATATGTGAGAGTGTGTGATTGCGGGAGTGGCTGTATGGATGAGTGTGTGCTTGTATTAGTAATTGTATAGGAGCTTCAGAATTTGTTATTATTTTTATGAGTAAGTGAACTTGAGTGTGTTTAACTGTATAGGTGAGTAAATTGGACTGTGTTTAATTATGTGCATGACTGACTAGTTGTGTCAGTACCTCAATGGATGACTGGAGGTGTGTGAGTGTCTATATAGGTGTATAAATGCATATGATAGTCTTGTATGGAGTGACTGTAAGTATGAGTGACTGCACAGGTGAGTGAGTGGAGATGTATGTAGACCTAAGAGTCAATGAGTGGGTATGTAGTTATTGGTATTGGAGTATCTATGGTTTTGAGAATGGCCGTCTGAAATTTTGAGTCGGTGTATCAAAGTTTATATTAGGGTGTGAGAAGATGCACTAATTTATCACGTGGATGATGTCATCAGTGATGTCATTTGAGATGTCATCAGTGATGTCATCAGTGATGTCACTGACCATGTCATGATTGATGTAATATGTGACGTCATCAGCAGTGCATTGCGGGGGCGCGAGTTATAGTTAGCTGAACTAACTATAGCAGGGGAATTTCTAGGGTTTTGTTCGAGGGAAATGTCCAGCTAACTATAACGCCCCTGAAACCTAAGGTTTTTTTAGTGAATTTCTAAGGTTTGTTAAATGCCAATTCCTAACTATAACGACCCTGAAACCTTTGATTTTTTCAGTGAATTTCAAAGGTTTTTTAAATGCCAATTCCTAACTATAACGTGCATGGAACCTATGGTTTTTTCAGTGAATTTCAAAGGTTTTTTTAAATGCTAATTCCTATCTATAACTTATCTCTAAAGATATCATGTTTAATGATTTTCATTGGATTTCTATATTTTTCAAATTCAGTGTGTCAATTTCATTAATTATGGGTTTTTTTAAATTCTTTTTTATCACCATTTTTAAAAAAATATTTAATTAATTCTTTTAAAAATTACAAAATATTATTTGTTTTAATTGGGTTTTTCAAACATATTTTTTTATATTTTTAAAAATATTTCTTAAACTATATGTTCAAAACTTTATTTTATATATATTTTTTCCATGTTTTTGGATCCGCGCATCCTATGCGCACCGTTCTCGATCCCTATGCGTTAGCATCAGCCCATGGTATGTGTTGGGTACGTGTTTAGTGCGCGATCGCAATGCGACAGGTACGCGACTCCCAGCCTATACTCGACACGTTAGATGTACGTAACGCGACGTTTACACGCTTCCGCGATGCATCATCTGCGTCTATGACGCGGTAGGTGCACGGATCCCGTGAAATATTTAACATTTAAAAAAACATATATATATGTATTTCATGTGAATATTAATTGAAGACAAACTCTAAACTAGTCTTAAAAAAAGATATTTTTACATCTAATCCTATAATTTTTTTTAATTCAATTTCGCGGATGCGCGCTGGGTGCGTGCTGCGGATGCGCAGGGTGCGCAGATCCCATGTGACCTGCAAAAAAAGAGATTTGATTGGTTCATTACACTTCCTCTTCTAACTATTGAAAGACCCCACCCAATTCAATCATTCTTCTTTGACATTCTTTGGAGGAGCATCTTTTTGCAGAGAAGAAGATTTTTTTAGATTAAGTTTACACTTAGCTCTAACTTCTTTTTAACTAAAAATGGCTTCAGGGCAGCAGGCATCACCTGCATCTCTTCATACATCTGAGGATGAATTTTTGGAGGAGGCACCACGCAAAGAACGTTTTTCTTCAGTGGTGTGGACATTTTTTACTTTTCCCGAGGGGCAGAATAAGACCATTGCCACCTTGGTTACATGCAAGATTTGCAAAAGAGTACTGTCGTGAGGGGATCCTAACAAGAAATACTCGTGCGGCATGGCTAGTATGATGAAGCACCTAAGGACCCTTCATCCAAACAATCCTGCACGAGAAGAGTGCAAACGGATGAGAAACACTCCTGCTCCTTCCACCTCATCACAGCCGAGCACTTCAAGAGTGCATCCATCAGCCCAAAATTTGGACATCCGTCCTCAATTTCAATTTTTAAAAGTGCTCTGCACTAAGTGCAATGCGACTTTGTGCTACGGTGAGCAATCGATCGATCTGATCTGCCGCCGGCAAGAAAGTCACATTTGCTATTTTAAAAAAAAAAAATGTATTGTTCCCTGAAGTTTATTGTTTGTTTCCTGCTGTTTTGTTTTTTGTTTTTTTTTTGCAGAAAAACCAAAAAAAATTGCAAATTGTTCAGAACCCCCCCCCCCCAAAAAAAGAAGAAAAAAAAGTTCTTGTAATAACTAACTTTCCTGGTTTAAAAAAAAAAGCTAAATTTTTTTGTTAGTGTGTGAAAGTTTAGATGAATGTATGTGTAGTATGTAATTGACTGAATGAATGCATTAGTAGCGTATGGTGAATGTATAAGTGCAGAACTATGAGGAAGTGCTGCAGCATCACACAGTAACCTCTTTAACTGCAGTGTGCTGTAGTACTTCCGAAGCACAGGGATGCAACATATGTACATTAATATGTTGCAAATCTATGCTTCTCTCTGCACAGCTGCTTAAACGGCAGCCATGTGGTGACACAGGCACCCTTGCACCATAGTGAAAGGATATCTGTGTCATGTGCTGGTTGTTTTTGTGCAGGAAGGCACACCTTCCTGCACAAAAACAATCAGTAAAGGCATTTTTATCTTTCAATGTATGCTGAGCATTGTAGCATGCATTGAAGATATAAAAATGTGGAGAAGTGAAAACAATTCTCCTTGTTGTGCTTTCCTACACCAATTTTAGAATGGTGCAGCATTCACACACATATCGAGATTTATGATTTCTGATAAATCTAGAGATGTGTCTTGTTCTATGAGTATTCAGTGCAATCATGCACAACAACACTTATAGAACACCCTTTCAACGCAAACTGGTGTGCATAATGAGGTTGTATTTACATGGAGTATAAAAAGTGCACAGAGTGCCTTTTTCTCTCTTTGTAAATATGAAAGAGTGTCTTGCGCAATAACTATGTTACAAAAGGTGACATATTTCCGGTTTTAAAATTCCTTGCAAATGATAGAAGGTAAGCACAGAGTTTTGTCTGCAAAGATGTTCAAAGAAGAATGATTGAAATGGTTGTGGTCCTTCAATAGGTACAATGGGAAATATTATGAACCCCTCAAATCTCTTTTTTTGCAGGTCACATGTTATCTGATTATGGTCAGATTTCAAAACTACATAGGTATAAACAGAGTGTTTTTAGAAACGTGTTTCAACTTTCTAGCTTCTTGTAGACCTCCTTATTCTGCATATTGAGACTTAGTTAAACTTACCTTCACAGTAATAGGAATAAAAAATGGTATACATTTTTTTCAGATTTGCATTGCAATCTAAATTCATATAAATTGCTTATTTTAAAATTTGGATCTGTGAAAGAAAAGGAAAAAAAAATTATAACATGTAATAATACATTTTTTACAACACAGCATAATTTCCACAAAGTAATTTGTTTGCCTTTTTTGCTGTTCTCAGAATTTATTGAATTTCACTAAAAATAGTGATTTCAATCGTACTCATCACTTAACAGCGGGCAAAAAAAAAACAATAAGAAAGATTGTTAAAAAAACAACAACATGCTATTCTCAGAAAAATACCACAAGATACAAATCACAGATATATAAAATGCTTACGGCTAACAAAATTTTATACGTTTAACTTACAAAAACTGTAAATGTTGCCGCTTTAAAATATTCACCGAATCTGAGGATACATTTTTGGAGAAGGCACCACGCCCACAACGTTTTTCTTCAGTGGTGTGGAAATTTTGTACTTTTCCCGAGGGGCAAACAAAGACCATTGCCACCTTGGTCACCTGCAAGATTTGCAAAAGAGTTCTGTCGCGAGGGGATCCTAACAAGAAATACTCGTACGGCATGGCAAGTATGATGAAACACCAAAGGACCCTTCATCCAAACAATCTTGCATGAGAAGAGTGCAAATGGATGAGAAACACTCCTGCTCCTGCGCCTTTCTGAGTTTCTTTTCTTTTTCTTTTTTTTCTGGCATGATTTCTCTATTTTTACTTTGAAAAACAGTATCTGTAAAAAAGAATCACAAATAAATGTATATTAATAACTTTCAAATTTATACTATTCCATTACTGTACAAACACATTTTATATAAAAACTGACTAAGAAGCTATAGCCCTGAACCACAAGTGTGACGATGGTTAAAACACTACATGCATAGTGCATACTACTTTGAAGCAGTTCATGCCCTAAAGCCTACCTCACTAAAAGACTACATGCTAACTGACTGAATGATTACAGTACTATAAGCAGACACACTGGGTGAGTGACAGGGTGTTTGCTAGAAGTGTATGAATACTGATTGGGGAATTGAAGGTGTGAAAGACAACTGTGTAGGTGATTAGAGGACTGCATCCATAGTGAATAGGCATTTGAAGCAGTCTATGTGCTAAGGCCTGGGTCACTGCATGAGTACTTGGGTACTGACGGAATGATTAGAGTACAGCAAGGAGAGTGCCTGGGTGAATTTATAAGTGGTTGGCTTTTGACACAGTGAATGGATTAGTACTTGGTACTAAATGGGTCACTAGAGGAGTGCAAATGGAGTGACAAGATGTTTGCTGGACTGTATGGATACTGACTAAGGAATTGAAGGTGTGAAAGACAAGTGTATAGTATGTTAGATGACTGCATGCATACTGCATAGACATTTGAAGCAGTCTATGTGGTAATGTATGGTTCACAACATGAGTACTTGGAAACTGACTAAATCATCAGACTACTGCTAGGACAGTGCCTGGGTAAAACTTTTAAATTTTTTAGTTCTGGCACAGTGAAGAGAATAGTACATGGTACTGCACTTTAGTGTCACACCCTGACTCATTTTATCAATGTATAAGCAAAGAATAGCTTCTAAAGCTACTAAAACTTGACAACATGACCGGTTTTAAAACAGTTATCTATCAGCAAATACACAATGTTACCAAATGCTTCTATCACAATCCTTACCCAAATGCACACAGACTCATAGTGTGATTTTAGACAAGCAACACTATCCTAGGAGTTTACCAAAACTCATTCACTAGTCTAGAAGAGGTAAGGGTACTGCACACAATCTACATATTTAAGTACAGCACATTAGTGTCAAAGCATGACTCATTTAATCAACGCATAAGCAAAGACTGGCTTCTAATGCTAATAAAACTTGACAACATGACAGGTTTTAAAAGAGTTATCTGCCAGAAAATATACAATGTTACCAAATGCTTCTCTCACAGTGGTTCCCAAATGCACACAGACTCACAGTGTGATTCTAGACAACAACCACTATACCTAGGAGTTTACCAAAAATCATTCACTACTGTGGAAGTGGTAGGGGAACTGCACACAATCTACAAATTCCAGGACTGCACTTTTGTGTCAAAGCCTAACTCATTTAATCAACACATAAGCAAAGACTACATTCTAATGCTACTAAAACTTGACAACATGACATGTTTTAAAACAGTAATCTGTCAGAAAATACACGATGTTACCAAATGCTTCTTTCACAGTGGTTCCCAAATGCACACAGTCTCACAGTGTGATTCTAGACAAGCACCACTATCCCTAGGAGTTTACCAAAACTCATTCACTACAGTGGAAATGATAAGGGAACTGCACACAATCTACATATTTCAGGACTGCACTTTTGTGTCAAAGCCTGACTCATTTAATCAAAGCATAAGCAAAAACTGCCTTCTAATACTACTAAAACTTGACAACAAGACAGGTTTTAAAACAGTTATCTTTCAGCAAATACACAATGTTACCAAATACTTCTCTCACAGTGGTTCCCAAATGCACACAGACTCACAGTGTGATTCTAGACAAGCAACACTATCCCTACCAGCTTACAAAAATTCATTCACTACTGTGCAAGGGGTAAAGAGACTACACACAATCTACATATTAAAGTACAACACATTAGTGTCAAAGCATGACTTATTTTATCAATGCATAAGCAAAGACTGGCTTCTAATGCTACTAAAACTTGACAACATGACAGGTTTTAAAACAGTTATCTGTCAGCAAATACACAATGTTACCAAATGCTTCTCTCACAGTGGTTCCCAAATGCACACATACTCACTGTGTGATTCTTGACAAACAACACTATCCCCTGCACTATACCAAAACACAGTTCCTCATCTAGAAGGAGTACTACATTTTAGTATAGAAACATAACTCATTTAATAAATTCATAAACAATGACTGGTTTGTAATTCTACCAAAATATAAAAACAGCACAGTCTGTCTGCAAACACATGAAAAACACAAATGCTTATCACAGAATGGTTTCTACATGCACACACACTGTCAATAATATTGTAGAGATAAAAAGTACTCCCTACACTTTAGCAGGAGAAATACATTAGTCTGATTAAAATCAAAATAGTCTACATACATCCCCTCACAATTAAATAACTCACCTTTCAAGTGGTTTTGTAGATTAAGAAGTATATCAGTCACACACCAGATATCTGTCACACACCAGATTTTCTTATACAGAATCTCTGCACTGTGCACCTCTCAGCAAAAACAAAGAATGGCAAAGTTTCCCTTTCATTTTTTACACATATACATGTAAACATCAAATCACAATCCTTCACATATAAATTCAAAAGCAAACACACATTTCTATTGGTTAAACATTTCAACCCTTTAAAAATGAAATACATTTCAACCCTTCCCCCAATCAGCCTTTGGCCTGTTACCATAGAAACAGGTCATGGAACACTGCACTGAGCACACTGGTCACAAGTTCAGCACACAATGTTGCTAAACAAGATAGCAAGTGTGCTTGACTTTTCAACATATCAGCTTATCATATATAATGTCATACAACCAATGATTTCTTGTCTTTTTTCAATTTTTATTCCCTTGGATCCGCGCACCCAACGCGGGAGGATCCGTGCACCAAATGCGATGGGATGAGCATACCCTGCGCGCATTTCGCTGAGTTTTTTTTTTTTTAAAAGGGGGCCCTAAGCACCTCTAGAGGGTCAGAGTATTTCCACTCTTCCCCCTTTATATGTTTTACACACTTATTCCCCTTGCTTCTTCAGCCTTGCTTCTACCAAGGAAGAAAATGGCCACCAACAGTTCCTGGTTTCGAATGTAGACAGACACTCGACAGCCAATAAGCATTCAGTGCGCGATCGGGAGGGTGCGCGCTCGATTTGGGGAGGGTGCGCTTACGGTGCGGGTAGGGTCCGCGGATCCTCCCCGGCCATAGATATCACTAACTTTTTTACCCTAATTTTCTCAGGACCTAATGAAAGGATTCACACCATTTATGCAAAAGGCACGAGTCTGAACTGAGGACTACCTCTTTGCCAAATTTGGTGTCATTACGTTCAGCGGTTCGGGCTGTAGCTGCAACAAGAGATCCTATGGGAAATTGCATGGGGAAAACGCGATTTGGGACCCCCCTTTTTTCTTTCAGGGTAGGAGCGGAGCGGAGCTGGCCAAAAGTTTGGAAAATATTGCGAGGATTCATCAACCGACGCCAGACTTATTGGGAATAGAATGTTGTGGATTTCCTATGGAAAATAGGTCCTAACTATAACTATCTACTGGCGACCGCCAGTAGATAATATATATATATATCTAACTATATATATATCACAGAAAAAACCATAGGTTTCAGGGGTGTTATAGTTAGCTGCCCATTTCACTCATACAAAACCATAGAAATTCCTCTGTTATAGTTAGTTCTGCTAACTATAACTCACGCGCCCGCAATGCACTGCTGATGATGTCACATATTGCATCATTCATGACATGGTCAGTGACATCACTGATGACATCACAGATGACATCATCCACTGAATGTGGTTTAGTTTGAAATTTAGATATGTATTATATATATACCAATCTGTATTAAAGATTGAGTGGATATATAACTGTATGGATGGAGGATGTAGTAGCTGTCTGACTGTCTTTTTAAGTTAGTAATTAAAAGTGTCTCACTTAATACATGGATTAGTAACTAAACTATGTGTATGTGTGCAGCACTGTCTCTGTTGTTGTATAACATGCTGCATCAGTTGGTCACTAACTACATGAGTGTGTATATTAGTTATTGATTAGTTGGGTGAGTATTTGTATGGGACACTGAGTTTGTGCGTGGTTGGATGGGATGTTTGTAACTCTATGCATAGATGTGTGAATGGTTGATTGACTAGGTGTATGGGTTTAAGAGTGCATGTGGAAACAGTTGTTTGGGTGACTGAGTGTATTTATTTGTGTGTTGGTGAGCGAATATATGTTTTAGTTCTACATCTTCAACAAAGTAAAAAAATAAAAGGCATTGTATGTGGAAGTTGGTGTATATAAATAAGTACGTGTAAGAGTCAGTGATTGTGAGAGTAACTATATGAATGAGTGTATAATTGTAATGGTGTTTTTTTAACATATTAACGATGAGTTACTATGTGTTTGAATAAATGAGGTGTTGTTGGATAATTGTGTAAGTGAGTAAATTTAAGTGCGATACATTTTTTTCATTAGTGAGTAGGATGACTGCATAACCGACTAAAATGACTGCTGATGTGTCAATGTCTATATATGTGTATAAGTGCATTTGATAGTGTTCTATTAATTAATGACTGCATGTATAGATGATTCTGTTGTTGAATGGGTAGTTGTGTGTGTAGACTTAGGAATCAGTGAGTGGGTATGTAGTAACTGGTATTGTGTCAATGGTTTCAAATATGGTACTCTGTATTTTACAGTGAGTGATGAAAGGTTATACTAGTGTATGATGAGGTGTATCAGATTGTCAAGTGTATGATGTCATCAGTGATGTCATTTGAGATGTCATCAGTGATGTCATCAGTGATGTCACTGACCATGTCATGAATGATGCAATATGTGACATCATCAGCAGTGCATTGCAGGAGCGTGAGTTATAGTTAGCAGAACTAACTATAACGGAGGAATTTCTGTGGTTTTGTATGAGTGAAATGGGCAGCTAACTATAACACCCCTGAAACCTATGTTTTTTTCAATGAATTTCAAAGGTTTTTTAAATGCTAACTTTTTAGTGTGATAGTAGTTATATCTATTTTTTTGTAATGATTTTCTACAGTTTTGTTACTGTTTATTATTATTATTTTATTCATTAAATAACATTACATATTTTTCTGAAAATTGCAAAAAAAATGTTTTTAATTAAAACTGAAATATTGATTAATGTTCTTGTTTTAATTTTTTATTTGAAAATATTCATATTATTTTCTTTAAAAAAAAAATCAAATTTTTTTTGGAGTCGCGAACTCAAAGTGCACACATCACGGTGGGTGCGCGCATTCTAGCCGCCATTTTAGAAAAGTCATGAAGGATCTGCGTGCTTTTCAGTTACATCATATACATTTAATATCACGTGATATGCGCGATTGGTATGCGACCAGTCTGCGACTCCTGCTCCTGCGCATTTGCAACATATGCGCATTACGGTACGTGATGTTTGCACGGTTGCTGGTCCTGCGTGACATCATATACGTGCTGGGGCGCCCTGGGTGCGCGACTCCCGCAAAAAAAAATTATGTTCCAAAATGATATGTATGTGTCTTTAATATACATATTAAGGCAAGAGATTATGTAAGATATTAATCAAAATAATATATTTGTACTTATAATAAACTTATATTATTTTTAAATATATTTTTGTGAAGTTGGGTGCGTGCATCGTGAGTGCAGAAAACCAGGTCAGCAGAGCTGCTGTAGAGCCAGAGAAACCAGGTTAGCAGAGCTGCTTTAGAGGGGGAGCACCAGGTCAGCAGAGCTGCTTTAGAGCCAGAGAACCAGGTTAGCAGAGCTGCTTTAGAGCCAGAGAACCAGGTCAGCAGAGCTACTCTAGAGCCAGAGAACAAAATCAGCAGAGCTGCTTTAGAGCCATAGAACATGGTCAGCAGAGCTGCTTTAGAGCCAGAGAACCAGGTCAGTAGAGCTGCTCTAGAGCCTAAGAACCAGGCCAACAGAGCTGCTCTAGAGCCAGAGAACCAGGTCTGCAGAGGTGCTGCAGAGCCAGAGAAACCAGGTCAGTAGAGCTGCTTTAGAGGGAGAGAACCAGGTCAGCAGAGCTGCTCTACAGCCAGAGAACCATGTCTGCAGAACTGCTTCAGAGCCATAGAACTGGGTCAGCAGAGCTGCTTTAGAGCCAGAGAACCAGGTCAGCAGAACTGTTGTAGAGCCAGAGAACTAGATCAGCAGAGCTGCTCTGTAGCATAAGAACTAGTTCAGTAGAGTTGCTCTACAGCCAGAGAACCAGGTCAGCAGACCTGCTGTAGAGCCAGAGAAACCAGGTCACCAGAGCTGCTTTAGAGAGAGAGAACCAGGTCAGCAGAGCTGCTTTAGAGCCAGAGAACCAGGTCAGCAGAGCTGCTCTAGCTGACACTGACTGACTGACACTGACTGACTGACACTGACTGATTGACACTGACTGACACAGATTGACTGACACTGACACTGACTAACACTGATTGACTGACACTGACTGACTGACACTGACTGACTGACTGACACTCACTGACACTGATTGACACTGACTGACACTGACTGACACTGACTGACTGACACTGATTGACTGACACTGACTGACACTGATTGACTGACACTAACTGACTGACTGACACTGACTAACACTGACTGTCACTGACTGACTACTCTCTACTACTCTACTACTGACTCTCAACTACTCTCTACTACTCTCTCTACTACTCACTCTCTACTACTCACTCTCTACTACTCACTCTCTACTACTCTCTGCTACTCACTCTCTACTACTCACTCTCAACTATTTACTCTCTACTACTCTACTACTCACTCTCTACTACTCACTCACTACTACTCTCTACTACTCACTCTCTACTACTCACTCTCTACTACTCACACTCTAATACTCTCTACTACTCACTGTCTACTACTACTCTCTCTACTACTCACTCTCTACTACTCTCTACTATTCACTCTCTACTACTCACTCTCTACTACTCACTCTACTACTTTCTACTACTCTCTACCACTCACTCTCTACTACTCTACTACTCACTCTTTACTACTCTCTACTAATCACTCGCTACTACTCTCTACTACTCACTCTCTACTACACTCTCTACTACTCTCTCTCTACTACTCTCTACTACTACTCTCTACTATTCACTCTCTACTACTCACTCTCTACTACTCTCTACTACTCACTCTACTACTCTCTGCTGCTCTCTACCACTCACTCTCTACTACTCTACTACCCTCTCTCTACTACTCACTCTCTACTACTCTCTCTACTACTCTCTACTACTCACTCTCTACTACTCACTCTACTACTCTCTACAACTCCTCACTCTCTACTATTCACTCTCTACTACTCGCTCTGTACTACTCGCTCTCTACTACTCACTCTCCACTACTCACTCTCTACTACTCGCTCTCTACTACTCTCTCCTACTCACTCTCTACTACTCTGTACTACTCACTCTCCACTACTCATTCTCTACTACTCGCTCTCAACTACTCACTCTACTACTCACTCTCTACTACTCTACTACTCTCTCTACTTCTCCCTCTCTACTACTCCCTCTCTACTACTCACTCTCTACTACTCTCTACTACTCACTCTCTACTACACACTCTCTACAACTTGCTCTCTGCTACTCGCTCTCTACTACTCTCTAGTACTCACTCTACTACTCACTCTCTACTACTCTCTACTACGCACTCTCTACTATTCCACTACTCTCTACTACTCACTCTCTACTACTCACTCTCTACTACTCTGCTACTCTCTACTACTCTCTCTCTACCACTCACTCTCTACTACTCACTCTCTACTACTCTCTACTACTCATCCTCTCTACTACTCTCTACTACTCAATCTCTACTACTCTCACTCTACTACTCTCTACTACTCACTCTCTACTACTCTCTACTTCTCACTCTCTACTACTCTCTCTCTACTACTCTCTACTACTCACTCTGCTACTCACTCTCTACTACTCTCTACTACTCACTCTCTACTACTCTCTACTACTCTCTACTACTCACTCTACTACTCACTCTCTACTACTCTCTACTACTCACTCTCTAATACTCACTCTCTACTTCTCACTCTCTACTACTCACTCTACTACTCTCTACTACTCACTATCTGAGACTTTCTCTACTACTCTCTACTACTCTCTACTACTCACTCTCTACTCTCTATTACTCGCTCTCTACTCTCTACCTCTCTACCTCTCTCTACCACTCTCTCTACTACTCTCTACCTCTACACCTCTACCTATACACTTCTACATCTCTGCCTCTCTGTACATGCACACATATGCACATATATATATGCATATATATGCATATGCATTTATATATATGTGTGTGTATATATATACATATATAAACATATAAATATAATCTGCATATCTATATAAATATAAATGCATGCAAACAAATACATATACATATATGCATACATATGCATGGTATGCACATGAAAGTTTGAAAAACTCTAATACAAGCAAAGCTAAAAAGCCACCTAATTACAATCAGAAATGCTTTAACTTAAACGAGGGCGAGACCTATTGTATTTTCAATGCCTGTTTAATTTGATTCCATCAAGAAGGCATTCAGATGTGTCACATATTTTCCATAAATTCTGAATGGTAGCACTCTAGTTGCTCATTAGATCACTGTGGTAAAGCTACTGCTCACCAGAGAAATCTGCTGCTGGTATTCAAAGTGCATGTTTCAGTCTGCATGTCAGAATTTTTTAATGAAATGGAAGAGGATTTGAGAAGTCAAAATGTGCCCTAATCTTTCTTTCTGCAGCACTAATCATAATTTCTATGGCAAAATGAACCCCCTCATTTTGTTCCTATGCATATTAAATATTTTAAGTGTTACCACTTTATTCCAATCAAGATGGCATCAGATGTGCCATACTTTTGTCATAAGTAAGCCTGTTAGCGCTCTAGTTGTTCTTTAAGACACTCTGGGACATTCTGTCATTGGGCTATATTGGGCTACATCTCGGTGATATTTGTGCTACATTTGGGCTCTTTTGTCTCTGGTGGCTATCTTAGGAGACTTATTTGTTTTGAAGTTTCCTAATTTCCTCATTTACAACAGTCTCCTCAGTAGGAAATACTTTCAGGTTTTTTACTTTCATTCCACCAAGAAGGCATTCAGATGTGTCACACATTTGCCATAAATTCAGAATGTTAGCACTCTAGTTGCTTATTAGATCACTGTAGTAAAACTACTGCTCACCAGGGAAGTCTGCTGCTGGTATTGAAAGTGCATGTTTCAGTCTGCATGTCAGAATTTTTTAATGAAATAGAAGAGGATTTGAGAAGTCACTCAAAATGTGCCCTAATTTTCTTTTTTCCGCACTAATCATAATTTCTATGGCAAAATGAACCTCCTCATTGTGTTCCTTTTAAATTAAACTACTCACTCTCTGCAACTCACTCGCTACTACTTTCTACTACTCACTCTCTACTACTCTCTCTCTACTACTCTCTTCTACTCACTCTCTACTACTCGCTCTCTACTACTCTCTACTACTCACTCTTCTGCTCTCTACTACTCTCTACCACTCACTCTCTACTACTCTACTACTCACTCTCTACTTCTCTCTACTACTCTCTCTCTACTACTCCCTCTCTACTTCTCACTCTACTACTCTCTACTACTCACTCTCGACTACTCACTCTCTACTACTCTACTCCTCTCTACTCCTCTCTACTACTCTCTACTACTCACTCTCTACTACTCACTCTCAACTACTCACTCTCTACTACTCTCTCTAGTACTCACTCTCTAATGCTCTCTACTACTCACTCTACTACTCTCTACTACTCTCTATCACTCACTCTCTACTACTCTACTACTCACTCTCTACTACTCTCTACTACTCTCTCTACTACTCACTCTCTACTAATCACTCTACTTCTCTCTACTACTCTCTCTCTAATACTCACTCTCTACTACTCACTCTCTACTACTCACTCTCTACTACTCTACTACTCACTCTCCACTACTCAATCTCTACTACTCGCTCTCTACTACTCTCTAATACTCACTCTACTACTCACTCTCTACTACTCTACTACTCTCTACTACTCTCTCTGCTACTCACTCTCTACTACTCTCTACTACTCACTCTCTACTACTCACTCTCTACTACTCTACTACTCTCTAATACTCTCTCTGCTACTCACTCTCTAGTACTCTCTACTACTCACTCTCTACTACTCACTCTCTACTACTCTACTACTCTCTACTACTCACTCTACTACTCACTCCACTACTCACTCTCTACTACTCACTCTCTACTACTCTCTACTACTCTCTCTCTACTACACACTCTCTACTACTTGCTCTCTACTACTTACTCTACTACTCACTCTCTACTGCTCCCTACTACTCACTCTACTACTCACTCTCTAATACTCTCTATTACTCACTCTCTACTACTCCACTACTCTCTACTAATAACTCTTTACTACTCATTCTGTACTACTCTCTTCTACTCACACTCTACTACTCTCTACTATTCACTCTCAACTACCCTCTCTACTACTCACTCTCTACTACTCACTCTCTACTACTCTCTACTACTCACTCTCTACTACTCTCTCTCTACTACTCTCTACTACTCACTCTACTACTCATTCTCTACTACTCTCTCTCTGCTACTCAGTCTCCACTACTCACTCTCTTCTACTCTCTACTACTCACTCTCTAATACTCACTCTCTACTACTCTCTACTACTCACTCTCTACTACTCTCTACTACCCACTCTACTACTCACTCTTTACTACTCTCTACTACTCTCTACTTCTCACTCTCTACTACTCATTCTCTACTACTCGCTCTACTATTCTCTCCTACTCACTCTCTGCTACTCTCTCTACTACTCTCTCTCTACTCTCTACTCTCTGTTACTCATCCTCTACTCTCTACCTCTCTACCTCTCTCTACCTCTATCTCTACTATTCTCTGCCTCTCTACCTCTACCTCTCTACCTCTACGTCTCTACCTCTACACCTCTACCTCTCTACCTCTCTCTACCTCTCACTACACGCACACATATGCACATATATGCATATGCAATTATATATATGTATTTGTATATATATACAAACATATATAAACATATATATAATCTGCATATCCATATAAATACAAATATAAATGCATGCATACATATACATATATGCATGTTATGTACATGAAATTTTGAAAAACACTGATAAAACCAAAGCTAAAAAGCCACCTAATTACAAACAGAATTGCTTTAACTTAAAAGAGGGCGAGACCTATTGCATTTGCAATGCTTGTTTACTTTGGTTCCATCAAGAAGGCATTCAGATGTGACACATTTGCCATAAATTCTGAATGGTAGCACTCTAGTTCCTCATTAGATCACTGTAGTAAAGCTATTGCTCACCAGGAAAGTCTGCTGCTGGTATTCAAAGTGCATGTTGCAGTCTGCATGTCAGAACTTTTTAATGAAATAGAAGAGGATTTGAGAAGTCAAAATGTGCCCTAATTTTTCTTTCTGCAGCACTAATCATAATTTCTATGGCAAAATGAACCCCATCATTTTGTTCCTTTGCAAATTAAATGTTTTAAGGGTAACCACTTTATTCCAAGCAAGATGGCTTTATGTGTGCCATACTTTTGTCATAAGTAAGACTGTTAGCGCTCTAGTTGTTCTTTAAAACACTCTGGGATTTCTGTCATTGGGCTATACTTGGGCTACATCTCGGTGATATGTGTGCTACATTTGGGCTCTTTTGTCTCTGGTGGCCATCTTGGGAGACTTGTTATTAAGTTTCCTAATTTCCTCATTTACTACAGTCTCCTCAGTATGCATACTGTCAGTTTTTAACTTTGATTCAATGAAGAAGGCATTCAGATGTGTCACACATTTGCCATAAATTCAGAATGTTAGCACTCTAGTTGCTCATTAGATCAGTGTAGTAAAGCTCCTGCTCATCAGGGAAGTCTGCTGCTGGTATTGAAAGTGCATGTTTCAGTCTGCATGTCAGAATTCTTTAATGAAATAGAAGAGGATTTGAGAAGTCTCTCAAAATGTGCCCTAATTTTTCTTTCTGCAGCACTAATCATACTTTTTATGGAAAAATGAACCCCCTCATTTTGTTCCTTTTTAAATTAAATGTTTTAGGAGTTACCACTTTATTCCAATCAAGATGGCTTCAGATGTGCCACACGTTTATCATAAGTAGGACTGTTAGCGCTCTAGTTGTTCTTTGGAACACTCTGGGAAGCTGCAGTAGAACACAAAGGAATCAACTGACAGTCTCTGCCCTTGTTGGATGTACATGTTTTACTGAGAATGTCAGACTTCATTCTCACATGACTAAGAAAGATAATGTGAATTTACAGAAAATATGCACTCAGTTTAGCTTATAGATCACCTTCCAAACCTCTGTGGGAAAAGCATGTGAAAATTGTTTTCTCTCAAACATGATTCATGATATCCCAGCAGAAGGCTTTTTCACATGGTAAAATCACCTTAGAACATACCACAATTCCTAAAATGAGTATGGTACCATCAACACATGATTTATAATGTAACTAAAGTCTTAAAACCTTCTATTAACTGAAATGCTTTTTAATGAGGTGCTATCATGTATATTGGTTCCAAGATGGCTGCCAACACTTCTTGGATGAAGTGCTGACAGCCAATCAGATCTCACAATGAGATGTGTGGTTAGGCTCCGCCCAGATATATATGTGATTTTACTTTTGATTTTCTCAGGAACTACTGAACGGATTTACACCATTTAAGCAAAAGGCACGACTCTGAACCAAGGTCTACCTTTTTGTCAAATTTGGTGTAATTCCGTTCAGCAGTTCGGGCTGTAGCTGCGTCAACAGATCCTATGGGAAATTGCATGGGGAAAAAGCGTTTTGGGACCCCCCTTTTTTCTCAGCCCCCGCTTGACGAATCACCACGAAACTTTCAGGATAGGAGCGGACCGGAGCTGGCCAAAAGTTTGGAAAAGTTTGCTAAGATTCGTCAACCGGCGCCAGACTTATTGGGAATAGAATGTTGCGGATTTCCTATGGAATATAGGTCCTAACTATAACTACCTACTGGAGACCGCCAGTAGGTAATATATCTATATATACATATATATATGTAGATATATAGATATATATTACCTACTGGCGGTCGCCAGTAGGTAGTTATAGTTAGGACCCTGTTTCCATAGGAAAACCGCAACATTCTATTTTGAATAACTTTGGCGCCGGTCGACGAATCCTCGCCAAATTTTCAAAATAGGTGGGGCGCTGCGCTCCGCTCCTACCCTGAAAGTCTCGGGGGGATTCGTCAAGCGGGGGCTGAGATAAAAGGGGGGTCCCAAAACGCGTTTTTCCCATGCATTTTTCCATAGGACCTTTAGACACAGCCACAGCCCGAACGGCTGAACAGAGTTAAATGAAATTTGGCAGAGAGGTAGTCCTCAGGTCAAGGAAGTGACTTTTGTAGGTTTGGCGTAAATATGTTCAGTAGATTCTGCGAAAATAGCCTTTAAATCAATATATATATCTGAGCCAGCTTACGGTGCGCTTACGGTGCGCTTACCGTACGCGTACGGTGACGTGCGCGAGCGCGATTCTGATTGGCTGTTAGATCTTAGTAAACATTCGAATCGGTCGAAACCAGGAAGCGGCGGCCGCCATTTTGTGTGTTTCACTCAGAAAAAAAAGGGTGATAACTTGAAAAGGGGCAAGGAATAGAGTTACAGACCCCATAACATTTGAAAGGGGGTCAAAGAAGGACAGAAAAGTAAAAAAAAAACATTTATTAATTTTAAAAAAAATCGCGGGGTACGCGTACGGTAAGCTTACGGTAAGCTTACCGTACGCGTACGGTAGAAAAAAAATAAAAAAAGAAATGAAATGCAGATTTAAGTGTTTAGATATTAGGGGGCTCTAAAAAGAGCCGTTGTGTTTATGAAGTGATTTTTTAGTGGTACCTACAAGTAAGTACCGATGCAGAGTCTAAGGTTCAAGAGGAAGACTCTGTTCCCTTCATCATTGAAGTGTACACCATCTCCTCTATAAATGTCTTGCATGTCGTAACGCAAGTTGTTGTGGTAAATGGAACCCATACCATAGTCTCGGAGGAAAGCAGAAACAGATTTGTTGACGTGCTTTCTTGCTTTGTCAATCTGTGGACAGAAATGATTGGACCAGTTCCATTTTTGCCTTTGGCATATGTTAGAAAACACAAAGGCAGTTTTAGGGAAAAGTGAAAACAGTTGTGCAAAGGTCTCCTTCATAAGCATTTCCAGACCTACCCCAGTCAAAGTGCCTAGGTCATTGCCACCACAGTGCACTATTATGAGGTCAGGGTGCTGGATTTGCATGAAGGATTTCACCAATGGCATCAATTGGTGCCACTTTAACCCTCTCTGACCAATCCATTTAATGTCTACATTTGGCAAAGCAAGGTCTCTCACCATACCTGTTTTCTCTGCATACTTTTCACTCCAGAAGACATAGCTGTGCCCTACAATCCACACTGTGAACATCTTCAAAGGAGAACTGGATGCACTCAGGAGGTGTAATTCAGTAGAATGGTCAAAAGAAATGAAAGACAGTTTGGAAATGGAGGCATACATATATATATTTTTTTTAAACTGATTGGCTGTTTCATACCATTCTACAATAAAAACTAGGCTGTATGTGTAAATTTATAGAAGCATGTTTTGTATTGGTACAGTAAAATGTGTTACCAAAGAACAGTACTATGGATTTGCTGTTAGGTTTGAAAAGTCAAGCACTCTTGCTCTTTGAAAATGAAACATTGTCTGCTGAACTTCTGACCTGACACCACACAGCAGTGTTCCATGAGCTGTTGCTATGGTAGCAGGCAGAAGTCAAGTTGGGGGAAGGGTACTAGGCAGAAGTCAAGTTGGGGGAAGGGTACTTTTTGAAAAGGGTTGGTTTTCAACCAATAGAAATGTGTGATTACATTTGAAAAAAAGGGGGAAGCACTGAGATTTGAAATTAACATGTATATGTGTGGAAAAAGAGAGGGAAACATTGCCATTATCTGGTTCTGCTGAGAGGATAGAGGTGTACAGAACAGTGATCCTGGCTCTGATAATCTGCTGTTTGAGTGCCACATTTCTTTCACAGCTAACTAATTTTAAAGGTGAGTTTAGAGTTTGAGAGGGGATGTATATGGTAAATTAAGAAATGAATAATAGAATTGGAATTCCTTTTGTTGAAGTTGTGTTTATCATTTTCTGTTTTGGGAGAAATTTAAATGTGAGGAACATGTAAAATAATATGGACTATGTTTTCACGATAAATTAAGGTGTACTGGTATAAATAAGGAATACTTTAAGGGTTTGAGGTTGCACTCAGTAATGCAAATACATTCAGCATCAGTAAGGCTGGTTGCCCTTGCTGGAGTGTAGTCTGTCACCCAGGCTACACATGTTGCTGGTCTCAGAAAGCTGTTTGGTATTGCTCTGGTGATTTTACATTTGCATTAGATGGAAAGGGGGAGGTATTTTTTTCTGCAGAAGCAGACTCTTAGCACACAGCCAGCTGCATATCCTGTGGAATCATGCATAGTATTCACAACCGAGTGGGGTTTGAGGTTTCAGTCAGTAATGCAAATACATTCAGCATCACTAAGGCTGGTTGCCCTTGCTGGAGTGTACTCAGTCACCCAGGTTACACATGTTGCTGGTCTGAAAATGTTGTTTGGACATGTGCTTTTTTAAGAATCTGAAAAGTGGATTTAAAATGTGTCAGACTGTAAAAGTATTTATCACTTGCCAAAAAAAAGAGTAGTAAGTGTGGTTTCAAATTGGCAAAGAAATTACGTTTTCAGACTAATATGAAAACATGACTCTGTGTGCAAATAGGAATTACAGGCAGAGATTTATTGCGTATTGCTCTGGTGATTTTACATTTGCATTAGATGTAAAGGGGGAGCTATTTTTTTGTGCAGAAGCAGACTCTTAGCACACAGCCAGCTGCTTATCCTGTGGAATCATGCACAGTATTCACAACCGAGTGGGATTTGAGGTTGCACTCAGTAATGCAAATACATTCAGCATCACTAAGGCTGGTTGCCCTTGCTGGAGTGTACTCAGTCACCCAGGTTACACATGTTGCTGGTCTGAGAATGTTGTTTGGACATGTGCTTTTTTAAGAATCTGAAAAGTGGATTTAAAATGTGTCAGACTGTAAAAGTATTTCTCACTTGCCAAAAAAAAGAGTAGTAAGTGTGGTTTCAAATTGGCAAAGAAATTACGTTTTCAGACTAATATGAAAACATGACTCTGTGTGCAAATAGGAATTACAGGCAGAGATTTATTGCGTATTGCTCTGGTGATTTTACATTTGCATTAGATGTAAAGGGGGAGCATTTTTTTTATGCAGAAGCAGACTCTTAGCACACAGCCAGCTGCTTATCCTGTGGAATCATGCACAGTATTCACAACCGAGTGGGGTTTGAGGTTGCACTCAGTAATGCAAATACATTCAGCATCACTAAGGCTGGTTGCCCTTGCTGGAGTGTACTCAGTCACCCAGGTTACACATGTTGCTGGTCTGAAAAAGCAGTTTGGACATGTGCTTTTTTAAGAATCTGAAAAGTGGATTTAAAATGTGTCAGACTGTAAAAGTATTTATCACTTGCCAAAAAAAAGAGTAGTAAGTGTGGTTTCAAATTGGCAAAGAAATTACGTTTTCAGACTAATATGAAAACATGACTCTGTGTGCAAAGAGGAATTACAGGCAGAGATTTATTGCGTTATGCTCTGGTGATTTAACATTTGCATTAGATGTAAAGGGGGAGCTATTTTTTTATGCAGAAGCAGACTTTTAGCACACACCCAGCTGCTTATCCTTTGGAATCATGCACAGTATTCACAACCGAGTGGGGTTTGAGGTTGCACTCAGTAATGCAAATACATTCAGCATCACTAAGGCTGGTTGCCCTTGCTGGAGTGTACTCAGTCACCCAGGTTACACATGTTGCTGGTCTGAGAATGTTGTTTGGACATGTGCTTTTTTAAGAATCTGAAAAGTGGATTTAAAATGTGTCAGACTGTAAAAGTATTTCTCACTTGCCAAAAAAAAGAGTAGTAAGTGTGGTTTCAAATTGGCAAAGAAATTACGTTTTCAGACTAATATGAAAACATGACTCTGTGTGCAAATAGGAATTACAGGCAGAGATTTATTGCGTATTGCTCTGGTGATTTTACATTTGCATTAGATGTAAAGGGGGAGCATTTTTTTTATGCAGAAGCAGACTCTTAGCACACAGCCAGCTGCTTATCCTGTGGAATCATGCACAGTATTCACAACCGAGTGGGGTTTGAGGTTGCACTCAGTAATGCAAATACATTCAGCATCACTAAGGCTGGTTGCCCTTGCTGGAGTGTACTCAGTCACCCAGGTTACACATGTTGCTGGTCTGAAAAAGCAGTTTGGACATGTGCTTTTTTAAGAATCTGAAAAGTGGATTTAAAATGTGTCAGACTGTAAAAGTATTTATCACTTGCCAAAAAAAAGAGTAGTAAGTGTGGTTTCAAATTGGCAAAGAAATTACGTTTTCAGACTAATATGAAAACATGACTCTGTGTGCAAAGAGGAATTACAGGCAGAGATTTATTGCGTTATGCTCTGGTGATTTAACATTTGCATTAGATGTAAAGGGGGAGCTATTTTTTTATGCAGAAGCAGACTTTTAGCACACACCCAGCTGCTTATCCTTTGGAATCATGCACAGTATTCACAACCGAGTGGGGTTTGAGGTTGCACTTAGTAATGCAAATACATTCAGCATCACTAATGCTGGTTGCCCTTGCTGGAGTGTAGTCAGTCACCCAGGTTACACATGTTGCTGGTCTCAGAAAGCTGTTTGGTATTGCTCTGGTGATTTTACATTTGCATTAGATGGAAAGGGGGTGTTAGTTTTTTTATGCAGAAGCAGACTCTTAGCACACAACCAGCTGCTTATCCTGTGGAATCATGCACAGTATTCACAACCGAGTGGGGTTTGAGGTTGCAGTCAGTAATGCAAATACATTCAGCTTCGCTAAGGCTGGTAGCCCTTGCTGGAGTGTAGTCAGTCACCCAGGTTAACACATGTTGCTGGTCTGAAAATGTTGTTTGGACATGTGCTTTTTTAAGAATCTGAAAAGTGGATTTAAAATGTGTCAGACTGTAAAAGTATTTATCACTTGCCAAAAAAAAGAGTAGTAAGTGTGGTTTCAAATTGGCAAAGAAATTACATTTTCAGACTAATATGAAAACATGACTCTGTGTGCAAATAGGAATTACAAGCAGAGATTTATTGCGTATTGCTCTGGTGATTTTACATTTGCATTAGATGTAAAGGGGGAGCTATTTTTTTGTGCAGAAGGCAGAAGCAGACTCTTAGCACACAGCCAGCTGCTTATCCTGTGGAATCATGCACAGTATTCACAACCGAGTGGGGTTTGAGATTGCAGTCAGTAATGCAAATACATTCAGCATCACTAAGGCTGGTTGCCCTTGCTGGAGTGTACTCAGTCACCCAGGTTACACATGTTGCTGGTCTGAAAAAGCAGTTTGGACATGTGCTTTTTTAAGAATCTGAAAAGTGGATTTAAAATGTGTCAGACTGTAAAAGTATTTATCACTTGCCAAAAAAAAGAGTAGTAAGTGTGGTTTCAAATTGGCAAAGAAATTACGTTTTCAGACTAATATGAAAACATGACTCTGTGTGCAAAGAGGAATTACAGGCAGAGATTTATTGCGTACTACTCTGGTAATTTTACAGTTGCATTAGTAGGAAAGGGGGAGCTATTTTTTTATGCAGAAGCAGACTCTTAGCACACACCCAGCTGCTTATCCTGTGGAATTATGCACAGTATTCACAACCGAGTGGGGTTTGAGGTTGCACTTAGTAATGCAAATACAAACATGTAAAATAATATGGACTATGTTTTCACCATAAATTAAGGTGTAGTAGTATAAATGAGGAATACTTTTAGGGTTTGAGGTTGCAGTCAGTAATGCAAATACATTGAGCATCAGTAAGGCTGGTTGCCCTTGCTGGAGTGTAGTCAGTCACCCAGGTTACACATGTTGCTGGTCTCAGAAATCTGTTTGGTATTGCTCTGGTGATTTTACATTTGCATTAGATGGAAAGGGGGAGCTATTTTTGTATGCAGAAGCAGACTCTTAGCACACACCCAGCTGCTTATCCTGTGGAATCATGCACAGTATTCACAGCCGAGTTGGGTTTGAGGTGGCAGTCAGTAATGCAAATACATTCAGCATCACTAAGGCTGGTTGCCCTTGCTGGAGTGTAGTCAGTCACCCAGGTTACACATGGTGCTGGTCTCAAAAAGCAGTTTGGACATGTGCTTTTATCAGAATCTGAAAAGTGGATTCAAAATGTGTCAGACTGTAAAAGTACTTATCACTTGCCAAAAAAGTAGTAGAATGTGTGCTTCCCATTTGGCAAAGAAATTTCGTTTTCTGCCTAATTTCAAAGCATGACTCTGTGTGCACACAGGAATTGTTTTTAGATATTTAATTTGTGAAGGTGTTATTGTGATTTTCACTTCTAGGAAAGGGGTACTTAGTATTTTAAGATTTGAAAAGATTATAAAAAATGTAGTAATATATTTAAATATAAAAAAGGATTTTTTTTTTTGTTTTTTTCAGGTATTGCTGAAGAGCAGTGAACAAAATTTAAGATGCCTACAAAATCCAGAGTAAGGAAAAACCACAAAAAAAACTATATTTGAAGACAACTGGAGGACCTAAGTTAGTTGGAGATGCTCATGTTGGGAAAAAGAGAAAGTCTTCTGGTAAGCAGACAAAAGATTTTTAAAGAACATCTTCAAAAAAAGGAAAAATGTACAAAATGTCTGTACTGGAAAGAATGTTTTCAATAGAAAAGAACAGGAAAAAATTGAGAATTTAGTTAATGCAAATATACCTTCTGCAATAACAAAGATTAACTTAAACAGAAAAACAGCGTTTAAAGAGATACGTAGAAAAATGTTTCAGAGAAGAGTTATGTCCAATTTGATAAAGGATGTGAAGAAATATAAGAAAAAGGCAAAATATTACAAGAGAAAAAAAGAAATTGAAGCCATTGCAGCAAAGGCATTAGAATTAAAAAGGAAACTATTCATTTTAATTTTGAATAGGATGCGTACATTAGATAAAATGGTTAATGTACTGAAATCACAAAGCAAAAGGAAAAGAGAAGTGAAAAGAACAAACTTTTGTAAAGTGTTTTTAGGAGAATGGATGCATAGTTCAAGTAGTGAACCTTTTTTTAATGAAGAGAGTTATTTTCAAAGTAATAGTTTGCTGCATGCAGTTGACACCAGAGGTTGTGCTTATGAAGTGAAAAATGGTTGCATAATGGAGAAGGAGATAATGGTTCCAAGAGATGAGGTACAAGTGATGGCGGATGAGGCTATGGGGAGACGTCCTAAAGCCCCAGTGTACACTTGGAATTGTAGTAGTATTTGCACTGTGCGTCAGGAATCTATTGATAAATTTCGTGAGTTTCTAAGAGAATATAGTAAAAAAAGTGTAAAACAGAAGATTAAGGTGCTTCAAAGTCTAGATCCATGCAGAGTGAGAGAGAATACTGGTTTGCAGGGTCATTCTCTGGCTTGTCTATCTAGAAAAGTGTGTAATAGTGTTTTCCATCATTTTAGGATGCTGGCTGTTCATCATACTGAAATGAGAAAGTTTGTGAGACGGTTGTATTTTGCTAAAGGTCCAGCAATAAAGTTAGATGAATTGAATAGGGCTCTGTTCCGTGGATCGGTATCAGATGTAGAGAAGGTTATTGATGAAATTCAGTTTTGTTACTTTGGTCCTGAACAAGACAGTGCAGAAAAGGACACAGTAAATGAGGAAGAAGTGGAAGAGAATGTAGAACCCTCTGTAAGTAAAACATTTAATGATCACATAACAAAATTTGCAATAATCTCTAATGAAAGACCAAATATAACTTGTATTTGTTGCCGCAGAACTCACTATAGAAAACAAACTAGGAATGTTGATCTCTACAGAAAGAGTGAAAATGAACATAATTATAAGTGGAAGGATTTTGCCACATATATATTTCTTGAAAATTGTTTTGAATTGGGTGAAGATCAGCGTATTTGTAAATACTGTTACAACAAGTTAGAGGAAAATAGAATGCCAACCAGAGCTGTACATAATAATTTAGAATTGGATGTTATTCCTGCCGAACTTTCTGAATTAAATACATATGAGTCTATACTTATTCAATGTGTTCATCCGTTCCAGACCATAGTACGTATGGAGCCCAAAACTGGTAAATTACCTCCTTCAGATTTACTGAGAGGTTTAAAAGGTAGAGTGGTGTATTTGCCCTTGGATTTGAAAAAAAATATGGAAACTATTGATGCAGATACTTTTGAAACTGAACCATTAGTTATTCTGGTTAATGGTGTACCTACAAAGAATAAGAAGATTTGGCAGAAGCTGGTAGATGTACGGAAAGTACAAAGAGCAAATTTGTATTTGAAAAGGAATAACAAATGGTATGAATCAATTTATATAGAAGAAGAAGAAGAAGATTTACAAGAAGACACAGAAACACCAACTGGACAAATTGAAAAAGTGGACAAGTCAAAGGAAGAAGAAATTTATGAACATTTTAGCATACATCCTCTACATTCAAAAGAAGTTATGGGAGACAATATTGATCTGTTTCAGATGAAGAAAGCAAAAGGAACTCCCGTGAGAGTATGGGAGGAGAGCTTGGAAGCTCGATGTTTTCCCCAGCTGTTTCCTAAAGGAAAAGAAGGACGATACGATGAACGTCCAGAACAGATTCCAGCTTCTGAGTATCGGACTACAAGACTATATGCAGAAGATCCCAGATTTCGACAAAGTATTCCTTATTTGTTCCATCTTTTATTTGAAAGCGACTTGTCTGCACTATCTTATGCAGTAAATCACATTTTAAAAAGTGGAGTACATTTACAAAATGTGTCTGCTAAGGATTTTATGGAGAAAGTGCAGCACCGAGATGATCATTTGGAAACACAACTGATCAATCTGATGGCTTGTCAGCGTGGGACAAATGAATATTGGTACCAACGCCATGGTGAATTAAAATGCATGTTACGGAATTTAGGAACACCAACATGGTTCCTTACCCTAAGCTGTGCTGAGTACGCTTGGGATGATTTACTGGATTTTCTACGAGAGGCAAATTCAAACATTAAAAACATCGAATACAAGACAGCAGGAGAACTGTGCTCATTGGATCCGGTTAATGTTTGCAGATATTTCAATCATAGATTTGAGGCTATGATGTCCTTCATCTGCAATAAAAAAAATCCACCTCTTGGAGAAGTAGTGGATTTCTTTTGGAGAAAAGAGTACCAGGCAAGAGGTGCTCCTCATATTCATATGCTGTTGTGGATCAAGGATGCCCCAAAGTTTGGAGCAGATACTGATGAAGCAGTGTTATCTTACATTGAAGAATATGCAACATGTGCTATACCAAAAAGCACAGAAGAGAAAAAGTTAAAGGAGCAAGTTTTACGTTTCCAAAGTCATCGGTGTGGAAAATACTGTCGACAGAAATACAAGAGCAAAGAAAAATACTACACTAAATGTCGATTTGGATTTCCTAGACCTGTTCTTTCAAATGGAAGAGTAAACAGTTTTATGTCATCTGTGAGACATACTATCACAAGAAAATCACCTAAGAATACCTACAACCTAAAAAGAAAAGAAGAATCTAAAAATATAAATGACTACAACCCAGTCATTTTATCCATGTGGAATGCTAACATGGATATACAGTATGTAGCTGACAATTCCATTGCTGTTGCTCGATATGTAACGTCTTACATTACTAAATCTGAAAAAACTGAATTGAAAGAAATGTGGGAAGAGATTTCTCACGAGAAGACTGTCAGTAAGAAGCTGTACAGTTTCAGTTTAAAGATGTTATCGCATCGAGAAATTGGATCCTACGAATGTTCAGATAGGTTATCTTCTGCAAGTCTCTACTCGAAATCAAGAAGAATAATTTAGGCAAGTTTAGGCCTTGCAGCAATGAGAAATCGGGTACTGAAATCTGTTGGAGAAATTGAATATTTGGCCGAGAATGACCCAGAAAGTACAGATATTTTGAAATCAAACATGTTGGACACATATTATCCAAAAAAAAGTCATCATCTGGAGAACATGTGTCTCTATGAAGTGCTGCAGAACTACATTTATTCACGGAAAGCCACAGAAGACATCAACAATGGAAAATATAAAGTCATTGGTGAGGAAGGATGTTTGGTGAAGCAAACAAAAGGAAGTTTGATAAATCACAGGAAGCTGAGTTGCGACACTACTGACAAAAAGGAATTTTACTACTTGGCTCTTTTACAGCTGTTTAAACCATGGCGTACAGAGGATGAACTACTGGGAGAATTTCAAAGCTATGAAGATTCTTTTAATGCTTGCAAAGACAGCATACAATGCAGTACATTCTCAACTTATCTGCAAATGTTAAATGAAGAAATTGAACAGGAAACTATAATTGCAGCTGAAGTAGCTAGAGACAGTTCTCAAGACAGCCAAAGTTCAGGAACACTCAGTCAAGATCCCCTAGGACAACCAATCGTTGAAAATGAAGCATCAATAGCCATGAATGAAGTGGAAACGGCTATGAATCAAGCTCAAGAAAAATTTATAGACTTACAAAATTTGGAAAGACAACTGAATGAAGAGCAGCAACAAATTTATGAAGAGATCAGAAGCAAAATTGATCACGGATTTCTACATGAAAAAAAAGAGTGCTCATGCACATCATTTCATCCAATCAGGATGTATGTAAGCGGACAAGCTGGAACTGGAAAAAGTTTCCTAATAAAAGTCATCAGAAGCTACCTACAGCAAAAAACGGATTCTACTTTGTCTTGTGTGGTTACTGCTCCAACTGGGTTAGCAGCATATAACATAAAAGGAATCACCTTACATCGTTTGCTAATGTTACCAGTGGAGCATGAGAACAAAATACAATACAACAAGCTAACTGGAGAAGCATGCTTGGAAGTTTCAAGAGTATTGAAGAAGATGCAAGTTCTCATTATTGATGAGGCGAGCATGGTATCAAACTTAATGCTTGCCTTTGTGCATTTAAGAATGCAGCAAATTCTAAGGACAGACTATGACGTGTTATTTGGTGGAAAACATGTCATAGTTTTTGGGGATCTTCTACAACTTACTCCAGTTAAAGGACAACCAGTGTTTAATACTGTGACACATGAAGACACAAAGAAGTCATTGGGAAGCATCGGTAATGCAAATATTTGGTCCTTCTTTGAGTACAAGGAACTTACTACTAATATGAGGCAAGCAAACGATGAAGAATATGGAAGTATTCTGAAAGATATCAGAATTGGACTACTCACAGAAGTTGGCAAAAAAGCATTACAGAGTCGGCTGCTACATAATTTATTTCCAAAGGAAGAAATAGTTGCAGAGAAGATATACAAGAACATTGCAGAAAAGAAAAGTGTCATCTGCTTAATGCCAACTCTACGTGAATGCTCAATATTCAATGAGGAGCTTTTAAAATTGGAAAAGGAAGATATCAGGAAATTGGAAGCAGTGGACAAAATTGAGGATGGAAGAATTACTATCACATTAACAGGCACACTGAAAAATAAATTGGATTCACTAGAGAAGAACATTTCCAAAACTGGTGGATTAGAAAAAAATCTATATGTTTGCATGAACTGTAGAGTATTTTTAAGGAGAAATTTGGATGTTGAAAAAGGTTTAGTTAATGGAGCTATGGGAAGAGTTGTGGGTTTTATTAATTATCAGAAAAAAGATGGAATTGAATGTTTAAAAATAAAATTTGATCAGATAGAAGAAGTTAAAGACATTTGACGTTGTTCAGTTCGTTTCATGCTTGTGAAAGACTTATATGTACGTAGGAAGCAGTTTCCGTTTTCGCTAGCATATGCTGTAACTATTCACAAGTCTCAAGGATTGACTGTAGATTGTGCTTTTGTGAACATTGGTTCAACTGTGTTCAAAGAAGGTATGGCTTATGTAGCTTTGTCACGAGTGAAAACATTATCTGGTTTATTCATGATAGACTTTGATGACTCAAAAGTTAGTGCTGATACAAATTGTGTAAAGGAGTATAATAGATTAAGTAGAACCTATGCTCCTCATTTAGGTCAGTATCCTGTGTTGGAGAAACGTGTAGTTTCTCGTAAAAGGAGAAATGAGAATATCTGTAATGAAGATGTAGAGAGGAGGAAAAAAAAGAGGAGTGATGTAATTGCAAGCAAAAAGAAAAAGGAAAATGAAGAAGAGGTTGTAGGATGTCATTTTGAAAATAGCTCTGGTGTCAACTGCTACGCTAATGTAGTGCTGAATGTTGCATTTTATCTGGAAAGTGTGCAAGAGCAGATAATAGTAAATCAGAGAAAAAGATTCTGTTCTGAGTTGAGTCTCCTTTTTCAAAAGCTGAGTAATGATAAAACTCAAATAGAAAGTGCTACTGAAATTAGAAAACTTTTAGATGTATGTTCAGGACGAACACAGTTTTCTCAAAATGTACAGCAAGACGCACAGGAATTCTTGATGTTTTTTCTTCAGGTACTGGAAGAAGAAGGGGTTCCCATTGAAAATATGTTTGGTGTCTCTTATAAATGGGAACATAGTTGTGAAAACTGTTACAATACATGTGGCTCTAATGTTGATTCTGAAAGGTTTATTTATTTAACATTGCCAGAAAGTAAAACAGTCACTTTTGCTAAATTAGTTAAAGATGCTAACCATAACATGGAATGCAGTGAGTGTCAATCTGAAATGTTTTCAACGTTAATTTTAAAGTAATGCGGACAATATGTAATTTTAATGATGCAACGATGTAAAGCTGATGGTTCAAAATTGGATACTTTAATAAAGAAGTTTACAGGACAGCAATTATCAATTTCAGGAAAAACTTTTGTAACAGTTGCAATAATTTTCCATGAAGGACCTACTGTTACTTCTGGACATTACACAGTTTATCTTAAATGTGAAAAAGGCTGGACACTGTGTAATGATTCCCAATTGATTTTCAAGCAACGTTTGCCTTTTGATTTAGCAAATTCCTATCTAATCTTCCTGAAACCTAAATTTTAGAGAGACTTGGCAAGATCTGTACAAAACAATTTTACCATTTTATTGGATTACCATTGGAATTTAAAAAAAAAAATGATTTTTCAAATTATCATTTGGCCTAATGGAAAGGTAACCAATTGTAATGTGGACTTTTTAAATTTTTAATGAAACTTTGGAAAACCAAAAATTTAGACAAAATCGGTAACATCTGCACAATTTAAATTTTGGAATGTTATTGGATTGCCATTCGAAATTTATTCAAAAAAGATTTTTAAAATTACTATTTGGCCATGAGGAAAGGTAAACAATTGTATTGTGGACTTATTTAATTATTAATTAATCTTTCGGAAACCAAAATGTTACAGAGAATCGGTGAGATCTGTACAATTTAGACTTTAGAATTTTATTGGATTACCATTGGAAATTTAATCCAAAATGAATTTTAAAATTACTATTTGGCCTAAAGGAAATGGAACCAGATGTATTGTGGAGTTATTTGAGATATATTTTTGTGATTATACTTCTGAAACAAAAATGTCAGACGGTATTTTAAAGAAATAAGTATTGATATTAGTTGATATTTTTTTAGAATATTATGCATTTCTATAATGTTATGTTTAAGTAAAAAGAGATTGTGTGCTTTTTTTATACAATCTTTGAGATTGTTATTTTTTTTTTGCCCGCTGTTAAATGATGAATGCAATTGCTTTCACAATTTATAGTGAAATGCAATATATTCTGAAAACAGCAAAAAAAAGGCAAAACATTTTTGGGGAAAAATATGTAAATACGTGTACTGTGTTATATATTGATTTATTAAATATTAATACTTTTTTCTTTTTTTTCAGATTGTGAAAGAAAATTTTCAAAAAAAAACAACAATTTTTTCAAGTAATTTCAATTACATTTTAATTAAAAATTAAATTGTTGGGTGGGATGGGACAGGTAACTGAGAAATTAGAATGTCTCTTTCTTCCACTTTATCTCAAAAAGATTTTTAGTATTTAGTTATTAATTCCTCAAGGATCTTGAGATGTGGTAATTGATTTTTAGTGTTTTAAAAAAAAAAAAAAAAAAAATACGCTTACCGTACGCGTACGGTAAAAAAAAAAAAAAAATGTTTTAAAGTAAAAATAAAAAAAAGTTGAGAGGTAAGGTTGGCTCTTAAAAGAGCCGTTGTGTTCATGCAGGGACAGAGGAAAGGAAGTATGGGAACATTAGCTGGTTGGACATTTGTGCTGATCTATTTTGTTGTTAATGAGGGAAACACTGGTCTCCCTATGAACAATTAGATCATGGCAAAATGAACACCGTATAGTAACCCTACCAAACCGAGGGTTCGTTTCCAGAGGATCAGAAAAAGGTGATTGTGCCCCCACAGATGAAGGGCTCTGCTGAGCTTCCGAAGAAGGACTCGGCTGAGCTGCTGTGGATGTGCTTGCTCGACTTACTGAAGGGTTGCCCCTAGTATGTCGTGCATGTGTCCTAGGATGCACATCCTCAAGGTGTCTCAACATAGTGTGTTTCCCGAAGGAATACTTCTTGTTGGGATTACCTCGGGAAAGTACACGCTGGCACAGCTTGCAAGTCACCAAGGCAGCATTGACTTTTTTCTCACCCTCTGGAAAACTGAAATACTCCCATATGAAAGAGCTCTTCTGTTTCCTCTTTCTCTGCCTGATGGTGGTGCTGCTTGCCTCACTCTCAGTAGAAGAGTGCTGGTCTGCCATCGTATCACAAAGACAAGTCAGCTCCTTCTCCTAAGGGATCACAAGCAGAAATGAGGGGAATGGGTGTGGTGTAGGAGAGTTCTAGAACTGAAAGTAGTTTCAACCAATCAAAAGTTGTGTTTCATGATCACATGACCCACCGTGCGCGTACGTTACGCTTACGTTACGCTTACGGTGCGCTTACGGTGCGCTTACGGTAAAAGTGCGCATGCGCGTAAAAAAGACACGCGCTCGCGCGCATGCGCAAAACAGTCACTCCACAACACTTCCGCGTAACGTGCGCGTGTAGCGTACACGCCTACGCGCCCCACGCACAGTACGCGTGGCTACGCAAATTGCGTAACTATACGCAAACAGAGTAGATAAATTACGGACATTGCGTAAACCGTACGCTTACCCTACGCTTACCGTACGCGCACTAAAAAAAAAATATATATTTTCTATGTTATACTAATATATCTTACCTGTTTGGTAAAAAAAAAAAGAGAAAACTTGATATATTGCATATTTTTTTTTTAAAAACATAGTGTTTTAAGAGAATAAAAAGTTTTAAAAAAACTTGTTTTTTTAAAAAAAAAAACACATTTAAGATAAGAATTTATAATAAAAAAATCATACAAAATCAATAAAAAAAACATATGGGAATCACATATGTTATAGGTAAGAATTAGCATTTAAAAAACCATACAAATTCACTGAAAAAACCATGGGTTTCACACACGTTATAGTTAGAAATTAGCATTTAAAAAACCTTGCAAATTCACTGAAAAAACCATAGGTTTCACACATGTTATAGTTAGGGATTAGCATTTAAAAAACCTTGCAAATTCACTGAAAAAACCATAGGTTTCACACATGTTATAGTTAGGAATTAGCATTTAAAAAACCTTGCAAATTCAGTGAAAAAACCATAGGTTTCACACACGTTATAGTTAGCTGGACATTTCACTCGTAAAAAACCTATGAAATTTCCCCGTTATAGTTAGTTAAGCTAACTATAACTCGCGCGCCCGCAATGCACTGCTGATGACGTCACATATTACATCACTCATGACATGGTCAGTGACATCACTCATGACATCACTGATGACATCTCAAATGACATCACTGATGACATCACTGATGACATCATCCATGTGATAGAGTGGCAGATCTCCTCTCACCCTAATATAACCTTTGATACACACATTCAAAAATAGAGACTGAAATTTTCAAAAAAATGGACATACCAATACCAATTACAAAAACCTCTTCAATAATTCTAAGAACCACATACACATCCACTCATTCACCAACAGTCCTATACAGTCACTCATTCGTGTACTCACACATCATATGTACTCATACACCTATACATCCTGTAACACAATGCCTCTCATCCATAGAGTTACTCACACACATAGTTACTCATGCTAATAAAGAATCAAACATACATTTATTTGAATATACAGTTATACACACACCACCACACTTACTTCTATGGAAATTTACACATACTTAGTCTTTTAAACAATCACTTATAGAAACACATACTTATTCATACAGGAACTCTTTCAATCTCTCACTCTCACATACACTCACTTATATACACCAATAGTCACATATACTAGTTTAAAACATATGTAGTTACTCATAAAGACACTATTGAGACAGCCATTCACTCACTAACACACCCATACACACACTCTTCCACCCATACAGTCCTGCACATATGCTGTCTTCAACACATACAAACAGTGAGTCACTCATTCATGCACTTATGCACTACGTAATACCCCCCACCGAACCATACAGACACTCAGACACTCATACTGATACTCAAAAAACCAACTAATAACCTATATAGACACTCATGTAGCTGCTCACCAACCCATGCAGCCACTTATACACAAAGTGAGAGACTGATACAGGTATTTACACATTTAAACATTACTCACTTAGCCATGTATTCAATAAGATACACTTAATCAGTCAGTAATACAATCAATTTTTCAAAAACAAATCATCCATTTAGACACTTATATACTCATTTATTCTTCCATCGACCTTGAGATATACATATATAAAACATATGTAATTTTCAGAAAAACACACATTCACTGGATGATGTCATCAGTGATGTCATCAGTGATGTCATTTGAGATGTCATCAGTTCAGTCATGAGTGATGTCACTGACCATGTCATGAGTGATGTAATATGTGACGTCATCAGCAGTGCTTTGCGGGCGCGCGAGTTATAGTTAGCTTAACTAACTATAACGGGGAAATTTCATTGGTTTTTTACGAGTGAAATGTCCAGCTAACTATAACGTGTGTGAAACCTATGGTTTTTTCACTGAATATATACATAGATATATACATACACATATATGTACCCCGCTCACTATGAACCATAGAAATCCCCTTCCCACCCAAATACACTTACCCACCCTAACCCTTCAAAATTGCCACCCATATAACCTTACTCACCCTAACCCCTAAAATGACCTTGCCACCCAAATACCTCTACCCGCCCTAAACCCTAAAAACCCCTTGCTACCAATATACTCCTACCCATCCTAAACCCTGAAAATCCCCCTGCCACCCAAATTCCCTCACCCACCCTAAACCCTAAAATACCCATTTCGACCAAATTCCCCTACCCACCCTAAACCCTAAAAACACCCTTGCCACCCAAATACCCCAAGTTTACACTGTTTCAGCTGGGCAGTGCCCAGATAAAAAGGATGGTGTTGCTGTTCTGTCTCATGATGGGACAATGTGAGCAATTTAGTGACTATAAGATTATATTATTCACCTTTGAAGGCTCTTAAGAGCATTACATTGACTGCACATTGTCACATTGCCCTCTCTCACTCTCTATAGAATATGTTGAATTGATAGAAAAACTTACAATCTGTTGTCAATTGGTTGGTAACAATTTATTCATTGTGGATTGAATATTTAAACAAATATCCTCCCACAAACACTGCTGTGATATACCTTGAATTTCATTTTTCTTGCTACCAAATGTGTGGGGTGTCCATGGGTAGACCACTTTTTAATTTTATTTGATATACTAATAGTTGATACTCTTAGAAAGCCGAACAATCAAAGCTCAAGGAAACACAGCATGAATTTAAAATGAATTAATTTGGCAGGATGTACAGATTAGTGACTGATTTTCAAATATTTGAAGACCTGTAAATAAAGTAAAAAAATATAATAGTACCAATTGGCTAACTCTTTATGAGTTGGCGAATTACACTTCTATCACCTTAAGATTTAAGTGTAATAAGTAAAATGGTATAATGATGAGTTGAAAGTTAAGAAAGAAATCCTGAGAACCGTGGAATTATTTTGGAGGAGGAATTATCGATAATAATGTTAAAAACTCTTCATAAGACAAATGACATATCTGGTTAGATGAGTAATAGTATGCAGTAAAAATCACTCCTGATGATATTGTCCCAAAGACAACGTTTAAATTCTTAGAAAATGTAGGCATTCCAAGTGGAATATCTAATGAGACAGAAGATTCTCAAGCCTTGACTGCTAAACTGAGCTCTTTTTTTCATGAGAAATGAAAGAAGAAAGAGGTAGAATTTACATATTTAGGAATGTGTCTATTGCAGATAGCTTTATAGAAAAGAAACTAGGCAATCCTGTTTATTTTAATAATTTCTTGTTGCTAATTTAGACTTTGCTTGACTTACACCTTGGCATCAACTACAGGCACTTCTTTGGACGTCTACCCTTGCAAAAACTTTACTTCTCTTAAAAATAAGATGGAACCACTCCTCTGGGACATACTCATTGCCTTATTTAAAGTCAGGAAATCCAATGTAGGGTGAATTTGTAGAGCGCTGCTGCTCAGCCGTGAGGGTATTTAGGTGCTGAATTGGTGAATGTAGTTATGTGGTGAGACAGAGCCTCAATACAGCCAGTCTCGAAAGTCCCGCAAGAAGACTGTTTGAATAGCCATGCCTTCAGCTTCTTGTGGGATTGAAGAAGTGAGGAGGAGACACTGATGTGTTGGCAGGAGGTTCACCCAGAATTTGACGGCTTGATAGAAGAATGATTGATCTCCCACTCTGCTTCTGTGGTTGCAGGGTGTGTGCAAGTGAGAGCAATGCTTTGTGAAGTTTGGGGGTTTGGTGGAAGTGAAGCTGTGTCGTGTAGTTCCTAGGAATCCCCAGGACCTGCGTGCGTTGGGTGACCTAAACTGAGGGCTTGGTGTCCCAAAAGCTTCCGGACATCCCCACAAAATTTTTCAGCCGTTAGACCAGCTAGCTCTAGAGTGCCACTACCACCCCCTATATCTTACAGTGGTGTAGGTAGTTTCTGGCAACCACTGAACATGACAACCCTGATTTCTCAGGGATTGTGGAAAACAGCACAGTACTTTTTACACAGTCACTTGTGCTTGCTTTCTCTATACACAGGATGGTGATTAAGACGTTTCAATAAGTAATTATTGGTCCAAAGACAGTCTTTTGTAAAACATATGTGCTGCGATAATCAGGAGACAGAAGCATACAAAAGAGATTGCAAGTACCAAGATAGCAAATAGTAGATACATTTCTACCATAGTGCTAATAAGATGAATATAAGCAGTTCAGATAAAAATAGTAGCACTTGCATATTTCTAAAATGCGCACCCTAAGTAATTTGCCTAAATTTACCTAGCCTAGATCTGTATATGTAGCATGTATATTTAAATATGTGTGTGTAGTCAATAAAACCCTAGGGAAGAACCAGCTCCCTAACCTGAAGGTTGAGAACGAAGGACCCCATCTATGTTTCGAGGGTGACACCCCACAAGGGATGTCAGACTGCTGTGTATCAAAGATTTAGATCAGGACCCCGTGTCAGCTTGGAAGGAATCCTCCTCTAATTTGCAGGTGGGAATAATATATTCTAGATGTGGTCACTCCTGGGTTTCTTATACAATTGATATGTTTTGAAAACAATCATAAATGTTTTGGTTTTGAAAACAATCATAAATGTTTTTCCAAACAAATGCGATCAAGCACAGCTGGCTGTTGGCCAAGGATGAAAAAAATGGTGACCCTTATACAGAATAATTATACCGTGCTTGAGGACATGTTATGTACGTCAGGTACAGGGATTGTGATAGAGTACTGAGAGCCTGCTGTCGAGGAGACAGGAACAAGCTAGTAGGTAAAAGGTCACCTGTTTAGCATTGTTATTGTCGTGTGGATGGGACAAATGTATGTAACAAGGGGTATACATGACATGACTAGCCTTACAGGACATGACAGCTGAAGATTGAGGTAAGAAGGACCAGTGTTGTCTAGTGACTTGAATGCATGTGTGAGAAGTTTGAAATGGCAGTGCTTCTGGATAGGAAACCAGAGAAATTCTCTGAGGAGTGGTGCAGCGTAGGTTTGTTGCGGAAGGTCGACTACTAGTCCAGCAGTACGTTTCCAAACTCAATAAAACAATAAACAATACAAAAAAAATGTGTTCAGGCAACCCAATTACCATAAAATGGGGCTGAAAGTAAACAAAACAAGATAAAATAAAATAATGAGAAAGGGCCAAGTCCATGCACCCCTCCAGAAACTGGGTAAAAGGAAGACAACAAATGTTTTGGATGGTTTGAATTCTGTGAAGGAGCTGGGTTGGCATAGAGTGCATTTCTATAGTCCAATCTGCCTGTGATTAGAGCTTGCGTGATGGAACGTCTGGTGTCCAGTGGGAGCCATCTACCTTTGCTGAATGCTGATAATCCTTCTAATTTCTGAAGATCTCACTGTTGCCATACGCAGCAAAAGTATTAGAGAGAGGTGCTTTTAGTTAGGTTCAAAATTAGATAGAGGCATCAGAATTACTTAATGTTTTCTAAGTTTGGTTTGCACCCTTAAAGGGAACTGAGATAGTTGCCTCCTTGGTAGCCCTAGGGATCATAGTAAATGGCTGCTATGTCTGCACATTGATTTTCATTGAATTATGGGCTGCATTTTGAAAACATCGAACATCAGCACAAGCAATTAAACATTGCTAATTTGTTAATAAACCTAAGTCTATGGCATGGGGAGTTTCATGGACTTCTACATTGTTGGACCTATCATTAAACCTTCCATTATATCTAGGTTACTGAATAATTTAGACTTAAATTTCATGTATTTGCAAACTACATTCGTTTTCAGTTTACTGGGGGTATAAGATGTTAGATCAGATCCCTTTTGCTTTGGAATTGGTTTGAGATTATATGAACCAAAATGTATTAAAATGAAACATTTTAAACCGAGGTCAGTTAAAAAACGAATAGGACACGTTACATTCCAAACATTTACAGTGCATGCCTTTACAATGTAGTTTTTACATAGCAACATCCATTACAACGCATGATTTTACAACGCATGACATCAAAACGCATTTTAGAAACTACATTTACAACGCATACCATTACAACGCATACCAGTACAACGCATAATACATTTAGGGCAACAGTAGGGTAAAAATTACTATTACCACTCCAGTGAGTGCAACAGTAGGGTAAGTGTTGGATAGTGTAGGGGTAAAAATTAGTATTCCCACTCCAGTGAGTGCAACAGTAGGGTAAGTGTTGGATAGTGTAGGGGTAAAAATTACTTATTCCCTATTACCCTTTGCAAAATCTTCACAGAATCAGACGCCCACACGTAGGCGAAGGGATATACATATTCCAAACCTTTTGCCACTTAACGACTGGACTCATGAAGCGTTATTGATATTATCTGTCAGTACGGACACTATATTGACCTCAGACATGCTACATGAGCCTTGCTGATTGGTATAATTTATCTATAAGTCTACATGTAAAACAGCAACAACTATAGGAGCATATTTGAGCCCTGAAGAAGTCCCAAGAAGGGGATAAAACACGTTGGCAAGCAATTTTGTTGTGTCTGCTAAGAATTTTGGAATAAAAGGATCGAGTTCCTACAATCAAAATACCATTGTTTTGTTTTTTCATTGGGAAGCTATGTGTTCTATTTTGCTATGGTTATAGAAATATCATGCTACATTGCTGTCATATAATATATTAGTTGTGTTTCTTGGGTGCTGGGTCAATTTTGTGCTTTTGTTAGTGGAGGTACTTGTACCTCCTAAATTGGGGTGCATGTGGGTCACACCCCAGACCAAATGCGCAGAGGTTTGAGAAGAAATTATAGGCTGTCGTACTCAATAATTGTCTGGTGCTGGTTCTTAATGCTCTGTCCCTCCTCCTTGTCTGAATATTCCCTATTACTTACCTGATAATGCATTGTAATGGCATGTGTTGTAGTGACATGCGTTGCAGTGACATGCGTTGCAGTGACATGCGTTGTAATGGCTGCGTTGTAATGGCATGCGATGTAAAGGCAGTTGCGTTGTAATCATTGTTCCCCTAAAAAACACCAGCCTAAAATGTAGGATAGCTCTCTGTGGCCAAAGAAAATTGGCATTTGTTTTAAACCTGTCCAGGCAGTGACAAATTATACCATGATGCACAGCTGTGAGCTCTCTCTGAATCACATGCAATTAGCTTCTCCTACCAAAACATATTTCTAGAATTTGAAAGAGTTGAACACATTGTTCCTTTTTTTAGCTTTCTCTGTTTGAGTTATGGCTGTAAACGCTTTTGCACAATTTCTCTTTGACTTAGCCAATTTGGTTCATTTAGAGCAATGGAAAAATTGTTGCAAGAGTGCATAGTGCCCAAAATATTCATGATACTTCTCCATTTGAATAAAAAGTTAATCACTCTCACATCACCTATTGCATTGGCTTCCTCTGAATTAAAGAATTTGAGTTAAACTTTCTGAAAAAGACATTTTGAAAGGATTCACCTTAGAAAATCTTAGATTCACCCCCAAATTTATTTTTGAAGTTCCAAATGTATACGGTCAGAGTTCCCCTAGTTCAGTGGGATATATTACATTATTACATCCCTTTGGAGATACGTGATGAAAAGGACCTTTTTAAATTCCTGAATAAAGAGGAAAAGCTAGACTTTGTGCCATTGAATGGCAAAGTATTTAGCTGTGGATGAAAATAGGATGTTTGCTATGTACGAATATCTGTTCCACTATTATTGGATGCGTGATGTGCTGTATAAATTGCAATAATATTAACAACAATAACAGCAAATAAAATATTAACAATGACAAAAACATCAATAACAACAATATTTACAGTGCTAAGATAGGCAGAACAAATATTAGGGTATTTCATTGTATATGTTCCTTTAGCGGCATAGAGATCTGGTTAAGTGGCAAAAAGCTACATTACCTTCTGTGCGGACTGAATGATTTCTGAAGTTTCTTTTTTAAATGATTACCATGGAGGTATTGAACTTCCATGCTTTAAATTGCTGTGGTCAATAGTTTTACCTGAGTTGAGCTCCTTCATAGGCTTGAGAGTTCCCATGCTTCGACCTACACAAATCTGAGAACACCCTCCTATGGGGCTTGTGTACTTGTAGTAATTCAACACGCTACACCTGTGGACAATTTTCTATTCATCTTAATGGGATTTTCCACTTAAAGACTTCACATGATCTGCAATTTTAAAACAAGAATAATAATACATTTGACACTGCAAAGACACCTTCTGTCAAGAAAATGCTCTGTAGTTTAGTAAAATACCCTACACATATTCCTGAGATGGACATAATGGCATATAACCTTAGAGCCATGCTCACCACAACAAAATGAGATAAACCACTTTTAAGTAGGACATTCCGACAATCTACATTATTCTGTAATGTGTAATGCTACAACAAATACAGTGAAGTTCTGGAAAAAACTTGCACAGCTTATGGAATTTGTCAACACCACTGTATCACTACTGTTTAACAAAGGAAAATGCAAAGCTATCCAATGGTGGAAAAAGGACTGCCAAAATCAGCTTTGGCCTTTCTCACAGAATTTTTAGGAAAGGCTTTGGCTTTAAACCACAATCTATTTTCAAAGATATTGCTGCAGCCCACGTCAGGTGTGCTCAGCCTTAACCTTGTCTAATATGGAATACTTCTTCCACCCCTAACGTTTGTGATTTTTAAATGGTGCATAATATAACTTTGAAATGCACAGTCACACTTTTTTCCAGGTCTTACGCGACTTCCAAGCATTCAACACATATGTGTATACTCAGTAATGTCATTTGAGAAGTCATCAGTTCTGTCACCAATTACATCACCTAACATGTCATAAGTGATGTCATATGTGAGATCACAATCAGTGTATGGTAGAGGCACAATATACAGTTTCAATAGCAATAACAGTAAACAAAAGGTATAATATCTACTAAATGTGGGAGATTTCACATTTGGGAGAGGCTGTGGTGCTACGTCAAGGGCTGCCAACTTTGGAACAGGGGAATCAGGTTTGAGTCTCAACATTGGCTGAAATTCCTGTTATTCCAGACAAACCATTTAATCTCCTTACATGTTAAAAAAATTAATGTGACCTTGTGTAATAACTGTGTAATAACTGGTGCTCATGTAAAACACTCAAATACCTTCTGGATATGTTTCATTTTCTGCATGTGACAAAAGGGTATGCCCTTTAGAACTTTAGAGGTAATAACAAAAAAAGGTGTAAGGTGTACCTTCTTGAATACCTTCTAGTATGAAAAGCATATAGCAAGTTGTCACACTCTTTGGATGTTATCTTCAGTGATGTCAAGAATGATGACATTTGAGATTTCATAAGCGATGTCATCAATGATGTCCTCTAACATGTAATGAGTAATGTAATATGTTAGGTTATAAGCAGTGCATGGAAAGGACTCAAATTGTAGTTAGCTTAGTAAAGTATAACTGGTGAATTGCATTTTTTTCTGTTTTTTAAGCGTTCGTTTTTTTTGCTTTTTTTGTATGTTTTTATAAACATTTCCGAGAAAATGGTATATACTTTATCTCTGTGAATCCAGTGTATTTGTCCCAACATTTTACATGCCTAATATTAACAGCCCCCTCCCCCTCCCACTCCTCCCAAGGCACAGTTAATCAAAGACCTATGAAAAGTGATTCCACACAGCATTGCACTTGAGGTACCCATAGAGGACCCATCTGAACAAAAACTCATAAGAATAAAGGGGCATATCTACAAGGCGGTGATAAAAATTAGCGCCAATTTTGCGGCCGTTTTCGGCCAAAAAGCTGCGATAATTTTATTGCTATATCAGCAAGGGCACGCTATCGCGTGAATCCTTGCCTTAGCGCCTGTTTTCTGAACGTCCAATGAGATGCAAAGTGGGAGTTCCTTTCCGAAATAACTGGAGAAATGTCGCTAACTGACATTTCTCCAATTATCAAGGGAATCGCTAACAAGCATAGCGATTAACATTGCTAAGCATACTCACCTCATTTGATTGCGCTGCTGGTTAAAGCCACCCATGTACTGCACTAGTGCCGAGTCAGGCCCTCAGCTGATTAGCCTTCTGGTCCTCCCTCCGGGCAGAGACCAATCACAAAGGACATGGGGAGGAGTTAGAGGCACAAATGCCGGCTGCAGAGTGGGAGTGGGCACTCTAGGTAGAGGCCGCTACCGGTAAACAGTAATTATTTACTGCAACGTCTTTTTTTTAAATTGATTTTTTTTAAATTGCTACTTACTATTTGTTGCTGACAACTGTATGACTTTGATTGCGCTGCTGGTTAAAGCCACCCACGTACCGCGCAAGTGCCGAGTCAGGCCCTCAGCTGATTAGCCTTCCAGTCCTCCCTCCAGGCAGAGACCAATCACGAAGGGCGTGGGGAGGAGTTAGAGGCACAAATGCTGGCGACAGCCTGGAAGCACGCAGCGGACGCACGCAGTGGGTGTGCTGGCAGCACGCCAAAGGAAGCTCGCATGTGCCCGTCCACGCCCTTGCATGCCCAGGGCCCAGTCACAATGCCCTACTCTGCATTTATTCATCCTTGGAACAGAGACAGCTTCACTCTGCCACATACAAACTCAAACCTATCATTAGTGCTAGCTTAAATCGTCATGCAATTCTGTTACCACGGAAATCATTTCCTGAAGTCATTCAGCCCTTACATCACGCAGCTCAGCAACATCAAAAGCATGAGAGCTACACCCTCTCAATTTATTATTTAAAAACACGTTTCCTTATTAAGCATCAACTTGATATCTTCACACTTTTAGACTCAGATAAGCCTGACATTCTTCTGCTCACCGAGACCTGTCTCACCCTTGATTCCTCACCTGATATACTGGCGGCATTACCCAACGAGTATTATATTCTCCATACCAACTGACCGCCAGGCAAAATGGGGGTGCGGGTTGCGGCTATCATCCGCCAGAAGCTCCAATTTACTACTCTTACCTCACTCTGCCTTCCTGTAGTTGACAATACTGTAATTAAACTTGAATCTGACTCTGCCCCGCTCATATGTGTCTTACTTTACAGACCCCCAGAGCACATGCCATTATTTCCTCACTCTCTGGCCGAACAAGTGGCCAACCTGGCAACTAACCATGCCAGAGTTCTACTTATAGGTTATTTTTACTATTGGGCTAACGAAACACAAGAAGGGCCGAATTCTGCTGAGCTAACTGAATTTTGCTCAACAGGTATCCACAGCTACACACACTAAAGGGCACATCTTGGACCAAATCTGGATGATCAATTTAGCAGTGTCCGGACTCTTAGTTTTACCATGTATTTGGTCAGATCATCACCTGAATAAATTCACTCTCCTTAACCCTTCTACAGGCAAACACCCTACTGGGGGGGGGGTTGGGTTGGATAAGAAAATGGAATGCCATTGACAAAAATGACCTTCTAACCACACTGGTTAACACAGTTCCTCATGGCACACTTGATGTCAACCTCAAGGAGGAAACCATCTACACTTGGCTACTTGAGGCCAGGAATACACACGCTCCATTGAAAAAAATAAGTATAACTCACCGCCTCGAGGCTCAGAGGTGGTTCTCCCCTGAATTAAAATCACAAAAATGTGCCCTCCGCCAATTGGAGAGGAAGTGGAGGCAGAACTACCTACCAAAAGATAAACTTACTTACTCAATGGCTGTAAGGGAATACAAAAAATGTATTCTAAATGCTAAAGCAGCGCATTTCTCCTCCAGAATTTTAACTTCCAATAACCAATCGAAGGAAATCTTCACAATTGTCAACGAATTGTCCAACCCAGATAGAGTCCTAAGTAGGCCTATCCCCTCTCAAATCCTTTGTGACTCACTGAACAACTTCTTCATTGACAAAATCTCCTCTATCAAAAGCCAGTACCCCCAAACACATTACCCAGGAAATTTCCGCGCCTAGGCCCACAAATTCTTATTCCCTTGAATCCTTCAATGGTGATCCTCCCTAGGTGTTTGTATCGCTTCTATGGCGGGTTTCTCAGAGTTGGAGAAACTGATAGTGGAACTACTCTGGGACATAGGGATGAGGTTATGTTATGTTATGTTAAAAAAGTTTTCTAAAGCGCTCGTACACCAGTTGGCTTCATGGCGCTGGTTCTAGGAGGGGCTGTTGCTCTATCGGGCTTTGGCAGCATCACTACAATCACCTCCTTCATAGACTCTGGGAGTATCCCTCCCTCATAAGCCTCATGATAGACCTCTAACAATCACTCAGCAAGGATCCATAGTTGGATATGGTAAAATTCATCTGGCAGTTCGCCCCTACTCTGGGCTTTGGCCGTCTTTAGGGATTTCATAGCTGCCAATATCTCATCTTTTGTTATGAGGGCATCTGGAATCTTCCTGTCATCTTCAGTTAGCTGTGGCATTTGTATGTCCCCAGATATGACCTTATTTCCTGGGGGCTAGTGAGTGTCAGGCCCTGTGTATATCTTGAAGGTGTTCAGGTGTTCAGGTGTTCAGTGAACACCTCCACTATTACTCCTATTCTCAACTTGTATGAGCACCGAAAGCATGCGGCTCGCTTTATCACCCTCCCTATGCAGCCTCTTCCTATAGGTAGAGCGAGCAAACTTATCTAACTTGTCCCAGGTATCTAGTAGTTCTGTCTTACATTCTTGCCAGGCCTGTAAACTGAGGGGTTGCTCAATCAGTTCCTTCTCTAGTACTCCTAATCATTACTCTAGTCTATAACGCCCATTGATACGTTGTTGCTTGACCCCATATGTTATTTTCAAGCACTCCCCTCTCAACACCCCCTTCATAGCATCCCAGTCCATCACTCTGGAGGAGGCATTTCCCCAATTTTCCTTAAAATAGCTATCCAGCTCTCTGGTCACCTCATGCATAAATACCTGGTCCAACAATGCTTCCACACTCATTCTCTATAGCAGAACCGCTGGTATCTGCACTTGCATATGGAGTGTGACAAGCAGGCGGGAGTGATCTGACAAATATTGAGGTAAATACGCAATATTGTCCACCCATTGTAACACTGAATCTAAAATCAAACAGTAGTCAATCCATCTATGTGTGCCTGTGACAAGCACATAGCATGAGTACAATCTACTCTGGGGAAGACGCAGTGTCCAAACATCAGGCAGCCCTATTACCCTATTTATTTCCCGCAGTGCACCGGTCATCGTGGGTTTGGTTGTCATCTTAGGGGGGTGGCAATCCATTGCACCATTTAGAACACAGTTTAAATCCCCAGCCAGGATCACCGCTGGTCACGCTTGCTCTAGAACTGCTCTCAGAAAGTCACTAAAGAAGGAAGGATTATCATTATTCAGGGCATGCACATTACCTCCTTCGCTCCAAAAAGAACCCTGGGAGCCACCCAAATCATCTTCCCCCTGGCATAGGTAGAGTACGTGGTCACAAAGATCTGCCCACTCTGTCTATGTCGCAAAGCAGGTAGGCACGAGCCCCATACATTAGTCTCCTGCAAGAAGGCCACTGATAAGTCATATCTTCATAAACAAGAGTATACTCTCTGCCTTTTGACATATTGACCCAGTCCCCTGACATTCCAGGTCATATATTTGCAGTCAGATGCCAACTGCAGTGTTGTGAGCAATAGTTCATCTTCAGAATTACTTCCAGCCACCCCCTTCTGAATCTCTTCCCTCCACCCCTCTTGACACTGAATCCCTGTGGGTCAGTCAATCTGATCCATAGCTTCCCATATAAAACAAGTGCAAACTCCCAAACTCGGAAACCCCCCCACCCTCGGGCAGTCTGTACAACCAGGATAGTCCCCCAAACATGACCCCCTTGCAGGGCACACTGCCCCATCCCCCCGAAGAGGCAATGGGCTCTTCACCAACATTAGCATTTAGCAAGGAGCCCAACAACTCAGCGAACTGGTGAGGCAGAAGCACTCAGACTGCCCAGACAGACCGTGGCCAACTTCGAGCTCTCCGCCAACCACATTACTATATTACCATATAATCATCCTTATAGGGTGCAAGCCAACTAGTTATCTCACCAGCTAGCCCGCCTGCTGGCTTCAGTTATTTTTCTTGATCCCCTTAATATTTATCTATACCTCTTGCTGTTCGAACAATAGCAAAAGTATGCTGTAAAAAGAAATGATGCCCAGTTACCTAATATGATTTAGCCCCCCTAATAATCTTCATCAAAGGTTCCCTTTCCACAGCCTCTGGAAGCATGGCGTGGTGTGGGGGTTCATTCGTATTGGGAATAAAGTCAGAGTCCACCACGGTGCCATCCGGGCAGACAAGGATTCTGCCATTTTTCTTGATCCCCTTAATATTTATCTATACCTCTTGCTGTTCGAACAATAGCAAAAGTATGCTGTAAAAAGAAATGATGCCCAGTTATCTAATATGATTTAGCCCCCCTAATAATCTTCATCAAAGGTTCCCTTTCCACAGACTCTGGAAGCATGGCGTGGTGTGGGGGTTCATTCGTATTGGGAATAAAGTCAGAGTCCGCCACGGTGCCATCCGGGCAGACAAGGATTCTGCCAGAACGTTCTGCGCTGTGGTTGGGCAGTGTCTCTGTTGAGTGCCTCCGTGCCTGGGGCTCTCGTCCCAGCATTCCAGGTCTGTTCCATGCTCGCTCTTGGCCAATCTGCTGAGATCTGATCCCCAGGGTATCCAGGCAATCATTGGCCTCTGCGTGATCTGCAAAACAAATCTACTTTTCCGTTATGTTTTACTCTAAGTTTCGCAGGAAACATAAGTGTGTGTATCATGTCGTTGTCCCTGAGTCTTTTCTTCATTGCCCAGAATCGTTCCACAGTACCTTTACTTTGTGAGTGAAATCTGGGAACATCATGATGACTTGTCTATTAAACTTTGGTGAGCCATGTACCCTAGCATGTTGCTGGATCTCTTCCCGGTCCCTGAAGTTGAACAATTGAGCAATTATTGAAAATGGCAGTGCGCCAGGTTTGGGCGGGGGGCCAATGCTCTGTGTGCCCACTCAATGGTGAAAAAGTTGAATAGTTTTTAGGGCGCAGTGTGTTAATGATACAGTCTTCAAAAAATCTCCACTGACTGCCCTTCCACCTTCTCCGGTAATTCTACAATGCATACGTTGTTTTTCCTGGAGTGCCCTTCAGCATCCTCAACCTGTCTCTGCAGGGTGAGGACTGTGTTCGTAATTCTGATACCGTTTTTTTTTAGGGAAGCCATTTCTGATTGCAGGGTTTGGACCTCTGTTTCCCAGTCTGTGATCCTATCAGAGATTTTCTGGACATATGCCGGTAGTAGCCCCATTTCCAGGGCAATAGTGTCGATCTTGTCAAGGGTGAGGTCCCTGGATCCCTTGATCTCGGGCAGTATTTCAACCATTGTGGGGGCTCCTTGTTCTGTAGCTGGGGCCAGTGGTGCCATGCCCCCGGTTGCCCCTTCTGATTGCTGCGCCATGGCGTAGTTGTGTATTTTATTAGTTTGAACAGCTTTACTCCTTTATCTTTGGCCATGACTCTCCAGTGCCACTATGCCCTGTGTAGAAGCCTCAATGACATTGTGTCCCCAAGGCAAATGGAGTATCTGCCTGCACAGCTGCTCCCAGATGCCTCTGCCTGTGAGTCCCTGTACCGGGGGTCACTCCAAATGTCCTTATGCTGTGGACTGGGGCCTCCTGCCAAGTGCCTTCCAGAGTTCACAGGGTATGCTCTACCTTTTAGTGCTGTATATTGGAGTCTATAGTATTAGGTCCCCAGAGACCCACTCTTTTATCACACTATGCTGGTAGATGACTGGATGGCAATTCACAGCCCCAACTAAGCTGTCTGAGGGCTCTGTCTGCCCTCAACTGCTGAAATGTCACCTGCACGCTAAGGGTACCCAACTTGTATCCAGGCCTGGGCCAGTGGCTCTACGTTCAACCCAGGCACAGCTGCTGCACCCCTCAATCTCATTCGCGGGCCACACTGCTGCCTCCTTGGCATCTGCATAACATGTTGGCCCCATCTTGTGGCCAGACAATTACCCACTTCCATGCATTTGCCCTACAGGCCTCCTCCTCACCTACTATGTCTATGGCTCTGGGGACTCCCCATTCACTTACAGTGCTCAATTAATCTGGTCACATAAGATCGGCTTTCTCTCAAGCCCCACCAGCTGACTGTCTGGGGGCCACCCCTACTCGCAGGCTCAGTTGTACCTCTGGGACGGATTCTCCTATGGAATCCTGCAGACCACTGTCTCCTCTGCACACGAGGCCACGCCCACGCCTCAGTCGTCCTTCACAGCTTACCCCTTTCCTCGGAGTGTGGCCCACTGCCTTTGGTCTCTGCCGCCTCCTGCAGTCCTCCGGAGCTCGGTATAAGTCTCCCCAATGCATTGTTCCTCTGTGGGCGCCATCCCCCATGGTACCCTCAGGTGCAGGGCGATTGCACTTTCAGTGGCCCAGCATTACCGCAAAGCCTATGTCAGCGGGCTGCAGACTCCCAGCGGGCCTCTTGATCTCTGCCTTCTCCACTGCCTCCAATGTCATCTCCGGGCGAGTTTAAAATTCAGAGGGCATCCCTCGTTCATGAGACAGCGGGACTGCAGCCGATTAATGCAGGTACAGAGGATAATACAGGATTTTTATATTGGTCGGCTGGAGCTCCGGGCATTTGCGTCTAGGCTGCCATCTTGCCTGGCCATGCCCCCCTTTTAAGCATTAGTTTTTGAGTTTTTAGAACACAAAGTAACTTTAAGATTTATTTTTTCAGGGAATTTATGAGATTTTTATAATGTAAGAGATGATCTAATTACAATACCTAACTATAAAATTTCTGTAACATTTGTTTTTTTGAGGGATTTTCTGTGTTTTTTGTTAACATAAGATAAGATCGTATCACCATACCTAAGTACAGTTAAGCCTTCTCCAACCTCCCCCCTCAAGTCTGAAATGACCTGCTGTTGTCTATCTGAGCCTCCACCTTAAATCTTGGATTCCACAAGAAGCTGCAGACCAGGCATTTTGATAAGACCCTCCCTCAAGCCCTGGGCAAGATCAGACTTACACCTGCGCGGGACCAGGATACCCTCCCAGATGATAGCACACTACATATAATAACATAACATACCATAACACAACATAACGTAACATAAATTAACATACCTGTAAATTCATTTTAACAGTTGTCTGCACACACACACACACATAGGCACACACTCACGGATCAGTAGTTGTGGTGTGATACCAATTATGTGCTTAACCAGATAATACATATTACAGCTGCCTGTTCCTCAGCGCGTGCACTATATTCTACAGGTATTAAGGTATTAATATATTTGTAATTACTTGTATCAGCCGTGTAATATTTTAAGTGTTGGATGTCATTTTGGCAGGGAGATATTAAAAAGCTTAAGCATTATATAACCATTTATTCCGAGCCCACCTGAAATCGAAAATTTCAGCAGAATGTGACAAATATTGAGAAACTTGAAGTTTTGTCCCAATAACATTTCTCCTTTAATATCCTAACCATGAAAGATCTGCATGGAAGAAAAACACATGGAAAACCGTGGATGCTGCACCCTTAAAATTGCCCTTCGTGTCCATTAGATGCCCTTGTCTCTGACTTCTAACATGGACAATTATTGAATGGAAGAGATTGCTGCTTCAGGCGCTTTTGCTTAATTATAAACCCGGAGCAGTAAAAAACGAGGAAATTGAGAAATGGCTAACAATTTATTTTCCGAAAAAACGACTTTAATCAGCTGTGTGAGAGCTACATTCTTCGTTAAATGAGCTATGCAAATAGCTGTCCCCTTATATGCTGACTTGTTCTTGTATCCTTGCAGTGTGCCCCTTCAGTCCGCAGTGGAATGCATGTTTTCCTCTTGTGCTTGTTGCTCTAGCATTGTCTCCTCTGTTTGCACCGTACTACAAACCCCTCAGTGGTTTTCCCTTGATGTATGTATTTCCTGCCTATTCGCAGTAGTGCCAAAATGCTGACCCCCCCCCCCCCCCCCCCCCCCCCCCCCAGGTGAAAAGCTAATTCACACTGTGTTGAAATGGGATTGTGAGTTGCAGACTACTTTTCCACTTACTGGGCCTATTCATAGAGGTAAATCTACATGTAAAAAAAAACACCTAAATTAAAGGTTTATTTGTACATAATATGTATTCAAATTATTTTTTTAACGGAAAAAATGTAAAATATTTTTTTTTATAAAAAATAAATGTTACATTTATTTTGACATTTTAAAAAGTTTATTTAAAAGTTGTATTAAAATAATATTTCATTTATTTATATAATTTGAAATACTGAATACTGTTTGTAAATATGTATTCAAAGTCAAAATAAGTGAATATATTATTTCCTATGGGGTTTTATTTCAAGTCCATGCCTCAATTACTTTATAAGAATTGCTGCTGCAGTTCCTGTGGCTGGCAATGTGTGGTACTCGGTTTACTCCAGGCCTGCGTTTGATAACATTTACGAGGGTTTCAATCAAAATGTATAAAGTGCAGCAACTCACCCGTGAGGGTCTTGAGGCTCTGGAGAAGTAGGCTGCTGTGTGGTGGGATATTCCGTTGAACATCCAGGTCTTGAGGTCCTTCCTGAAGTGCTGGAGCTAAGGTGCAGTGTTGAAGTGCAGGGGAAGGCCTTGGCCTCCAAGTATGAAAAGGAGCATCTTCCGCTGTTGGTTTGGTGGATCCATAGGGTGTCTGCGCAGGTGAGGGAAGCAGATCTGAGGTGTATGGCTGGTTGGTGGAAGGTTTGGAGATCTGCTTGACTGTTGTAGTTTTAGAAGTGACATTTTTGAATAGCAATGGGCAATCTGTGTTGTGGGTCCCCAACTTCCTTCCTAGCCCTCCCTAAACTCCTCCTTACTCCTCCTAACCCCAATCCAGTTTAGTAGCAAGCATTCCCCACTTTCCAGACACTCACCCTATCCCACATTTACTATTAAAACATAGGCTGTCAGGATGGAGATCTCAGCATAGAAAAGATAGAAGAGGCAGAGACATGTAGGTTTGTGATTAGCATTTTGTGCATTGCTTTTTGAAACACTATTAAATGTACTCCAAAGGGGAGTTTTGTATTAGGCCCTGCAATATCCATAGTGTGATTCACTGTGGATTGCAATGAGGTGCATCCCCTAATTTGCAGTGCACAAAGAAATGTATCAGTGGATTGTGAACAAAAATCAATGAAAATGATTTATGCAAATCCGTACGGCCAGCTTCTTTGTGTTGAGTTGGACTGATGCATCTAGCAAGCGGAAAAGAATTGGTCAGGTTGCCTTGCAGACTTTATGTGCCCATAGCATTTCGATGAAACTCAGATGTTTATTTATCTGGTGCTTTGTGGTTGAGGTGTGTATTCACTGATATGGTACATTTGTGAATATTCATACACACTTTGCATTTTCTCCTCTCAATGGAACGATTATGGGGCACATTCACTAATTTCTAGCATAATGCAACACAGCAACCAATGTGTCTGTGCTGCATTAGGATAGGGGGAAGAGAGCATCACAGAGCCATATCTGCTAAGATATGATGCTGCTGCTCCCTTCCTCATAACTTGCACACCATTAGGTAACCTAATGCGACTCACATATCATTGCACCACACTGCAAAGGTGTCTGCAGGCTGTCTAGAATAGGTTTTATACTGGAAGGGTCCTCTTCCTGTACCAAATGCTAAGTTTACACAAAGTTTTCACACATTGGACGTGTGCCACACACCGCAGCACACGGGCAACATTTGAAAAGTTAGGAGAAAATAAAGGATTTCTCCAACTTAGCGACTTTTTAGTGGTTGGTGCAGAATCCTCTTTATCAGTGGAAGTAAATAGGGCTTTTTGCCAAAAAGCAAGAGTTGCACTGTGGGAACACCAATGTAGCACCCCATTGGATGTTCCCTTGATGCAAAGTAGCGCAGAGTTGCATAAAGAACTATTTGCATTACTTGACAGGCTATTTCCAGGGGAACTAACGTTTTGTGCTGGAAAGTAAATAGCTAATCATCACTAAGTTTCTTTTTGTAACTTTTCACCAGCAAAACATGTTGATAAATCTGCCTTTCAGTGCATTCCAGGGCACGAATAATGAGGACACAGCCTCAAATTCTGTATGGATATAGGGTTATGAGTTCCTCCATGGGCAAATATGTTCCCCCATTGAGAATCAGCAAAATGGTAAATGAGCAAACACATATTGGCATTAGATTTCAATTTGCACATTTTCCGACATGATGGGAAAAATGCATGTGCATATCTTACACATCTGAGCACTCATGGAAAACTACAACTGTCAACGTTGCTTAGGAATACAAGAGAACTCGGGATTCATTTTGAATATCTGGACAGCTCAAAATGTTCTCCAAATATAGACGTGTAGTCATATGAGAGAACATTTCCACCCTTTTTACGTGACCTAAGTGAATCGAGCCAAATGTCAATATGGCAGTGTACAAAAGTACTCTTTCTCCTTGCCATATCTAATTAAATATTTTCCATTGACTAGAAATGGCATCCTAGCGAGGGCTGGTTTTGGTTCAAATGAGTAAAATTCGATTATACTCTAATTCAAGTTACCAAAAAACACAAAACTGAAAGCAATACAATAGACAGTTGAATCTCCTATAGAGATGGGGCATAAGTTACGATTAGTTTACTGAACCAATACTGGGGGAATTTCTGTGTTGTTTAGGTTTTGGATTTCAGTGTTTTTTAGGTTTTGTCTTGTAACTTCACTTTGACCTTTATTGTTTCAGTGAATTTCTATTTTTTATCACATTCTCCATGGAACTGTTTTATTGACCTCATATTCTCTATATGGCTAAATGTCAGTGCGAATGAACTTTGGCTGTGTGCAGTAGAGATTAGCTGCAAGCACTATGCCCAACCTGCAAAGGGCCACCAACTTCTGTAGCACGCCTTTTAACCACGTGAAGCAGTGGGCAGCTATAGGGCATGGCCTATGGCCAGGTCCTGCTTGAGCCTGCAGCAGGGGATGCCTGATCAGGCTTTGTGCCTAACCCGTCACAGGTGGACAACCTCAGCTGCTCATGGCCTTTGGCATCTGGCCAGGCCCTGCACCCCCTTTTCTGTGGTGGGACTAAACCTCTCTGCATACAGCCTTTAGCCGTGCGCAGTGTGTGTTGGACACAGAGTCTGGCAACCTTGATTATGCATGACTTTCCAATAGGTGAAAGTTTTGACACTGGGCGCAGTCTCTGGTGAGATCAGTTGCCAACCAACTGCGGGGAGATAATGCCACTGTGCCTAATTTTTGTGTGTGTTTTGTATGCTTTTTTAATGTTTTAAAAACTTTCTGTAACTTTTTCAACATTTTTGTAAATGTTGTCTTGAATTAGTTTTCTTAAACTGTATTTTTTGCTATTTATACCTCTTTTGCAAAAGAGACTTTTTTTAGGTGGTGGTTCATGGAACATGGATATGATGGACCTGATCATCTCTTCAGAACAAATAATTATTTTGAGTGTATTGCAGTATGTGGAGAATAACTGCAGACGTTGATCCTCTTCCTCCTATACAGCTTGAAGGAAATTATTTTGTTATTTTTTTCTTATCCCTTGCTCCTGTTTATTCTTAGAAGTCTATGCTTGGTAGTTCTCCTTAGGGTACATTGCTCTTAGATCTTTCATTATACCACCAGTGGCAAACAAGTGCGTCCCAGGATATCCGAATGGTAGGACCTGGTTGCATAAAGAGCACATAACCTTTTAGGCATTGGCTTTTTTCTCCTCTCCGAGGTGCATGAAGAATTTCCAAACAAGAGGTCTTCTTCTTACCTGATTAACACTGGCAACACTTAAAGTTGTTGCCACTTCAGCATCATTTGCTCGATGTGAGACAACAAATGACTGCTGTTGGCTTAATTCTCCTGCTTGCTGGCTCAGTCCTTGTTGTGGTGCCGACATTTTTAGAACAGCACACGTGTGCCTCTCTTAGGGACATTTTTACAATAAAGTGGCGAAGTGTGACGTTAACGCAAGAAGGCTAATGACACGCTTCGTCACTTTAGAAACGAAGGGCTGCACTATATTTACTAGAATACGGTGCATCCCTGCGTTTCCACCTGCGCTGGCGCTAAATTTATCTGCCCAGTGCCAGCGCAGGCACCCTTGCACCATAGTGCAAGGGTGCCTGTGTTGGGGGAAGATTATTTATGTGCAGCAAGGACCCCCTTCCTGCACATAAACAATCTTTAAATGCCTTTTTGTAACGTCTATTTGTGCTGCTCAAAGCAGCACACATAGAAGTTGCAAAACAGCCTTTTTTTTAAAGGATTGTCTGTGTTCAGGATGAGAGACCTTCCTGCACATAAACAATCATAGGCAATTTGCTGTTTCTATGTGTGCTGGGCAATGTAGCACACAAAGAAACAGCAAAAACGAGGAGAAATAAAGCATTTCTCCTCATTTTGTCTGTTTAAGACCTGGTTTACCCTGGTCTTAATTTTGGCGCTGCCTCCTATTTACACTGTCCTTGTAAATAGGCGGCAGCGTCAAAATCAATGGATGTTGCGGTGGAGCGCCCACCACAACACCCACACTGCACGCCCCTTTCACACTAAACACAGCATGGAAGCGTGCCTTATTTACAAGGCCTTGTAAATAAGGTGAGTCCCCTATCGCCATCACAATGCCACTGAAAGTGATGTTGTGGTGGCAATAGGGGCTTGTAAATATGCCCCGCAGGGTCATATTATCAAGGAATGGCGATAACATTATCGCCGCTTTAGCGGCAGGAAACAGCCACTAAAGCGGCGATAATGGGCTTGATAACATGCCCTTGAGAATTCCCATAGAAACCCAGGTTCTGGTGTGTTATCGCCGTTCCTTGATAATATGGCCCTTAGTCTTTAGACTGTAGAGAGAAAGCCAGTGTAATATCCTACAAAGGGTGGACTTAGTTTTTCTTAAAACTCCAAGCTTGTTATTTCAAAAGTGTAGAGTGTTTAACCAATAGGATGCCTTTTTTGTGTTTTTGGTTACATGGCTCTTTCACAGCTCTAATAAAAACAGTGTTGTAGTGCTGTAGGTCTTTATTCATGGTCACAGCTCTTGCATACATAGATTATTGGGACTTCCTTTCCGAGAGTCACAAAACCAAATCAGGACCAGCAAATCCCGTCATTGTTTTTAATCGCTGGATTTGATAAGAAAACACATTGTTTTTTTATTGTATGAGAGTAGGTTTCCGAAGTGGAATTTCAAACTCAAACTCACAACTCTAGTGGGACATTTCCACATTTCCATGTTTTGACCTTTGTTGGAGTCGGATCAGAAACCTGAACTACTGTTCTAGGGTGAGCCATATTCATCCTTGTCTGTTTTCTAGGAGCCAGAGATGATTCACAAACCCTTGTAGACCACTCAGAACATTTGATAGTTTTCTGTAAATGTATAGTTCCACACCCAAGAAATTATTGACATTTTCGGACATATCATTACACTCCATGCTATAGTTTGCTCTGCAGCAAAGGAGACCGTTTTTTGGTGTCCTTTCCTTTTTTGAGTAAGCAAAACTTTTTCTCTTTTTCAGTGGCTAATGGTCAGGAACAGAAGGGGGAAATCCTCAAGCACATGAGGCAGAGGAAAGTGAAGAACTTGTAGATATCCTCACCGAGGGAACTAAGGCGCATACAGAATTCATTGTCTGAATTATCCTTTACTATTATACCTGGAGAAAAAAATCATACATTCAAGTACCTCGAAGTATGTTGCATGAATGTTGTACAATAATAACTGAGCAGAGGCAGCCGAGGTAAGAACAGCTTTCACAAACCTTTCATACACTTAAATCCCTCCTGGTGAATGGATGAAAGAAGATGTCTCAAAGCAAGAGCACAATGAAATGGATTCCTACTTTACCACAGTGAGATTGCACTGCTTGGTCTGCAGCAGCACAGTAATATATTGAGGAGAGTAAAGCACAGTCAAAATTAAGTGCTTCTCCACCAGGGGACTTGCAAGGACGTTATTTTTTATCCTAGTTTTTCCTGTAACTGTTGATGTATTTTTGTTGTTTTCCCCCAAAAAGTAAAAACACCAAAAACAGAAAAGAAGTATTTAAAAACAAACAAGGTTCTTTTTGGAATTTACATTAGTGGTTTAAAGAAAGACAAAAATATATGCTGTTTATTTTGAATGCGGGCAAGCGAGATTGATGGACTGTAAGAGTTAGGGGTTAGTGAACCAGTGAGTGAGTAAATGAAAGAGAGTATGAAAGTGTAGAAGTGAGTGAAAGAGGGTTTGCATTGGATGTTGGCTCGATTTCCTGTGCCCTAACTTTCACAGGTGATTAACCACACTGCACATGGCCTGTGGCCTTCACAGTAGAGGTTGGCCAAAGCGTGGGATGCTGAGGCAAGCCCTACACCATTTGTTAGTAGCCAGCCCCAACTGTGCATGACTTTCAGTCTTATGCAGTGGGGGTTCGCTGCAAGGACAGTTCCAAGCTCTGTGAGAGGCCAATCCGTGCTGCTCACATGCTATGATTTGCACAGGAAGTTGAACCCATAGTCTGCCCTCCAGCCAACACCTAAACCCTATTTTCTATGGCTAACCACCAACCTCAGCTGCAGACTGTCTGTAATCTTGTGTATCAGGGGTTGGCTACAGATCCTGGTCTCCCACCAGGCTCTGCTCCCCATCCACGAATGTAGCCAAACTCCATTGTGCACAGCTTTCAGTAATGTGCAGTGGAGGTTTGCTGCAAGGCCTAGCCTATGGCCAGGCTCTGCAACCCATCTTCCAAGGTGGGCCAACGCCCATGCCCTCCAGCCATGCGCAGCAGGGTTTTGATGTAAGTGCTCCACCACATATTGTGGTAAGCCATGCCTGGGATGTCTCAAATCTTTCTCTATTATTCTTCATGTACTATTGTTGCAAGGTGAAAGTACTATGTGGTATAGCAGGGGTGCCTTATTATGAAATACTAGCACAATCCATAAAGATGGAACACAGTTACTCACTTAGTACACCTTCTCTCAATCCTGGTAGAGTGGAAAAGAGCAGACAAGCTACTTTGAGGAACATGTGTTAAGCATTTCACATCACCAAAATGACTAGAGAGAAATCCGACACCAATTTATAAAAATAGCTTTGCTTTTTATATATTTTTAGACACCAAAACAAAAGCAATACATACAATGTGACCAGAGTTATCAATTTTGAAACCATAAACTAAATCAGTGTATTACAATGTGAAAATATTAATATTGCGGTCAATAGAAAAAACACGTATATGCAAGTGGTTACTAAGAGAGTGAGTTCAATGGAACCCACTTGGAGTTAAGGTCTTTTGACTCTCTAGACCAGTTCATGATAACCAGCACAATTTCATCTGGCTCAGGGGGGCGGGATAAAGAGGTGCACTTTAGCTGTCAAATGGAGCTGTCAATCAGGCTTGGGCGTTGACATGGCTATCTTAGCAAAAAGGTACACGCAGGGCGAGTTGAGTAAAACCCTTAAGAAAATAGGAAAGAAGCTGGCCCTGGACCAAGAGTCTTCAGGCAGATCCATTCTACCTGGCTCGGGGGACTCGGTGCAGAGATGCTCTTGGCTATCTGTGGCGTTGAGAGGAATCTGCGGCCCGAGGAGCTGCAGACTTGCCAAGAGAGGGTAAAAACATATGCTAAATCTTCACAATGGAGCCACAGAGGTGGCTGGCAAATAATGTAGGTGAATCTCTTCTCTTGAAGCGTCAAGTGAAGCAGGTTGTAGTTGGACAGACCACCAACAAGCCTTGATTACTGCAAGCACACCGGTTGAGGAAATATTTATCCAGAGGACTAGGGGAACATTGTAGAAAGCTACAGTTCCCAAAAGTCACTTGCCCAAGAAATTTGAGCAGCCATGCCGGACGGCTCAGGGAACAGGACTTCAAGGTCTTGGACTTAGCGGTTTGTGCCTGCCAACTGCAGTGCACTAGTTCCTCTAATCCAAGGGAGTTCTTGTAAAGTCTGGAGTTTGCAGAGGGACCCACCTTCCTTTTGTAACTGGCCTCCTGCCTTGGTCATGTTGAAGTCCAGCAGATGCAGAGTGGCTGCCATAGGCGAAGAGCTTAGCGCCTGTCTTCGGTGAGTCCTGCCTTCTTTTCATCACATAAAATCGAAGTGTCTGGGGTGCCCCTTAAATCCTGGATAAGGGGGTGTTAGTGGGTGTGTTACCACCCATGCTTTATGACGCTAAACCCTATTTCAAATATTAGTAGAAAGGTTTAAGCAGCAAAAATTAACGCAGCTAAAAAGCATCCGTTAAACAGAGATTTTTTTTTTTTAATGTAGGCAGCACAGAAAGCATAGCTCCTGTTACTCTTTTTAGAAACTTTTGGAAGTATTTTAATGAAAACATTGATAAACTCATTCGGTCACAGATCTGTCTTTCTCCTCTCTGTGAGCTGAACTCAACCTAATTATGGAATGCTATTCTCTTAGCAACCTCCAGGGTCTGGCTTTATTATCCTCTAAGAGACAGGATTTTTTATTTTGTGTTGGAAACAAATGCATGGGTTCAACTTAGCATAATATTGATGTCTTTACCAATAAGAAAAGGTAAACCAGTTTCCAAATTTACCAGATCAGAGTGCGCTTGACGATTCTTATCTGATTGAACGTTCACAATACATACCCTTCTCTTTAAAGGTAAACAACTTTAAAATCATTCATATTTGTTCATATTACCCTATCAGTTTGAACAAATTACTGCACAGACTATGTTTGCACTTGATGACCACTTGTAAAGGTGTGAAGGTGAAATTGTTTTTTTATTGCAACAGAGAAACACAACTTATTGGTTACCTTTCAATGTACGTTTATTTATGACCTACCAATGCAATCAACTTGAAACAACAATTTCTTATGTTTAAATCACTGATTCTTGATGAAGACTTCTCAATCTGCAGCATGATTATCGAGGTTCATAAAGACTCCAGCAGCATGATTTGTGTCTGGATAGTTGCTCACTGGGTTCATGAGTATGCTAGAGCTTGCATTGTTGATAAGGGTATGGTTTTACCTCAGGGGGACACTATATGGATTGGTATCTGTGAAATGAAGTGGAATCAACTTTTACCTTTGATAGAAAGCATTTCGACATGTGAATGTCATGACCCTTGTATGGCTGCATAAAGGACAGCAAGACTAAATCTGCCTTTTCTCCTTATATTGGCTGTCCCACTTCCTGTATCACATTCCAGGAAAGTAGGAGGTACCTGTTTCTCAACAAGGGGAATAGGTATCAGAGAGAGCGAGACAGAACAACACTCATTCCCATCAGGATGATTGGTAGAATCTGGACTGAGCTCTCTGTGATTCTGGCTGGCAGGGCATTGCAGAGGCACAATAGGACTCACTGTCAAAAGATGAAAGAGAAGACTGCATGTTTCGTATAACAGAAGAAGGGACTTAAATGGGAAGTATTATAGAAATACTTGATCTTACTTACTTGGCGTGAAGGGGGTGTCAATGTAATTAGCCCCTAGGCAAACCCACAACTTTGACGGAGAACAAAAGATGCGTATAGTGCCTCCCTACTTAAAGATAGACTTAGGGGTCTATTAGCATAGCGGTCGGAAAATCACTCAGACCGCCAATGTAGCAGGAAAAAACTGGTCCAATTATTATGCTCCGAAGTGGAAATCCGACCGCGGCGGTCGGATAGCGGCAGTTAACATTGTGGCGGGCGTGTGCTGCCAGCAGCATCGCCGCAATGTCCAAACAAGCATGTCCTGCTTGTCCCTGCACTGTGTTGCAGGCACTGCACAGTGCCTGCCACCTGGTACAGGGACATGTAGGGGGTCTCTCCCACACAGGCATGTACAGCACAGATGGCACCGATGCGTACCCATTGTTCGAGGCGTACCCATTCAGTTATGGGAGCGCATGTACGCGTTGTACAACTGGCTCCCATTGACTTCTATGGGAGTCTGACCGAACCGAGTCCGACAGCATACGTGCGCATCGTACTCGCTCGGTCGGACTGTAGGGGTCCGGCTCAGTCAGAAAACACTCCGGATCTGATTCGGTCGGGGTGCTTTCCGACCTGGATCGGAATCGGCACCTAAGAAGTCTCCCATGGACTAGAAGCCCTTTTAACATGTCTTGGGCCTGTTACAGTAGAGTGTGTAGATGCAGTTTTCTTGGCAGGCCAACTTGACATTCAAAGCACATTGCTGAGCCTTAAACTCATTTTCTACTACATATAAGTTGGTGTGGAGACAGAATATCGAGTACAAAAATTTGAGTTGCAGAAATATCGAGTCATTAATATCATGAGTCAGGAATACCGACAGCAAGAATATCGTTGTCAAAATTATCGACTTAAGGTAAGAAATATAATTTTTTTAAATTTCAAAGTGTTTAATATCGTTTGCAAAAATATAGTTGTTAAAAATATAGTTTTTTATTATTGTTATATGTTTTACTATATATTTTATATGTATTAGATCAATTTTTTTTGTATAAAAGTTGTTTGTATTTTTAATATATGTGTTAAATTTTCAGTAGTTATAAAAAAACAATTATTTGAATTTTGCGCTTTTAGTACCGTAGCGGGTTGGGGTTCATAGGGGAATAGGTTGGGAAGTAATTTAATTATATTTAATTTATTGATTAATTTTTATTTATTAATATTTGTTTAATTGAGATGTTATAGTGTTAAATGTGTAAATTAAATTATTATTAATTAATTAATATTTGGCTGTTAATTAATTTTAAAGGTTAATTGGAAATTAATTATGGTAATAGTGTAATTAATTTTAGGTGTGTGTTGTGGTGTTTATAGGTGTAAATGGTCGAAAGAAATGTATTTTTAATTTATGAATTAATAATTGGTTGTTAATTAATTTTAATTAATTAATTTGAAATTAATTGTGTTAATTGTGTAAATAATTATATTTGTGTGTGGTAGTTTTTATAGGTGTAAAGGGTGGAAAGTAGATTATTTTTAAGTGATGAATTAATAATTAGTTGGTAATTAATTTTGATAAATTAATTGGTAATTAATTATGGTAATTGTGTAATTAATTGAATGTGTGCGTTGTGGTGTTTATAGGAGTAAAGGGTGGGAAGTAGTTTTTGTTTAATTTATTATTATATAGTTGTTAATTAATGTTAATTATTTGATGTTTATTTTGGGTAAATGTTTATTTGTCGTGTTTTGTTTTTACTTTTAAATGGGTAAAGGGTGGGTATTAAATATCATTTTGTTATTTAATTATTCTTTATTAATAGAAATCGTTTTCCTTTAAAAAATCATATATAATTGTATTTAATTATTTTATAGTTTAATTTAGGTGTGTGTTGTGGATATTAGAGTGTTAAAGCTTCCACTATCCAACACATTCCCTACTGTTGCACTCTTTGGAGTGTGAATAGTATTTTTCGCCACCTCTATCCAAAACTTTCCCTACTGTTGCTAACACTGAAGTGGGAATAGTAATTTTTACCTCTCCGCTATCCAACATTTTACCTACTGTGGCACTCACTGGAGTTGGAATAGTAAATGTAATTCCTTTGCTATGCAACACTTATCCTACTTTTGCACTCACTGGAGTGGGAATCGTAATTTTTACCCCTCCACTATCCAACACTTTCCCTACTGTTGCACTCTTTGAAGTGGGAATTGTAAATGTTACCCCTCTGCTATCCAACACTATTCCTACTGTTGCACTCTTGGAGTGGGAATAGTAATTTTTCCCCTCCGCTATCCAACACTTTCCCTACTGTTGCACTTATTGTATTGAGAAATGTTAGTTAATTTTTTTAAAAATAGTTTAATGTTTTAATTTATTATAGAATGTTTTATATTTATTTTAAATTATTGATATATAGTTTTTACTGTCTATGACTCGAAGGTGTGTCATGTGTCATGTTTAAAACACCAAGGTTTGCATTGCACTGGTACTTGTGAACAAGGAGGTGTAACTTCAAAACGCATAGAGTGACTTGGCATTAAGAATAAAAATCACGCTGTAAAGGATATTTGTGGGCGTGGCATCGTTTCTTGGATACGTGGAATACGATTGTTGTGGATGTATATATATAGATGAGGAACTATGGGTACATCTTCAATAGGGCTTAGGGACTTCTACAAGTCAAATTCCATCAGGGAAAACTGAACATAATATTCCCTTTCCCTCCCCTCCCTCCCTTCCCACCACCGTCCCTCTACCTGACGCACAATTGCCCATTCAGGGCATAATAAACACACATAAGAGTGAGCACTGTGGAAAGATATATACAATGTCAAAAGCATAATATACATTAGAAACATTTGGTCTTTGGCAATTACTACTTAAAAATGCTGACATAAGTTTGAAGTAATATATTTAATCACAAATGTTTAATAAGAACTATGTTCACCCATGTATAATGTTTTTAAATCACAAAATGGAACTTTATCACTTTTTTATTGGCAGTAATATGCACGAACACAAAAACATGTTCTAAGATGGCCACCATGAATTTTAGCATTAAGCGACGTGAGTCTGTCTTCTATGTTAATGAAATATCATGTGACATGTTGAGTAATAAAATACTGCCGATTATGCACGGTGTAACTGACATTGACAAAGCCGCAAAGCGAAACGCGTCTGTTGGTGCAGGGGGTCTGCACAATAAAGCACTTTACTCAAGGACATGCCTCTTTGTTGAATTTATTGCAGATCACCTCCGCAGGAGTGAGTACCCGGGGCGAGAGGAGCGGTGGCGGTGACTTGCTGTTTCTACATTTATATATATATATATATTCACTGAAAACCATAGGTTTCAGGGGCGTTATAGTTAGGAATTGGCATTTAAAAAACCTTAGAAATTCACTGAAAAAACCATAGGTTTCAGGGGCGTTATAGTTAGCTGGACATTTCCCTCGTACAAAACTCTAGAAATTCCCCTGTTATAGTTAGTTCAGCTAACTATAACTCACGCCCCCGCAATGCACTGCTGATGACGTCACATATTACATCACTCATGACATGGTCAGTGACATCACTGATGACATCACAGATGACATCTCAAATGTCCAGCTAACTATAACGCCCCTGAAACTTATGGTTTTTTCAGTGAATTTCTAAGGTTTTTTAAATGCCAATTCCTAATTATAACGCCCCTGAAACCTATGGTTTTTCCAGTGAATTTCAAAGGTTTTTAAATGCCAATTAATAACTATAACGTGCATGAAACCTATGGTTTTTTTTAGTGAATTTCAAAGGTTTTTTAAATGCTAATTCCTATCTATAACTTATCTCTGAAGATATCATGAAAAAGCATTATTTTTAAAAAGTAGGGTGCACATTAGTTTTGTGGAAAAGAATCTTTCTGATTGGTTAAGAAAAAGCAGTTTCAACGTGGAGTACATATCAATGGATACAATTTGCTCAGATCAACCACACCTGCTACTTGCATTTGGAAGGCACTGTTCGAACTTAAAACAATCGTCAACTTTTAACCTGCAAGTGTCGTTAAATATTCAAGAAAATGTTACAAAAAAATATCGGTAAGTTTTAAAAAATTGATGAACTTTTAACCTGCACGTGTGGTAGAATGTTCTAGAAAGTGCGTTGATAGAATACGTTGCACTTCTGACTTCTATGTGTTGTTGAATATTAAAAAACTGGTTCATATGGAAAATTAATAAGAAACCAATAGAGAAGTTTTGAAACCTAAAAGAATCAAGGAACTATTCTAATTTATTCTTTACATGTATTTATGTGTGCAGCAACAAAATTATAGACACAACAGCACTAGGAAGAGGAAGAAGCAGGGAGTGGGGGGAGGGGGGAGATGGGCAGAATGGCACAAATGCACAATTAAGTACAACACACATATAGACTAACAATGGCCAAAATGAAACACACCAACAAGCAGCACAAGTCACACAACCCGCCAACATCACACCACTGACCGAGCATAGAAGTGAAAACCATGCTGCATTCATACAGGATGTGTACAAAGGCCAGTCGTTGGTGTTGTGGGATGTCTGCGACCGTGGTCATCATGGATGAGATGCCCAGCATGTGGCACATGGTCGAGTTCACTGTGTGTTATGTTGCCAAACGGCTGCACCTCCCTCCCACGAGCCCCCACACTTTTGTACGGTGTGCTGTTGTATCTTGTGCACTCGTACGGCACACCATTGTAATGCCTATTTGCGCATGTCCTGCTACATTCCAACTACAACATCACAGTGCCGTTTGGAGGTGGTGCATGCCAGTTTAGAACATCAACTGCTGCGGCTCTTGTAGCAGGCCACACCAGAACACAGAGACACACTTACCGCACTTCCTCTACACAGACATGTCCGAGACACCCCATTCCCGTTGCCAGATAGGCACACCCCTGCACTGACCTGTGAACCCCAGACCAGCACACGTAAGTTGTGCATGCAGGAGGATGCATGCGTAGCTACACATCCAGGCTCACTGCGAACGCTGAGGTGACAGAACACTGTGATGTTGCAGGGCTCATGCCTATCATGCTAAGACAATGACCACAGGGACACACTTACTAAGATGTGGGTTTGGGGGACATTGGCGGTTCTGGAGTTGTTGAGATGAGTCTTCTGGCCCTCATGGGTATCCCTGTATCATGCTCATTGACTCTATGGTACCTGTGGGTGTTCTGGTGTGGCTCTTGGCTGTGTTCCCTTTCATGGTGCAGGTAGTTGTCCTGCTTAACACCAGCAGAAAGCAGGTGTAAAATCCCTGGTGCTAACGTGTCTTATCGCCGGAATTTGTTTCGCATTGCAATTGGTGTGAACGTTGTGATGTGATTTATTTCGTGTGCAGAACAATATACGAACTGAGCAGTGTATCTCATCAAGATCCAGCACCTGACGCACTATTCCCAATCAATATAAATACAATGAGATTTCTTAATAGATTTTGTGTGTACACTGTAAGTGCAGCCAATACCTGAGTGCAATTCAATACAGGATTTTAGTATTTAGAATAAATCGGAAAGGTGCGCCTCGTGTCTTTTTGCACGGGAACGGCTACTCTCCATTTCATTATCAGCACTTTAACAGAAATAAAGTTGAGATAAATCTAACACACTATTCAGAAGTTGGTGCAAACTCCAGATATCACCAGTATTCCAGCGATAAGTGCCCCAAAATGTAACACCATGGTGAACTCCATCAAATAACAGTAATAAGAACAAGAAAGAGTCACACAGCAGTTAAGAAAACAACCAAAAACGTTATTAATTTTTTTTTTAAACTTTATTTTTTATAATAATAAATATACAAACCAAAAACTATTTTCAAACGTTATTCTTTTATTAACATATATATGAACAATAAACTAATAAACAAAATGTAACAACAATAATAAAAAAACAACAAGACGCAACACTACTGTGGGGGCAATGGATGTTGATGACAGACCTGGAAAATAAGAAAGATTGTTAAAAAAACAACAACATGGTATTCTCAACAAAATACCACAAGAAACAAATCACAAATATATAAAATGCATACAGCTAACAAAATGTTATAAGTTTAACTTACAAAAACTGTAAATGTTGCCGCTTTAAAATATTTACCGAATCTGAAGAAAATGTTTTGCAGAAGGCACCACACCAACAAAGTTTTTCTTCAGTGGTGAGGACATTTTTTACATTTTCCAAGGAGCAAACAAAGACCAATGCCACCTTTGTCACTCGCAAGATTTGCCAAAGAGTTCTGTTACGAGGAGATCCTAACAAAAAAATACTCGTGCGGCACAGCAAGTATGATGAAACACCTAAGGACCCTTCATCCAAACAATCTTGCACGAGAAGAGTGCAAACAGATGAGACAAACTCCTGTTCTGTATCTGTAAAAAAGAATCACAAATAAATGTATATTAATAACTTTCAAATTTATACTATTCCATTATTGTACAAACACATTTTATATAAAAACTGACTATGAAACTATAGCCCTGAACCACAAGTGTGACGATCATTAAAACACTACATGCATAGTGCATACTACTTTGAAGCAGTTCCTGCCCTAAAGCCTACCTCACTAAAAGACTACATGTTAAATGACTAAATGATTACAGTACTATAAGGAGACACACTGGGTTACTCACAGGGTGTTTGCTAGAAGAGTATGAATACAAACTAGGGAATAGAAGGTGTGAAACACAACTGTGTAGGTGATTAGAGGACTGCATCCATACTGCATTGGCATTTAAAGCAGTCCATGTGCTAAGGCCTGGCTCACTGCATGACTACTTGGGTACTGACTGAATGATTATCGTACAGCAAGGAGAGTGCCTAGGTGAATTTATAAGTGCTAGGCTTTTCGCACAGGGAATAGATTAGTACTTGGTACTGAATGGATCACTAGAGGAGTGCAAAGACAGTGACAAGTGCTGGACTGTATGGATACTGACTAGGAAATTGAAAGTGTGAAAGACAAGTGTCTAGGTGGTTAGAAGAGTGCAGCATAGTGCATAGGGGTTTGAAGCAGTCCATGTGCTAAGGCCTGGCTCAGTGTATGAATACTTAGGCACTGACTGAATGATTAGAGTACTGCAAAGATAGTATCTTGGTGCATTTATAAGTGTTTGGGTTTTAGCACAGTGAATGGATTAGTACATGGTGCTGAATGGGTCACTAGAGGACTGCAAAGAGAGTGACAGGGTATTTCCTGGAAGTGTATGGATACTGACTAGGGAATTGAAGGTGTGAAAGACAATTGTGTAGGTGGTTAGAGGACTGCATACATAGAGGATAAGGGTTTGAAGCAGTCCATATACTAAGGCCTGGGTCACTGGATGAGTACTTGGGTACTGACTGAATGATTAGAGTACTGCAAGGAGAGTGCCTGGGTGAATTCATTAGGGTTTGGCGCTGTTAATGGATTAGTACATGATGCTGAATGGGTCACTAGAGGAGTGCAATGGCAGTGACAGGGTGTTTGCTGGAAGTGAACGGATACTGACTGGGGAATTGAAGGTGTGAAAGACAAGTGTGTAGGTGGTTAGAGGACTGCATGCATAGTGGAAATGGGTTTGACGTAGTCCATGTGCTAAGACCTGGCTCAGTGCATGAATACTTAGGCAGTGACTGAATCATTAGAGTACTGAAAAGAGAGTGTCTAGGTGAATTTATAAGTGTTTGAGTTTTGGCACAGTCAATGGATTAGTACATGCTGTTGAATGGGTCTCTAGAGGACTGCAAAGGAAGTGACAGGATGTTTCCTGGAAGTGTATGGATACTGACTAGGGAATTGAAGGTGTAAAAGACAAGTGTATAGTATGTCAGAACACTTTTATTTGAAGCAATCCATTTGGTACTTAGAAACTGACTAAATAATCAGACTACTTCTAGGACAGTGCTTAGGTAAAACTTTTAAATTTTCAGTTCTGCCACAGTGAACAGAATAGTACATGGTACTGCACCTTAGTGTCAAACCCTGACTCATTGTATCAATGCATAAGCAAAGACTAGCTTCTAATGCTACTAAAACTTGACAACATGAGAGGTTTTAAATTAGTTATCTGTCAGCAAATACACGATGTTACCAAATGCTTCTCTCACAGTGGTTCTCAAATGCACACAGACTCACGGTGTAATTCTAGACAACAACCACTATACCTAGGAGTTTACCAAAAAACATTCATTACTGTGGAAGTGGTAAGCGAACTGCACACAATCTTTATATTTCAGGACTGCACTTTTGTGTCAAAGCCTGACTCATTTAATCAAAGCATAAGCAAAGACGACTGGCTTCTAATGCTACTAAAACTTCACAACATGACCGGTTTTAAAACAGGTATATGTCAGCAAATACACGATGTTACCAAATGCTTCTCTCACAATCCTTACCCAAATGCACACAGACTCACAGATTGATTTTAGACAAGCAATACTATCCTAGGGGTTTACCAAAACTCATTCACTACTCTGGAAGAGTTAATGGTACTGCACACAATCTACATATTTAAGTACACCACATCAGTGTCAAAGCATGACTCATTTAATCGACGCATAAGCAAAGACTGCATTCTAATCCTACTAAAACTTCACAACATGACAGGTTTTAAAACAGTTATCTGTCAGCAAATACATGATGTTACCAAATGCTTCTCTCACAGTGATCCCAAATACACACTAACTCACAGTGTGATTCTAGACAAGCACCACTATACATATGAGTTTACCAAAACTCATTCACTACAGTTCAAGTGGTAAGGGAACTGCACAAAATCTACATATTTCACAACTGCAATTTACTGTCAATGCCTGACTCATATAAAGAAAGCATAAGCCATAACTGTCTTCTAATGCTACTAAAACTTGACAACATGACATGTTTTACAACACTTATCTGTCAGCAAATACACGATGTTACCAAACACTTCTCTCACAGTGGTTCCCAAATGCACACAGACTCACAGTGTGATTCTAGACAAACAACACTATCCCTAGCAGATAACCAAAACTAATTCACTACAGTGGAAGTGGTAAGGGAACTGCACTCAATCTACATATTTCACGACTGCACTTTAGTGTCAATGCCTGACTCATTTAATCAAAGCATAAGCAATGACTGGCTTCTAATGCTACTAAAACTTGACAACATGACAAGTTTTAAAACAGTTTTCTGTCAGCAAATAAACAATGTTACCAAACTCTTCCTTCACAGTGGTTCCCAAATGCACAAAGACTCACAGTATGATTCTAGACATGCACCAGTATCCCTAGGAGTTTATCAAAACTCATTTACTACACTGGAAGTGATAAGGGAACTGCACACAATCTACATATTTCACGACTGCTCTTTAGTGTCAATGCCTGACTCATTTAATCAACACATAAGCAAAGACTGGCTTCTAATGCTACTAAAACTTGACAACATGACAAGTTTTAAAACAGTTTTCTGTCAGCAAATACACAATGTTACCAAACGCTTCTTTCACAGTGGATCCCAAATGCACAAAGACTCACAGTGTGATTATAGACAAGCACCAGTATCCCTAGGAGTTTACCAAAACGTATTCACTACACTGGAAGTGATAAAGGAACTGCACAAAATCTACATATTTCACGACTGCTCTTTAGTGTCAATGCCTGACTCATTTAATCAACACATAAGCAAAGACTGGCTTCTAATGCTACTAAAACTTGACAACATGACAGGTTTTAAAACAGTTTTCTCTCAGCAAATAAACGATGTTACCAAACGCTTCTCTCACAGTTGTTCCCAAATGCACACAGACTCACAGTGTGATTCTAGACAAGCACCAGTATTCCTAGGAGTTTCCCAAAACTCATTCACTACACTGGAAGTGATAAGGGAACTGCACACAATCTACATATTTCACGACTGCACTTTAGTGTCAATGCCTGACTCATTTAATCAACACATAAGCAAAGACTGGCTTCTAATGCTACTAAAACTTGACAATATGACAAGTTTTAAAACTGTTTTCTGTCAGCAAATACACAATGTTACCAAACGCTTCTTTCACAGTGGTCCCCAAATGCACAAAGACTCACAGTGTGATTGTAGACAAGCACCACTATCCCTAGGAGTTTACCAAAACTCATTCACTACACTGGAAGTGATAAGGGAACTGCACAAAATCTACATATTTCACGACTGCTCTTTAGTGTCAATGCCTGACTCATTTAATCAACACATAAGCAAAGACTGGCTTCTAATGCTACTAAAACTTGACAACATGACAAGTTTTAAAACAGTTTTCTCTCAGCAAATACACAATGTTACCAAACGCTTCTTTCACAGTGGTTACCAAATGCACAAAGACTCACAGTGTGATTGTAGACAAGCACCAGTATCCCTAGGAGTTTACCAAAACTTATTCACTACACTGGAAGTGATAAGGGAACTGCACACAATCTACATATTTCACGACTGCTCTTTAGTGTCAATGCCTGACTCATTTAATCAACACATAAGCAAAGACTGGCTTCTAATGCTACTAAAACTTGACAACATGACAGGTTTTAAAACAGTTTTCTCTCAGCAAATACATGATGTTACCAAACGCTTCTCTCACAGAAGTTCCCAAATGCACACAGACTCACAGTGTGATTCTAGACAATCACCAGTATTCCTAGGAGTTTACCAAAACTCATTCACTACACTGGAAGTGATAAGGGAACTGCACAAAATCTACATATTTCACGACTGCTCTTTAGTGTCAATGCCTGACTCATTTAATCAACACATAAGCAAAGACTGGCTTCTAATGCTACTAAAACTTGACAACATGACAAGTTTTAAAACAGTTTTCTGTCAGCAAATACACAATGTTACCAAACGCTTCTTTCACAGTGGTTCCCAAATGCACAAAGACTCACAGTGTGATTGTAGACAAGCACCAGTATCCCTAGGAGTTTACCAAAACTTATTCACTACACTGGAAGTGATAAGGGAACTGCACACAATCTACATATTTCACGACTGTAATTTACTGTCAATGCCTGACTCATATAATGAAAGCATAAGCCATAACTGTTTTCTAATGATACTAAAACTTGACAACATGACAGGTTTTAAAACAGTTATCTGTCAGCAAATACACAATGTTACCAAATGCTTCTCTCACAATCCTTACCCAAATGCACACAGACTCACAGTATGATTTTAGACAAGCAACACTATCCTAGGAGTTTACCAAAACTCATTCACTAGTCTGGAAGAGTTAATGGTACTGCACAAAATCTACATATTTAAGTACAGCACATCAGTGTCAAAGGATGACTCATTTAATCAACATATGAGCAAAGACTGTATTCTAATGCTACTAAAACTTCACAACATGACAGATTTTAAAACAGTTATCTGTCAGTAAATACATGATGTTACCAAATGATTCTCTCACACTGATCCCAAATACACACTAACTCACAGTGTGATTCTAGACAAGCACCACTATCCCTATGAGCTTACCAAAACTCATTCACTACAGTGCAAGTGGTAAGGGAACTGCACACAATCTACATATTTCACGACTGCAATTTACTGTCAATGCCTGACTCATATAATGAAAGCATAAGCCATAACTGTCTTCTAATGCTACTAAAACTTGACAACTTGACTGGTTTTAAAACAGTTATCTGTCAGCAAATACACAATATTACCAAATGCTTCTCTCACAGTGGTTCCCAAATGCACACAGACTCACTGTGTGATTCTAGACAAACAACACTATCCCTTGCACTATATCAAAACACATTTCTTCATCTAGAAGTAGTACTACATTTTAGTATAGAAACATAACATAACTCATTTCACAAATTCATAAACAATGACTTGTTTTCTAATTCTACCAAAATATAAAAACTGCACAGTTATCTGTTTACAAACACATGAAAAACACAAATACCTATCACAGAATGGTTTCGACATGCACACACATTGTAGAGAAAAAAAGTACTCCCTACACTTTAGCAGGAATAATACATTACTCTGATTAAAATCAAAATAGTCTACATACATCCCCTCACAATTAAATATCTCATTTTTCAAGTTCTTTTGTAGATTAAGGAGTATATCAATCACTCACCATATTTTCTTTTACAGAATCTCTGCACTGTGCACCTCTCAGCAAAAGCAAAGAATGAAAAAGTTTCCCTTTCATTTTCCACACATATACATGTAAACATCAAATCACAATCCTTCGCACATAAACTCAAAAGGAAACACACATTTCTATTGGTTAAACATTTCAACCCTTTCCAACTGAAATACATTTCAACCCTTCCCCCAATCTGCCTTCTGCCTGTTACCATAGAAACAGCTCATGGAACACTGCACTGAGCTCACAGGTCACAAGTTCAGCACACAATGTCCCTACACAAGGCAGGAAGTGTGTTTGACTTTTCAACATATCAGCTTATCATATATAATGTTCCTTACAATCTTTTTTTTTTAACCAATAACAATCATACCTTTAAAAAACAAAAATATACACCCTACCTTTCAGTGTAGAAAGTTGTTATACAGCCAATGATTTCTTGTCGTTTTTCAAAAAACGTTGCCGTGGATCCGCGCACCCACCGCGAGAGAATCCGTGCATCCAACGCGATAGGATGCGCGCACCGTGCGCGCATTTTGCCACTTTTTATTTAGAAAAAAAGGGGGGCCACAGGGGGTCCTTCTGGGACCCCCTAAGCAGATCTAGAGGGTCAGAGTATTTCCACTCTGCCCCCTTTATATCTTTTACACACTTATTCCCCTCCCATCTTCAGCCTCGCTTCTACCGAGGCAGAAAATGGCCACCAACAGTTCCTGGTTTCGAATGTAGAGAGACGCTCGACAGCCAATTAGCATTCAGCGCGCGATCGGGAGGGTGCGCGCTCGGTTCGGGGATTCCATCAAGAAGGTATTCAGATATGTCACACATTTGCCATAAATTCTGAATGTTAGCACTCTTGTTGCTCATTACATCATTATAGTAAAGCTACTTCTCACCACGGAAGTCTGCTGCTGGTATTAAAAGTGCATGTTTCAGTCTGCATATCGGACTTTTTTAATGAAATAGAAGAGGATTTGAGAAGTCACTCAAAATGTGCCCTAATTTTTCTTTCTTAAGCACTAATCATAATTTCTATGGCAAAATGAACCCCCTCATTGTGTTCTTTTTTAAATTAAATGTTTTAAGTGTTACCAGTTTATTCCAATCAAGATGGCTTCAGGTGTGCCATACTTTTGTCATAAGTAAGACAGTACGCGCTCTAGTTGTTCTTAAGAACACTCTGAGACATTCTGTCATTGGGCTATACTTGGGCTGCATCTGGGTGATATTTGGGCTACATTTGGGTTCTTTTGTCTCTGGTGGCCATCTTGGGAGATTTATTTGTTATGAAGTTTTCTAATTTCCTCATTTACTACAGTCTCCTCAGTAGGAAATACTTTCAGTTTTTTACTTTGATTCCATCAAGAAGGCATTCAGATGTGTCAAACATTTGCCATAAATTCTGAATGTTAGCACTCTAGTTGCTCATTAGATCACTGTAGTAAAGCTTCTGATCACCAGGGAAGTCTGCTGCTGGTATTCAAAGTGCATTTTTCAGTCTGTATGTCAGAATTTTTTTATGAAATAAAAGAGGATTTGAGAAGTCAAAATGTGCCCTAATTTTTCATTCTGCAGCACTAATCATAATTTCTATGGCAAAAATGAACCCCCTCGTTTTGTTCCTTTGTAAATTAAATGTTTTAAGTGTTACCACTTTATTCCAATCAAGATGGCTTCAGGTGTGCCATGCTTTTGTCATAAGTAAGACTGTTAGCGCTCTATTTGTTCGTTAGAACACTCTGGGACATTCTGTCATTGGGCTATATTTGGGCTACATCTGGGTGATATTTGGGCTACATTTGGGCTCTTTTGTCTCTGGTGGCCATCTTGGGAGATTTATTTGTTATGAAGTTTCCTAATTTCCTCATTTACTGCAGTCTCCTCAGTAGGAAATATTTTCAGTTTTTTACTTTGGTTCCATCAAGAAGACATTCAGATGTGTCAAACATTTGCCATAAATTCTGAATGTTAGCACTCTAGTTGGTCATTAGATCACTGTAGTAAAGCTACTGCTCACCAGGGAACTCTGCTGCTGGTATTCAAAGTGCATGTTTCAGTCTGCATGTCACAATTTTCATATAAAAAAGAAGAGGATTTGAGAAGTCAAAATATGCCCTAATTTTTCTTTCTGCAGCACTAATCATAATTTCTATGGCAAAATGAACCCCCTCATTTTGTTCCTTTGTAATGTAAATGTTTTAAGTGTTACCACTTTATTCCAATCAAGATGGCTTCAGGTGTGCCATACTTTTGGCATAAGTAAGACAGTACGCGCTCTAGTTGTTCTTAAGAACACTCTGAGACATTCTGTCATTGGGCTATACTTGGGCTGCATCTGGGTGATATTTGGGCTACATTTGGGTTCTTTTGTCTCTGGTGGCCATCTTGGGAGATTTATTTGTTATGAAGTTTTCTAATTTCCTCATTTACTACAGTCTCCTCAGTAGGAAATACTTTCAGTTTTTTACTTTGATACCATCAAGAAGGCATTCAGATGTGTCAAACATTTGCCATAAATTCTGAATGTTAGCACTCTAGTTGCTCATTAGATCACTGTAGTAAAGCTTCTGATCACCAGGGAAGTCTGCTGCTGGTATTCAAAGTGCATTTTTCAGTCTGTATGTCAGAATTTTTTTATGAAATAAAAGAGGATTTGAGAAGTCAAAATGTGCCCTAATTTTTCATTCTGCAGCACTAATCATAATTTCTATGGCAAAAATGAACCCCCTCGTTTTGTTCCTTTGTAAATTAAATGTTTTAAGTGTTACCACTTTATTCCAATCAAGATGGCTTCAGGTGTGCCATGCTTTTGTCATAAGTAAGACTGTTAGCGCTCTATTTGTTCGTTAGAACACTCTGGGACATTCTGTCATTGGGCTATACTTGGGCTACATCTGGGTGATATTTGTGCTACATTTGGGCTCTTTTGTCTCTAGTGGCCATTTTATGAGACTTATTTTGTTATGAAGTTTTCTAATTTCCTCATTTACTACAGTCTCCTCAGTAGGAAATACTTTCAGTTTTTTACTTTGATTCCATCAAAAAGGCATTCAGATGTGTCACACATTTGCCATAAATTCAGAATGTTAGCACTCTAGTTGCTTATTAGATCACTGTAGTAAAGCTACTGCTCACCAGGGAAGTCTGCTGCTGGTATTGAAAGTGCATGTTTCAGTCTGCATGTCAGAATTTTTTAATGAAATAGAAGAGGATTTGAGAAGTCACTCAAAATGTGCCCTAATTTTTCTTTCTGCAGCACTAATCATACTTTCTATGGCAAAATGAACCCCCTCATTTTGTTCCTTTTTAAATTACATGTGTTAAGAGTTACCACTTTATTCCAATCAAGATGGCTTCAGGTGTGCAATACGTTTGTCATAAGTAGGACTGTTAGCGCTCTAGTTGTTCTTTAGAATATTCTGGGTAACTGCAGTAGAATACAAAGGAATCAACTGGCAGTCTCTGCCCTTGTTGGATGTACATGTTTTACTGAGAATTTCAGACTTCATTCTCACATGACTGAGAAAGATAATGTGAATTTACAGAAAATATGCTCTAGTGTTTAGCTTATAGATCACCTTCCAAACCTCTGTGGGAAAAGCATGAGAAAATAGTTTTCTCTCAAACATGATTCATGATATCACAGCAGAAGGCTTTTTCACATGGCAAAATCACCTTAGAACACACCACAACTCCTAAAATGAGTATGGTACCATCAACAAATGATTTATAATGTAACTAAAGTCTTAAACCCTTCTATTAACTGCAATGCTTTTTAATGAGGTGCTATCATGTATATTGGTCCCAAGATGGCTGCCAACACTTCTTGGATGAAGTACTGACAGCCAATCAGATCTCACGATGAGATGTGTGGATAGGCTCCGCCCAGAAATATCTATCTATTTAACTCTAATTTTCTCAGGAACTACTGAACGGATTTACACCATTTAAGCAAAAGGCACGAGTCTGAACTGAGGACTACCTCTTTGTCAAATTTGGTGTGATTTCGTTCAGCAGTTCGGGCTGTAGCTGCTTCAACAGGTCCTATGGGAAAATGCATGGGGAAAATGCGTTTTGGGACCCCCCTTTTTCTCGGCCCCGCTTGACGAATCACCGTGAAATTTTCAGGATAAGAGCGGACCGGAGCTGGCCAAAAGTTTGGAAAATTTCGCGAAGTTTCGTTGAAATGGTCAGTGACATCACTGATGACATCATCCAGTAAGTATGTGTTTCTCTACAGTTTTAATATGTTTAATATATATAGGGAAAGGTCTGTTGAAGAATGAGTGGGTGTACAAGTGTTCGAATGGATGATTTTCTAGGTGCGTAACTGACTCTATAAGTGAGTCATTAAATGTATCTTACTGCAGACTAGTGACTAAACTGTGTGAATTTCTGTATGTGTCTGTGTGTTGGTGTATAAGTGGCTGCATGGTTTTGTGAATAGCTATATGAGTGTCTATATGGGTTATTGATTGGTTGCCTGAGTATCTGTATGGGTGCCTGAGTGTTTGTGTGGGTAGGGTGTGTGTGACTCTATGCATAGATGTGTGAATGGGTGATTCTATGGGTGCATGGTTTTAAGAGTGCATCTGTGATGGACTGTATGGTTGGGTGAGTGTATGTATGGGTGTGTTAGGGATTGAATGTATATCTCAGTGGTACATGTGTGACTAACTACATATGTGAAAGGCAGTATATATATGTGTAAGAGTATATAAGTGGGTATATGTGAGAGTGTGTGATTGTGAGAGTGTCTGTATGGATGAGTGTGTGCTTGTATCAATGATTGTATAGGAGCGCAAGAATGTGGTACTATTTTTATGAGTAAGTGAACTTGAGTGTGTTTAACTGTATAGGTGTCAAGTACCTATACCAAACTGTAGCTTCCACAGGAGCCGATGCGTATTCCTCAATTCCTGACTACCCTAGCTGCGAGTTTCAATGCTCACAGCTAGGAGAGAGGGGGAAAGGGGAGTTGAAATGAGAAAGAGAGACTGCACTGCTATGTCTTCTTCTGACTGGATTTCTTCTTGGGTGCCGATTCCGATCCGTTAAAAAAATTTACCGTCCAACTCGTATCCGTATTTTTTTACGTATGAATCGTACAAGGCCCGTACAAACGGCGAAGTACGATTCATACGTGAAAAATACATACGAATAGCGTCGGGAAAAGTGTACGAGAGGGAGACGGACATTTTTATGTGCAAATCGTAAAACAGAAGTCCGAGCACGCAAGTACGATCCGTACCGCCCGTCCAAATAAACTACTGCATGTACAAGGCCCCGTACTGAGCGAACGCTGTAGCACACATGTACATGGGTAAACTTGTGCCCGGATATGAGTCGTACAGCCCCCCCTCCCCCCGCATATGTCAGCACCGTACCCCCGTATGTCAGCACCGTACCCCCCCTCCGCCCCATACCCCAGGACCGTACCCCAGCCCCGCACCTGTATGCGCCGCACCCAAGGCCCGTCTCCCAGCCCCGCACCTGCATGCACCGTATCCCAGGCCCATACCCCAGCCCCCCACCTGTATGCGCCACACCCCAGGCGCGTACCTCAGCCCCATACCTGTACGCACCGTTCCCCACGACTGTACCCCAGCCCCGCACCTGTACGCACCGCACCCCAGGCCCATCTCCCAGCCCCGTACCTGTACGCACCGTACCCCAGGCCCGTACCCCAGCCCCCCACCTGTACGCGCCACACCCTAGGCCCCTATCCCAGCCCCGTACCTGTACGCACCGTACCCCAGGGCCGTAGTGCCTGTATGCGCCGCACCCCAGGCCCGTACCCCAGCCCCGTACCTGTACGCACCGTACCCCAGGCCCGTACCCCAGCCCCCCACCTGTACGCGCCGCACCCCATGCACCTATCCCAGCCCCGTACCTGTACGCACCGTACCCCAGGACCGTACTGCCTGCACCTCAGGCCTGTACCCCAGCCCCGTAACTGTACGCACCATACCCCAACACCGTACCCCAGCCCCCCACCTGTATGCGCCGCACCCCAGACCCGTACCCCAGCCCCGTACCTGTACGCACCGTACACCAACACCGTACCCCAGCCCCGTAACTGTATGCACCATACCCCAACACCGTAACCCAGCCCCCCACCTGTATGCGCTGCACCCCAGGCCCGTACCCCAGCCCCGTACCTGTACACACTGTACCCCTGCCCCGCACCTGTACGTGCAATACCCCAACACCATACCCCAGCCCTGTACCTGTACGCACCATACACCAACACCATACCCCAGCCCCCCACCCGTACGCGCCACACCCAAGACCCGTACCCCAGCCCCGTACCTATACGCACCGTATACCAACACCATACCCCAGCCCCGCACCTGTACGCACCGTACCCCAACACTGTACCCCAGCCCCCCACCTGTACGTGCCGCACCCCAGGACCGTACCCCAGCCCCGAACCTGTACGCACTGTACCCCAACACCGTACCCCAGCACCCCACCCAGCATCGTGTATGTAGGGACCTTACTTATGCGAAAAATACTCGTACAGACCAGGACACTGTAAAACAGCACAAGGAGGGTCAATTCGACTCGCACAACACCACAAAACACGTCTACATGACAAAATACATCTCAATGACTGACCTGGCACATCCAAACAGGCAAACAGAGGCCCTAAATCCCAACCACCTCTTATAACACACCCACCACAAATTCAAACCCAGCCACACCCACAAATGGACCAATAAAAAGGGCCCACACACACAACCCATGAGCCTTTGCAACAGACCCACTGCTGCCAGACCCCACAGACAAACAACTGAACCTTACTCACACCTTAACTACACCTTAACTTACACACCTTCACACAACCTCCTTCACAAACACCCCCTCTTCACATTCACACACACAGTCACATTCACACCCACACACCCACAACCATCCACACCCACACCCCACACCATTCCCACAGACAAGAATCCAAAGTTCACAAGGGTGGAGCTGGACCTCCTTGTCAATGAAGTCATCAGAGTCGAGCCACAGCTGTTTGGAACATTGGTCAGACAGACCAGCATAGCCCAAAAAACTAGCCTGTGGCAGAGGATCGTCGATAAGGTGAATGCTGTTGCGCCCATCCGAAGGACCAGGCATGAATGCCAAGCCAGGTGGTACTATCTGCGCAGGGCAGTCAAGCGGAAAATGAACGAGGAATACGCCCAGAGCAACATCACTGGAGGTGGGCTGCCCCACAGACCTGTACATTACCATCCCTGGGAGGAGAAGGTGATGGCCCTGCTTCCGCCGGTGGGAGTACACAGAGTCGAAGGAGTTCGAGAGCCTGGTGAGTACACAAACTACTTACGTAACATGGGGGCAATGGCATCCACACCCCAAATACACCAAATGCACGCAACTAGCCCCAAGCCCTCACCGGACACAACCACACTCAAAAACCACGCTCATGCCACTAACATGTCCATGCCCCATTCACTAAGCAAGGCCATGCCATGTCCCAGGCTACACAAACCACAAACCCAAGACTGGATGTCCGGGATGCTGGGAGGGTGGGCCTCACAAAACACATTGTGACACTCAGAAGCAGACACCAATGCCCTCAGCCCATATGGCCTAGGTACATACCCATGCACCATGGCCAAGGCACAGGGACTGGCAAAGTACTGACAAGGTAGCTGACACTTGGCCCTGCTGTATGCATCACAAGGCCCTCCTGTGACCACTGTACACTCAAACCCCAACTCCACTAGCTCAGATATCTAGCACAGGAACTGACATTCACTGTCATGCCAGCATGCACCATGAAGGGACAGACACGTCACCTGGGAGACCCAATGACAAATCACACTACACACAACAGCAGGCCCGGTCACAACCCCCCCTTACACAAGCACACACCCCTGGGGCCGGCAACGGATTCATCCACTCTCACAATGGACATGTGACACAACAAGATCAATCCATAGCCAAATAAGCATTCTAGCCACAATTCTACAGGTCAAACACTCAGGAGAACATATCAATCTGTCCCCCGCAACATACCCATCCACAAGTGGACATTGAGAGGAATGCTAGGCACATCCAACTACCTGGAGGAACTGTGCCAACTTGAATATATATGAAACATGGATGTCGCATGAAACAGCATTGACATTGTCTCTCTCTCACACACAGGGCAAGGTCATGGATCTCCCCCCAACAATGGGGGGAAGAATCACAGTCCCAGGCTCCGCGTGAAGATGATCCCACCAGCAGCGACGACTCTCACCACTCCGTGGATGACCCCGACCAACCTGGCCCCTCTGGTGCCCAAGCCCCTGCAGCACCTGCTTCAGGTACATCTGTGCCAACCACCACCCCCATTCCTGCCACATCCCAGGAGACACCCAGGAGCCCTGCTCGCACTGAACAACACAGCCAGTCTGACCAGGAGGGACAAGGTTCTCCGGGCACCCAGGAGGAGGCAGGCAACCCTGCAAATGCCATCCCTCAGGGGTCCCGTAGACCCGATGTGCCCACAACGGCAGGCCAGGCTCGTGTGGGCAGGGGTGGTGGGAGTGGAGGCAGGCGGAGGCTCGAACCTGACCAGCCAGCTGAGGGAACCGGTATGTCACACATATGCCACATCCTGGACACATACCGGTGTGACACCAGGGGCATCAGCCAGGTAGTGGGGAGCCTCACAGAGATGAAGGGGACCCTTGACGAGATGAAGAACCTGCAGGCCGAGCAACACGCCAGTCAACAACAACACCAAGGACGGATGGAGGCAAGACTGGGTGAGCTCCTGGCGGTGCAAAGGGACATAAGCCATTCACTCCGTCGGATCGCCGACAACATGGGCAACCCTCCCTGTGACACCAGGCGCAGACCAGCACCAGGCACAGGGAGGGAGGAGGAGGAGGAGGATTCGTCCGACGGAGCGTCCCAAACATCGTCAAGGCCTGCATCTGAGGGTCCCCGGAGGAAGGTGGGTCGTCCACGGAAAAGACCATGAGAGGCAGCGGACCATCCACATCTCCCAGGTCACCTGGCCTGGCACCTGGCCCTCTGGCACAATAGCAGCACCACATCCAATGACATTCTCTGCCACATGGACTTGCTGGTCACCGTCTGACCAATGATGACCAACACTGTGGTCTGGACTCTGATGACTTCTAATGCCAAGGATACCATCTCCCCCTGTGAACTTTGGATTCCATGCACCCGGTAGAGCACCTGATTTCATCTACCAAAACATGCACCCCAATATTTATTTGGTATCATGAGATGTTGCAGTCATTTTGCATTAGTCCACAACATATGTATGTGTAAATGTCAAACTATGCCTCAGTGTTGAACTAACTCCACCCATCCATACCCTTGGATCTGGGTCTGGCACAGGACACACATGGGTCACAATGTGTCATTCAATTCAGACATGGAGCACAATACTCACCTGTGATGGCCTCAAGCTGCTGAGGGGGGGATTGCAACACTGTGCGGACAGACCTATTTGGAAGAGTAACATTAAGGCGTAGAGGTCACGCCTCATTTGGAGGTTCCCAGAGAGGGAGTCCCAGGTATGTTTTCCCAGGTGGGAGAACTATGTCCTGCATGCTGGAGTACGGTGGATGTGAAGAATGGTGTCCAGGGCAAGGTTGGATGCACGGAGATGGCACAGCGGGGTCTCGGATGACAGTGGTACAAGGTTGGTTTTGGGTCGGGGTTGTGGCCTGCCTCCTGAGTGTGGGTGGGGAGTCTGAAGGTCATCCTGCAGCACACAGTGATCCCTTGCAGCTATCTCTGCTGGACGGTGATGTGGCTGGGGCGCGGGATGTTGAAGCTGAGGTGTGCAGATGCACCCTGGATGTGTACTAGTTTCCAGGGAGTGTGGATGTACTAGCTCCGTAGAGGGCAGGGCAGTATTTGACACAGATGTTGTCGTGGACCTGGGGGATGGTCTGTCTTTCCTTGGAGTGGATCTATCTGTGGATCATGTGCATAATGCAGAGGGTGTTGCAGCCTGAGGTACAGATGCTGGTGATTACCATGGCAAATGTGAGCAAGCAATACATGATGCACACCATCTTGTGTGCATACCCACTGGGTGCCTGTGCAGGGCTCTTGCGGGTGGGACACAAGCAGTTGACCCAGCTGTAAGGGGACAATCTGCCGATGATTACCTCAGTCCTGTACAAGTCCAGCCTCAGGTGGCTGATGTTCCGCCATCCATCAATGGATATCATGCATTCTTGATTGTTTGAACTGGCAATGTTGGTGTCTTTGGTGAGGGTGAGGAGCACCTGGCTGTCAATGGCATAAAAGCTGATGATGAGGTGCTGTGCACATGTGATGGTGGTGAGGGGGGTCCTGGACACATTGTAGATTGACACGCTGAGAGATGATACCTGGGCCATGTGCCAGATGACGACATCATACTTCATGCAGAAGCCTTGACTCCCACGCACATGCCCTTGCTTGAGTACAGGACCAGTGGGGAGTAGGAGGGACATGACCTGGTTGGTGTAACAGGGCCTGGAAGGTGTGGCAGTGCTGTGTAGGCAGTCGGAGTTGCACACTTATCATGCAAAGGTGTTGTGTGTGCGCTTAGGGTATGCCTCAGAGCAGCCGGTAGATAAGCCGGTAGATAAGCGGATGGACATTGCATGGAGGGTGGCTGCAACATCAGACTGTAGTGTGATGTGGGTCATGCAAGGACATGAGGGTCGTGCAATGTGCACGTTGCATGTGCAGACGGCACCGCGTAGCCGCAACAGTGGCACAGACAACCTGATGCCAGCCAAATGAATGGGTGGAGGGAGGAAGGGAGGAGCATCTTTGAGGCATGTGTGTTGCCATATCAGGAAACTCTGTGTGCCCTTGCTGCAGGGGCTGCAGCAGCAGGCGGCATGTCCTGGAAAATATGCCAAAATTTGCACACAAAGACAAGGATGTCAGAAAGTCCTACTGCAACAATCACCAAAGATGACTGACACCGGATCATGAAACTGAAGGCCGAGCTGCGCACAGAAAACACACCCTCAGCAGGTGTTGAGGGCCCGTTGTGGGGACCAACATGGCCAAATACATACACAACCATGAACTTCATGCACAAGAGAGATTCTAATCCATGAAGAACGCCATGCATGTTGCTCATCTACACATAGACTCATATGCACAATCTTTGACAACTATGCCAGAGATGCCGCATGCACAGTTGCAAAAGACCTGCATTGACAGAGATGAGGCACCTTTATTACTCAGGCCAACAGTAAGGGAAATGCATCAATATGAACAGACTCACAGGTCATTTGGCTGAATATGTGGGACCTACACTGGACACCACCTTCACACCACAGATGCTGTAAATCCATTGAACTGGCACACAAGTGAAGGGGGTAAGCCAAACAACCCCTGCTGTTACACGGAGAGGCTGCAATTCCCCATTGAGCCTCTTATGGGGATGTCTCACACTATGTCCACCCGTAGCCTCCCGTATGTTTCAGAGGGAACTTTCACACACATTGATGCCTTCCTCACAATCCACAATCCCATTACAGATAACTGCCACGTAGGGTGACTATCAAGTCATGGGAGTAATGCTACATGTCAGGTGCCCCATGATGAGTCGACATGTATGCATAGTAACAAAACATGCACAGGAGCAGTGCCCACACATTCCAAACAACTACCACACCCAAAATGCCTTGTTGCAATCCTACCCAAAGGAGAATTTTCACCATGTCCATGCATGTAACGCTGATTCAGCACACGTTGCAATACTCATGAGGAATAGCAGGAGCCCAACGATGCCACGAGCAGACAACATGCGCAAATACCTGGGGATGACAGAAACACAAGAAGTCACTGAAAAGATACTCAACCGCATGCATGGTCATTGACTATACAGCAATAAGGTTGTCACCATGCTAGTTTTAAATTTACTGTCTCATCCACACTGTGTGGAATGACATCATCACTCGAGTGCCACATCAGAACACACCTCTAAGTAACTTAGCATACAGTCAGCTGGACACACACATCACAACACATGCCACACAGGGCTAAAAGCGTGCACACTCAGACCCAGGGACTCACCATTATGAGAAGAAGTTGCGTATGAGCTGACTCCGGATGTCCTCCTCCTCATCCTCCTCCTCCTCACTTGCCTCGTGACCATGCCCTTTATCCTCCATGGGTGGATGTTCCTGCTCATCCGGATCCAGGATGAGTGGCAGAGCTTTCTCCACTGCCATGTTGTGCAGCATGCAGCACACAATGAAGATTTTGCAGACCTTGACCGGTGCATATGGGAGGGATCCGCCTGTCTTTTGAAGGCACCGGAATCTGCTCTTCAGGAGGCCAAACGTCCTCTCAATCACTCACCTGGTCTGTCCATGGGTGTTGTTGTAACGGTGATCTGCAGCTGTTCTGGGGTTGCGGACAGGCGTCATCAGCCATGGCATGTTGGGATAGCCAGAGTCCCCTACATGGAAACATCATGTACAGAAGTGGGTCAGGAGAAGCTGTAAGATACAAAGATACCGCTAAATACAGGACAAACAGAGTATACCCACCAACAAGACATGCTTGTTCATTGTGCAGCCGCAGCATCACTTCTGGCACCCTGCTATGCCTCATGATATAGGCATCGTGTGCTGACCCTGGAAACCGTGCACAGACATGGGAAATCAGCATGTTAGCAAGACACACCACAAGGGCATTAATGGAGTGATAATGTTTTCGGTTTCGATAGGCTACCTCCTGTGCCTGTGGTGGCAACAAAGCCACATGTGTCCCATCAATGGACCCAATTACATGGGGCTTCTCTCCCAGGGCATAGAACTCACCCTTGACACCCGTCAACTGCTCACGAGTAGGGGTGGGCGGAATTTGCATAACCGCGTTACGCAAATCTCCAAGAAACGGTAAAAAATCTCCGCGAACACGCAGAAATTCCGCGAACACGCGGAATTGCATGTTCGCGATGCTTTTTTCCTTTTCACAGTTGCTGTTTGCGTGCTCGGGGAGAAATATCTCGCGAACACGCATTTTGAGAACGCAAACAAGAAAAAATTTCGTGAAGTCGCGGAAAGCAGCATTTTGGGCAATTTCGCGTTCTCCGCGGAACGCGAAATTACCGAAATTCCGCGAGCGGAACGGAATTTACCGTCCAGGCCTACTCACGAGTCGGAAAATGGATGAATTCATCCAGGTGCTCCAACATGCCTTCTAAAACATCATGTAGGACACGGCTGAACATGGTCTGGGACATGCCACCCACATCAGCTATGGTGAATTGAAAAGTACCTGTTGCAAAAAAATGTAGGGCTGCCATCACCTTCATCTTGGGGGTCAGCGCAGTAGGAAAACTGTGTCGCGGTTGGAGGTGTGGTGCCAGCCTGTTTGTCAGGTCCTCAATTAACTGTTGGGTGAATCTGTAATGGCGTATGCAGTCACGTTCCCTCATGGCACCCAAGTCTGGCATTGGTCGGGGGAGAGGCGGTGCCCTGCAGAAATTTGGAAGGAATAACGAAGAGTGAGTACATCACAACACCAATGTCAATAAACTGAGCACATGTTCAACTGCTAATACACATCTGCAAAATACAGAGTCTGGTCTGTGCAATACATCCAGGGCACGTATGCCAGCCAGATGCGACTCCTACGAAGAGCCAGCTACAACCGTTGATTGTCAAGTTCTACATTACATGCCCTGAGACAAGCTGTGGGCCAGTGTGAGTGAACAGCCAGAGACATCACAGGAGTGACATACATCCACATATCTGCTTTTGAAAGATGTCATCTAATACAGACAGCTGGCGGCAACCTAGACGCACAGGGCACATGTCATTAAAAATTAGCAGCTCACACACATTGCGATGAAGGGGTACACGTGAAAAAAGAAAACACAGACATGGAGACGACGCAGATATGTCCTCATGTCAAAAGAACATGTTCAAAGCATCCAGACACACGTAACGTGTGAATCCACATGTGGCATGTTGTGTGTATATGTGTGCCATGGCCATCTACGCACAGACACATGTTGGATGCAGCAACAGCAGATGCAGTTGACGGAACACCAACAGCAAGCTCATGGGAACACATGACACACACGACATAGTCACATCGGGCCACGCTGGTAGTGAGATGTCAGTTGTCAGTGTCCCTGTCCCTGGCATCAGGGGACAGTTGCGGATGTTGGTGACTGTGCCATACCAGTGATGCAGTTTCTGACACGTTTGCACTACATGCACACATGTGCAAAATGTGAAGGGGAAGTGTGCCACATAGTGCCCCATCACACATGCAATCTGTCCAGAGATCATCACACATCCATTGTGCAAAAACATGAGGAGAAAAGTGCCATATCACAGCCTGACACACATAGTCCCTGCACAAGAAGAACTGCACTGACAATGACTTGATGTTCAGCCTTGTGCGAGTGTGAGACCTCCATTCCTGTCCTGTGCACCTTCTATCACCAGTGGAAGATGTGAAACGCACTGTACACATGCTCTGCGGGTGTGTGTACGGTACGTATCACTATATTGGTGTTGGCGTAGGAGTACGCGTGTGTGTAAGGACCGTACACACGTACGTGTACGACCAGTGTGTACACGGATGTGTACTACCGTAGTACACGTCCGTGTACACACTTGTTGTACACGTCCACGAGAAACCGCCTACGAGAAGGGGAGAATTTTGAAGCGGGCCGTCAGGGCCGTGATGTCGGTGGAGGGTCGGTGTCGGCGCCTACCCCAAGTGAGGAAACGCTGGCAGGACATCCGGTACTGGACCAGGAGGATCGCCCGGGTCCTGATGGGAGACTCACCTCTACGCCCCCACGGCGGGCGTCGACGACTGACCCACCAAATGAAGCGTGTCCTGGTGGTGGTCTTCCCTAACATGGATAGGCGGTTACAGGAGAGACAGCAGCAAGGAGGGGGTAGGTACATGTGTGTTTGTTGTGTGTCACCAGCTTTTGGAAGTGCTCAGTTGCCTGGATACACTGCCAGGGTTTATATGTGCAGTGCATATCCTGTTCCCCCAAGTCAACCAGTGCTGTTCTTCCTCCCTTCCCCTCCTTCACATGTGTTCCCTGGTCTGTGTGTAATCACTCTTGCACATGGTCATCTATGCTGCCAGTTAATCCAAGTGCACAATGCTTGCAGCATCATGTGTGGGGGTGGTCTTTGACATGTGTTGGTACCTTGCCTGTGCCCTGTCCTGTTCAGTCATTTGGGGGTCCATAATTGTTGGCACTGTTGCTGAGTCTCAACATAGGAGTGTGAGGCTTAAAATGAACAGACTTGCAGCATGCATGACCGATGTTGTGGCCTCAGACATGATGTGCATGAGTGGGAGATATGCATAGTGCGGGGACAGTTGCTCCTGTTGCAGTCAAATCTATCCAGGACCATGGAGCAGTGTGCCCACTACAGTCCCCTGAGACACCTTTTCCTAGGAATCATGTGTGTCATCCAACACTGTGGACATTATCGGTGTGTTCAGCATAGGTTGGCCTCTGTGGCATTGTTCCCTGGCCTCATTTGTATTTACGTAAAGTTTGCTACATGTGTCCACTGTACAGGGTGACCCCATTTGGCTTGTGCATACTCACACTGGCCAGTGCCTGTGTGTCTATGTACAACTATCTGATGATGGTTGTTTGTCACTAATATGTGTGGTCAGCCGCATGAAGTGATGTTGAGTACATTTAGGAGTTCTTGATGCACATTTTAGTAAACCCAGATTAAGAGGTGTAAGTACTTGCTCTGTCTCAATCACATTGTCTCAGGTAGGGGGGGTTTGTGCGGGCAGGTCCTACATGTCCAAACCTTATGTCTCCTTGCCAGGTCTGACATGTGTGTGATAATTGTCTGGACAGACACTCAACATGCAGTGACCCAGTCATGTTGTGCAGGGTTTAATGTTTGTGCTTTGCAGCATGTGTCAAAATTTAAAAGACATGGTTCCTGCTCATCCATTTTTTGGCACCGGTGTGTGGTCCAGATGCTACGTAGTTTGGTCTGTGTGTGCTGACATCTGTGTGGACAATCTTGGTTCCCATGAGGGTGTCTCCTCAGTGCAGGTGCTCCTTGTTCCGACACAATTGCAGGGCCATCAGCTAATGCATTGTCCTGAGTTTGGACATGTGTGCCACTTCACATGACAGGTAGTGGGTCAGATGTGTTGCCAAATGTGTCATGATGTTACAGATGGCCATGTGACAGGTGGCATGATTCAAGTTGTTAGTCAAGCAGTCTTGGACGTTGGCACTCACTACACTTGTCAACATGTCTCAATAGTTGATATGCATGACTTTGATGTTTTGTGGTGAATGACAATAATGTGCCTGCATGACAGATGTCTCCCAAGGAAGTGCACAAGACACCACCTTTACACTTTTCTTGGACACGCTGGCACATTAGAAACGAAGGCACAGTTTTGACAAATATTTGTTTAGAGATCATACATATACATGTTCCCACTGTGTGGTTGCATTTGGGTAAGTCCTTGGTTGTTGCTGATACCAACTTACGAGTATCAAGTCATCCAAACCACCATGGTGCCATGTACATGTACTTACTGATACCCCATTTCTTCTTTACTGTGGCTAATTTGATTTGGGCTGCCAGCTCATACAATGACTGTGTAAAAGTAGTTTTTTGTGCACCTCCTTGTGTGACTTCTGTTATCCAGGCACATGTGTGTTCTGATCAAAAAGTGGCACATTCACACATTCCAAACATGTTGATTGTGTAAAGTGTTGTGATTCCCAAGGGTTCACAATGTATTTATTTTGGCTTTCCTAATTACTCACAGTGCTCTGAGTGTAGGGACACCTTCAGCATTGGCGTCAGTTATTTGCCCTTGGATGCACCAATACTGTTTCTTTCACAGTGAACAAGAGGTGGCATGCCTTCATAGTCTGGCTGTGCTCAACAATTCCTAGACACCATATCCTCTGTCTAATTGGATATCGAGTTATTAGCTGTTGTGTCCGGATTTTCATTGTTTCCAAGGGGCATGATGGGTCAACCAACTGGGGAGTGCAGGGCTTACATATGTGCGGAGTATTGTAGATGTTACTCATGATTAGGGCTCCCGGTTTTCCGTTTTTACGGATATTTACATATAAATACAGACGGAAATCTATATTTCCTTTGTCTGTATTTATATTTAAAAACGGCAAAATACTAGCTAATTTTGCCTCGCTGCCGTTCTCCAAGTGCACAAGACCTTGCACATCACGCGTCATGCTGCTGTTTCATTTCCACTGGAAAGCTGCACATTCTGCAACGACTCCATGAACAGCCGTTTACCACGGCCAAGGGTGGTAACAAAGCACTGCCAGGACACTTGTTAGCCCAAACTTCGCCAAGTGCCTCTCCTTCCCACACAATGCCGTGAATCACTCAGGTGGTTCCTGAGCAGACTGTTGCTGGGGGGAGGCGGGTGTCTCTACTGAGAGGGGCATCGCGTTGGACGCACTCCCCGGCGAGAGTCAACATACCTGTAATTAAGAGCTCCCCACTCACAATGCAAGAGAGGCAGTGCGAGGGCTTCTAAGCAGAAAAGGGCAGGCAGGGGCGGCTGCTTCTTTCGATTTTCGGATGTTGTGGGGAGATGTATTTATTCTCGCTGTGAGTGCAGCGTTATGTGGCTGAGAACATATCTATAAATAATCTTAAACCAGCTATTGGGGGCGTGCGCCTGTGTGTTGGTAACACTTCCAAATGAATCACAATTTGTGTGTAACACCTCCTGCCAACCTTAAGATCTTCTAGCAGCGCTAATTTACTTTCAGTACTTGGGGGACTGCGCGTGTAGCAATTCCCCCAAGTTCAGACAGGTTGTCGTGGCTGTGTGAAAATATATTTCATGGCTAAAGCTTATTTAAGTAACCTTAAATACAACTGGCAGAGCCAATGGCTAAAAAGTAACTGCCACAAACTTCGTCCAGTAGGAAGGGCTAGCTCGTGGCTCTCATGACATAAGCAACTAAACCCAGCACTGGTCTTGCTTCTAGCCTCCCTTCTCCCCATGGCTGCACAGTAAGATCTCCCAGTCTCCCTCCAGCATCTTTACGTTTCAGTGATTAAGCTACTGAGCACAGGGGGGTCCTTTAGACACTGCCAGCAGTCTATTAAAAAGGGGTGAAAAAAACCAACAAAGCCACGTTAACAAGTGAATGGTCTTTTTAAAGACCTGTGAAGTACTCGGGTGCGGCAGCTGCGGCTGGCAGCTCAAAAACTGAGTGTGTGTGCATTTGCCCGGGAAGCTGTCTCAGCCCGGACTGACACACAGGATGGGTGAGGGGGTGTGTGGGGGGGCTGGAGGCCTTTGAACCCAATGGGTGTTGCGCGCCTGGTGGGAGAGATGGCCCCACTGTGCAACCCGGGAACCTGTAAATCCATGCTTTGAGGTCTGATCACTTGGAAACTAGTCAGCGCAATTTGAATGCTTGGCATGGATGTTTTGACTGGTTTGTGAAACAATGCAGGGGAGACCGCTACCTACAGATCTGTACATTCATCCTCACAGTTCGACCAAATAGAACACTAATCCCCTCCAGCAGAGCCCTAGTCAAGCAATTAATTGAAATACCTAAAAATGGATTCCCTCATCCTTGCAAGCAACTATTGCCCTCCGAGGTCTCCCGTCTCGTACATTGACGGTGGCAGTGCCCTCACGTAACAACAGAGCGCATGTGTGCATTGTCAATTTAAATAAATGTGGAAAAATTCTAGCTGTAGCGTCGTCTTGATTGTGGCAAAAATAAATGTGGATAAATACAGAAAAAATGCCCCAAAAATAAATATGGATAAATACAGACGGAAATGGCAAAAAAATAAATACCATAAAACCGGGAGCCCTACTCATGATGCTTTTCATGATATGCAATGTGACCTATTTTGTTTGGACTCATGTGTCATATGTATACAGGTGTCTGATTATTTCCTGTCTCTTCACCTTGCCCACAGCATTGTCGGGGGACACCGAGGGAGACACCTGCACAGACGTGGAGGAGGGATCCAGCACCGGTGCCACCAGTGCTGGCGAGTCTGGCGGAGTAAGTGGCAAGGAGGGCGAGGGGAGTCAGGCGGAGGACCTGTCTAGTACCAACACCGACTACGACGCTGACGGGTCCGACGCTGAACTCCCAGAGGGGGCGGAGGCTGCTCCAAAAGCTGGTAGCAGCACTACATCTATCACCGCCCCCTCCATTCCCATCACCGCCCTCCCAGTTGCTCCGGTCCCTTCTGTCCGTGTAGGGCAACAACATGTCTCCTTCGTGCCAGGCACCGTACCCCCTGCCCCTGTCTCCCCTGCTGCCCTCACTGCTGAGTCTGTGGACATTCAGCGGCAGTTGCAGGTTTGCCAGACATCGCTGCTGAGTGTCCTCCATGGCCACACCAGACTGCTGATACAGATGGAGTTGTACATGGAGGGCATGTCATCAGCGATGTCTGACCAACGGATGTTGCTGAGGTCCATGGACTCGTCACTGACGGCAGCAGTGAGTCTCCTGCAGCGCTTCGTCCCCCCTACCCCTGCACCATCCACACTTCCTACTCCCATGCCTGTCCCAAGCACACCCAGACGTTACCAGGCACGCACCCCACCAGACACGGGCAGCACACCAACACGGAAGGGCAAGTGCACACCTCCTGTCACGCACACTCAGGGGGAAGAAGGCACACCTACTGGGTCTGGGGCACACAGGCAGACACGCAACCACAGTAGGAGTCCGCTTTCCTCACTCCCCAGTCCCTCCAATGTCACTCCCCTTGGCTCCCCTGCCCCACAATCTGAGAAGGAGACCTACTTGGCTGTGCTGGGCCTCAGCCCCACTGGTTCACCAGTCGCAAACAGGCAAGGCACTCCACGGGTAGGGGAGTTGAGCCCACCCCCTGTCCACCACCTCCCCCAGTAGCGCTGTAACCCATCCCTCCAACCCCCCCCCTCCATGGGGCCTGTGGTTTCTTCAGGTGCAGGGGAGACGCTGGCCGAGCTTGCGGACATGTGCAGTGCCCTGCTAACCACCACCTTTGGCGCTGCCCCACCCCCTGTGGTGGAGTCGTCCGTCCCTGCACCCACAACACCTACCCTTTCCCCTCCTGTCCCTGCGGTGCTTGGTCCTTCCCCACATGATGCCCCCCCCCAGTGGATGAACATGAAGTGTCAAATGTGTAGGCAAGCTAGGGGAGACGCGTGGCCATGTGCCCCCCCCCAGGACTTTGCATCTGGACTGGCCTATGGCCTTTGTAAGTAGGGTCCTTTTCTACGTTTAATTTTAATGCTGAATAAAGCATTTTGTTTTTCCTTTGCACACTATTGCTTTTCTGGTATTGATGTTGGTGCTGATGCTCCCTGAGTTGGGGTGGTGATAATGTGTTAGGTGTCTGGGAAATGTTGTAGTGTGCTGCTCATGGTGTGGACCCTGGTATCTGCGTGCCATCACAAGGTCTCTGCAAATTATCTTTGGTCATTTATGCTCTTTGTGTTTGGAGACATTGTCCCAAGGAGTGTTCCTTCCTCTGTGGCACCTGACATCTTCCCTGCAGGGAATTGCACAATTGTTGTGCTGAACTGTGTCTACATTTCCTTGGTGGGTGACGGATCCCTTCAACTATGGCCATGCCTGCTGAGCAATGTCTCCGCCTGCATCGTCTGTGCCATCCTTGGTAGTCACTGTACCTGTGCATAGAGTATGTTGCCATGCCTTCATGTAGAAATGGTCCCTTTTACGCACTATGCATGTGTGTACTCCCAGCCTAGCACACATGTGTTATTTGTTCTGCAGGGGATTTGGGCACCTGACTCACAATTGTGGGCATTGTATCTGTGGGAACTCCACCCTATTCCTTCCATGGGAGACAACAACTTGGTGGCTGTCCCAGCACCTGTACATTCCTATCAGTCCTGGAATGTGCGTGACAGTGTGTGTTCCCTTTGCCTCTCTTAGTTTAGTAGGCTTTAACATGTCTATACACTCTTGTGGCATGATCTCAGTGTGTGTATTGTGCTGCATCCGCAAGGGGTGGGTATGCATGTGTCATTTGTTATCACACACACATGTGGTGTGTCATGCAGTGGGAGAAGGACATCCATCCTCATGGGAGTGGGACACTGCTGTCAGTGATGTGTTGTTATGGCACTCTCAACATAGTCGCACATTGGGGATGCGTTCATACACCCATGGAGTTGTGGTCATCTGAGGATGATGTACACACCCCCATGTCTCTGTCCACTGCTGGGAATGATATGCACCCACCCCTCATATGTCCCTGTCCACTGCAGGTATTCCTCTGAACCCACCTCCATGTCTCTGTCCACTGCTGGGAGTGATAGGCACCCACCCCTCATATGTCTGGGCACTGCTGGGAGTGATAGGCACCCACCCCTCATATGTCTGGGCACTGCTGGGAGTGATAGGCACCCACCCCTCATATGTCTGGGCACTGCTGGGAGTGATTTGTACCCACCCCTCATATGTCTCTGTCCATTGCAGGTATTCCTCTGCACCCACCCCCATGTCTCTGCCCACTGATGTGACTCCTAGGCAGACACCGACCCACCTGCCTGCACCCTTGGTGCAGTACACTGCTCTCCTGGGCATACACCCCCCCAATATACTGATTAGATGCCGCACCAGGCCCTATGACAACATTTGTGGCGTGTGTACGCCTTGTATCACTGATGTACTGGTGCCCCAGGGGTACGCGTGATGCGGTCCGTACCCACGCTCTGAGAGCGTGTGTATGGTCCATACCCCTACATCACCACAACTATGGTGGTACGGCCCGTACCCACGCTCTGAGGGCGTGTGTACGGCCCGTACCACTATTGTTGGGGTGACAAAGGGGTACGGGTCGTACCACGCGTACCCCTATGTCACACCAACAATGGTGGTACAGCCCGTACCCACGCTGTGGGGGCGTGGGTATGGGCCGCACCACCATTGTTGGGGTGACGTAGGGGTACAGGCCGTACCCATGCTCTGAGGGCATGTGTACGGGCCGTACCACCATTGTTGGTGTGACGTAGGGGTACAGCCTGTACCCACGCTCTGAGGGCGTGGGTACAGATCGTACTATGCGTACCCCTACGTCACCCCAACAATGGTGATGTGGCCCGTACCCATGCCCCCAGAGCGTGGGTACGGGTCGTACCACCATCGTTGGGGTGACGTAGGGGTAAGCGTGGTACGACCCGTACCCATGCTCTGAGGGCGTGTGTACGGCCCGTACCACCATTGTTGTGGTGACGGGACGCATCCATGTCCACTTCCGTTGTGGCAGGACGCAGGCCTTGGTGGACACGCCCCTCGAAGTGACCTGACCCTGGAGGTACTGTATGTACATGATATATGTGGTATAATTTGGGTAGGGGTTAAGTTGCATGCCCCTCGCCCCCCCCTTTGCCCATGGGTGTTGTTCTGACCTTCTGCGGCGTTCAGTTTCTGTGCACCAGGTCATAGGCTAGGAGGGCCGGGATAAACGTAGGATGGGGTCCATGGCTGTCCGTCGCATACAGGTGCTCCTTCTTCGCGTCGTCCTCAATTTCCCAGGAGTTTTTGGCTGCCGTACAATATTAGCCATGCGGAGTGACGTAGGCACGAATCGTACTTGCTGGTCCGTAAAACGCTGCCTGAATCCGTCCGGATGTCACGTACGCGATGTCCCGGATCGGAATTGTGGGTATTTTTTAGCCGCACGTAGTTTTGTACGAATCGTACGGAAATGGTATTTCTGTACGATTAGTACTTGGTGATTTGTAAGGGGGATTTCCCGGGTACGGGTCATACGGAGTAAACACTCCGTACGACCATTTGTACCCGAGTTTTAACGGATCGGAATCGGCACTTTGGTGTTGAACCCTTTAACAAATAATGTCATATAACCACTGTAATTTACTTTCTCCCTACTATTTCTTCCAATACCACTCTTATGTTACCTGTCATCCCACAGTGATTTGCCGCTCTCTTGATTATGCTGATCAATACTTCTGATTTAGCTCTATTCTACTCTGGTTAGGTGTTTGTGATGCCTTGTCGAGTTCTGTAAGACAATCTGCATATAATTTCTGTCAGCTAATAATCCCAACCTCTCTTTATTCCTTGGTTACCTTTCTTACACCTGAACCATATGTTTGATATTTCCTTCTGTACTTGTTCTTTATTGTCCTAACTGCCTGCTGTTAGTAGAACAGTTCTGATAACCTTCTTTTCTTCTTGTCTTTCAGCAAAGAAGTCGAGGGCGAGTGGAGGTAAGTACAATTATATATATATAATTATATCTACGAAGTTTTCTATTGTACAGTCTTGTCCGTCGTATAATTTATTCCTTTTCTCTCAAAGTTGATAGGCAAATATTTGTATGCAATTTGCCAATTGCCTTCTTGACTAATAGTTATTCAGAGTCTCTAATATCCAATCCTATGCAGAAATTGTATCCCTATAATAAGAGAATTCTGTTGCCTTCATAACTAATTATCCCAAAAATTTATGCAGAATAGTATATTCAGTTCTATCAAAGAATTATTGCGCTACAACAAGCATAACACTCTAGTGTGATTTAGCTGTCCATCTTCTCAACTGCCAGAGCCCAAAAATCTTCGCGTCTTCTCAGAAAGCGCTGCCTTTTCTCACAGGAATACAGTGGAAGTGCGCAACGGTACTCGCGAGCGGGCACTATAACAGCTGCGGTCACTCGCGAGTAAAAGACTAGACCGATAACCTCCACATTGGTCGAGCGTGGCCATCTTGGAATTCCGTGACCGTGTTCCTAAAAGAATTCGCAACAATAGGGAAACAAGAGTCAGGGGAAGTACTCGGCGCGGCCTCCCATAAAGGATATGTGTGCACTGAGGTTTGTTTTGACGTCTTTCTTGCCTAGATGCCCGTCTGACTCTTCCACTACTGACAGTACCTCCCACCAAGGCCCCCCTCTCACTCCTATTAGGTTTACATGGATGTGTCCTATGAAACTCTTTCACCAGCCTTGGGGCATGCAAATGGTCTACAGGTTCCCAAGTTCTCTCCTCAGGGCCGTAACCTTTCCAATCGACCAAATAGAACAGTTTCCCCTTCTTGATTTTGGAGTCTATGATTCTTTTTATTTCAAACTCTTCGATAGATTGCACTTGAACAGAAGCTGGCGGACCCTTAATTCTCAAATTTGTGGGATTCTTTTTCAACAGAGAGACATGAAAGACCGGATGTATGCGTAATCTAGGTGGAAGTTTAACCTTCACACTCACTGGATTCACTATTCTCTCTACTTGAAAAGGACCCACAAAACAAGGTTCAAATTTACGATTCCCTTTAAGGCGCATATTTTGGGTCGAAATCCACACCTTGTCACCTGGTTCATAAATGGGACTAGCACCTCTCTTCTTATCAGCTTGTTTCTTATATGAACTCTTAGCCTTGATCAAATTGTCAGTAGCTACCTTATAAGCCTCTTGTAACTCCTGTACTACCTCTTCAACAGCTGGGACCTCACTCATCTGTTTTCCCACTAAGGTGTTTGGATGTCTCCCAGAATTTAAGTAAAAAGGGGAAAACCCCATGGAGGAACGGGCAGCATTGCTGTAAGCAAATTCAGCCGCCCAAATTAGACTCAGCCATTCACCCTCGTGATCCATCAAAAACAAGTATTGCTCCAGTTCCTGATTTACACTTTCCGTCTGCACATTGGTCTCGGGATGAAAACTGGTAGACAAATGTAAATCAATCTCCAGTCTCTTAAGAAAGGCTCTCCAAAAATGAGAAACAAACTGAGGGCCCCTGTCCGAAATAACCACCCTGGGAATTCCATGTGCCCTGACTACATGCTGTGTGAACAAGACAGATAATTGAGGGGCTGTTGGAATAGATTTCAATGGGACAAAGTGACTCATCTTTGTGAAATGATCAACCACCACCCAAATAGTTGAGTAGCCCTGACTGGAGGGAAGATCCACAATGAAATCCATGGAAATGGTATGCCATGGATAGGGAGCTGGAGGCAAGGGTTGCAACAACCCTTGTGGGGCCGATGTAGAAGGCTTCCCCTTCATGCATTGCTCACAGGCCGCCACATATTGTCTCACCTGAGCCTCCATGTTGGGCCACCAAAATTCACGCTGAATTAATTCCAAAGTTTTTGTGACTTCCTTATGACCAGCCAGCAAATCGTCATGACAGTGTCGAATTACTTCCAAACGAAGCTCATCATTGAGTACGAAAAGGTTTTCCAAATAATAGGGTATCCCATTCTTGATCTTCCTTCCGGTTTCTTCCTTGACCCAATTCCTCAACTCATCCTTTGAAAGAGAATTCCTTATCTTGTCTTCAAATTCTGGATAGTAGATGACTCCGATTATTTTTTCCGATGGAATTATCAAACCTTCTTCTTTCTTGCCTACGTCATCACCAGAGTAGAGACGAGATAAGGCATCGGCCTTCCCATTCGCAGAGCCGGGTTGATAAGTTAACACAAAATTATAATCGGCAAAAAACAAAGACCACCTCAATTGCCTAGGGGTGAGCGTTTGCGCTGATCTTAAAAATTGCAGATTTCGATGATCCGTGAACACCGTCACTTCATGCTTAGCTCCTAACAGATAGTGCCGCCATTTTTGAAATGCGTCTTTCACTGCCAGCAATTCTATGTCTGCAATTGAATAATTTATTTCTGCCGCAGATAATTTCCGTGATCTGTATGCCACCAGATGAAGCTGTCCAGTAACGTTGTGTCTTTGCGACAAGACTCCCCCAATTGCCAAATTAGACGCATCGGCTTCCACATAAAAGGGTTCCTCAGGATTTGGGTGCTGCAGAAGAGGTGCTGTGACAAAAATCTTCTTAAGTTCCACAAAAACCTTTTCAGTATCGTCATTCCATTCAAATGTGGTCTTCTTCTTAAGCAAACGAGTCAATGGGCAAACCTTTTCTGAAAATTGTGGAATGAAGCGCCTGTAGAAATTTGCAAACCCAAAAAAACTCTGCACCTCTTTTACATTCGGTGGAGAAGACCAATCCATTATTGCCTTTACTTTGGCCTCATCCATAAAAACTCCGTCGGACGACAGAACAAACCCCAAAAACTCCACTTGATTTGCATGGAACACGCATTTCTCCAACTTGACAAACAGTTGGTTTTCCAATAATCTGCTCAAGATTGCACGTACATGTTGAACATGTTCCTCCAAACTTGCTGAGAAAATAAGAATGTCGTCGATGTAGACAACGGCGAAACGATCCAAAAATTCACTTAACACATCATTTACAAAATGTTGGGAGGCCGCTGGGGTGTTGCACAAACGGAATGGCATAACTTGATATTCAAACAAACCCAGCCGCGTTCGTAATGCTGTCTTCCATTCATCTCCCTCAGCTATGCGCACCAAATGATAGGCTCCACGCAAATCCAACTCGGTGTACACCTTCGCCTCCTTAACTTGATCAAGCAGTTAATCAATGGTAGAGGGTATCTATTTTTCTTAGTGACTGAATTTAAGGCCCGATAATCAATACACATTCTCAACTTGCCATCCTTCTTCGGAATAAAGAAGAGGGGAGATGAAACTGGGGATTGGGATGGACGGATAAAACCGTTTGCCAAATATTGCTCCACATACTCCTTTAGGTGTCGATTTTCCACTTCTGAAAGCGCATATATTCTACTACACAGCAACAATGCTCCTGGCTCCAACTCTATCCGACAATCATACTCTTGATGTGGCGGTAACTTCTTGGCTTCTTGTTCATCAAAAACTGAGACTAAGTCCTGATATTCTTGTGGAATCCTGGGAGTCTCCAACGCACAGATGGTCTGAGCACGACTGGCCAAACTCATAGATGGTGTTGTCTCTTGATTCACACCTTCCTTTCCAAAACAATGTTGCTGGAAATAATCAGAACCCATTTCAATGGATCTTTTGGCCCAATCTATCCTTGGGTTGTGTTCCATCAGCCAAGGTAGCCCCAATATAGGCTGAAACTGGGGGGCGTCGATGAGACTAAATTGTAAAATGCTGAGATGATTGTCCAGACCCCTCAAAGAAATTTCTTCAGTGTCAAATACTATAGGGCCAGAGGACAGATTAGTACCATCCACAGCCCGAACGGCTTCTGGTTTATCCTTCTTCAAAAATTGAATCTTCAAAGATTGAGCAAATCTAATATCACAAAAGTTTCCTGTTGCTCCAGAATCAATCATGACCGATATCTACTTCTGAATTCCCAAATCTTATTTGAACTGAAATTATTAAGTGGGGAGCAGACGACTGCAATGTGTTAGCAATGAATTGAGAGTCCGGAGTTGACTTATCAACCGCTTCCACCAGAGCAACTCCTCCTACTGGTGGAGCCAGTCTTTTACCCAAGTGCTATTTTTAGGCTTCTTTGGACACTCCTCGACAAAATGCCCCGAATTTTCACAATACATACATAGCTTGCCCACTCTTCTCTTCTCTCTTTCCTCCTTTGACAAAGGTCCCCGCACTGACCCAATTTGCATTGGTTCTTCTTCATTTGAACCTTCTCTGGGCTTGGAACATTCAGATCTCATTCTGTCGAAACGTGGAGGAATATATTTCACATCTTTGCGCCTCTCATTCTTTTTTTCATATTGACGCTGGTCAATCTACAAAACCAGATCAATTAGTTCTGAAACTTCCGTAGGATGCTTGGGAATTTGCGCCAGCCCATCCTTCAACTCATCCTTCAGACGTCTATAAAAGTTGGCGGCTCTCTTGGCTTCAGGCCAATTGGTCTCAACAATCAGTTTGTTAAATTGAGCCAGGTATGCTACCAAATCCCAGTTACCCTGCTTTAAATCTAAAAGTTCGTTATCTGTGGTTTGTGATATGGATCGTCTATCAAAAATACGTAGAAATTCTTTCTTGAAGGCATTAAAGTCATACAAAATGGGGTCGTTGTTATTCACTAAAGGCATCTACCAAGCCGCAGCATCTCCACTCAGGTAAGACAATATGAAGGCCACCCTAGATTGGTCTTCCTTAAATATGATGGGTCTGCACAGGAAGTGTAATGAACACTGAGTAAAAATAATTTGGGCCTTAAGAGGATCCCCGCTAAACCGTTCCGGGGCTGCCAAGGGAATTGTGGGGGAGATAGCATGAATGAGTAGTCAACTCAGTAGCTGATGGAGCTGGAGAGAAGGACGGAGATTTACTCTCCTTAGACACGGAAGGGGTACTTAGGGAGAACTCTTCAAACTGCTGACGCAAGCACAAAGCCTCCTTACGAGACTTCTTTACTTCTTCCCTAAGAGATTTACTTTCTTCTATGGTATCGCCCAATTGCTTCTGTATGCCATCCAACACTGCGGCCAAAGCCGTAACATCTATCCCCTCTGTCATCTTGCTGGGGTGGAAGTTTGGGAGGGCACTTCAATCTGTCAAGTACCTATACCAAACTGTAGCTTCCACAGGAGCCGATGCGTATTCCTCAATTCCCGACTACCTAGCTGCGAGTTTCGATGCTCACAGCTAGGACAGAGGGGAAAAGGGGAGTTGGAATGAGAAAGAGAGACTGCACTGCTTCGTCTTCTTCTGACTGGATTAAATTCTTCTTGGTGTTGAACCCTGCAACAAATAATGTCATATAACCACTGTAATTTACTTTCTCCCTACTATTTCTTCCAATACCACTCTTATGTTACCTGTCATCCCACAGTGATTTGCCGCTCTCTTGATTATGCTGATCGATACTTCTGATCTAGCTCTATTCTACTCTGGTTAGGTGTTTGTGCTGCCTTGTCGAGTTCTGTAAGACAAACTGCATATAATTTCTGTCAGCTAATAATCCCAACCTCCCTTTATTCCTTGGTTACCTTTCTTACACCTGAACCATATGTTTGATATTTCCTTCTGTACTTGTTCTTTATTGTCCTAACTGCCTGCTGTTAGTAGAACAGTTCTGATAACCTTCTTTTTTTTTGTTCTTGTCTTTCAGCAAAGAAGTCGAGGGAGAGTGGAGGTAAGTACAATTATATATATATAATTATATCTACGAGGTTTTCTATTGTACAGTCTTGTACGTCGTTTTATTTATTCCTTTTCTCTCAAAGTTGATAGGCAAATATTCGTATGCAATTATCCAATTGCCTTCTTGACTAATAGTTATTCATAGTCTCTAATATCCAATCCTATGCAGAAATTGTATCACTATAATAAGAGAATTCTGCTGCCTTCATAACTAATTATCCCAAAAAGTTATGCAGAATAGTATATTCAGTTCTATCAAAGAATTATTGCGCTAAAACAAGCATAACACTCTAGTGTGACTTAGCTGTCCATCCTCTCAACTGCCAGAGCCCAAAAATCTTCGAGTCTTCTCAGAAAGGCTGCTCTCTCACTAAACGCTGCCTTTTCTCACAGGAATACAGTTGAAGTGTGCAACGGTACTCGCGAGCGGGCGCTATAACAGCTGCGGTCGCTCGCGAGTAAAAGACTAGACCGATAACCTCCACATTGGTCAAGCGCGGCCATCTTGAAATTCCGCGACCGTGTTCCTAAAAGAATTCGCAACAATAGGGAAACCAGAGTCAGGGGAAGGACTCGGTGCAGCCTCCCATAAAGGAGATGTGTGTACTGAGGTTTGTTTTGACGTCTTTCTTGCTTAGATGCCCATCTGACTCTTTCACTCCTGACAATAGGTGAGTAAATTGGACTGTGTTTAATTATTTGCACGACTGGGTGTGTCAGTACCTCAATGGATGATTGGCGGTGTGTGATTGTCTATATATATAAGTAGCGCAAACTTCGCAAACTACGCGAGCGTAGCATAGTGTTTTGCCCAGGCTTATTTACAAGCCTGGTGAATGACAGACAAACTGCACAGTATGCGGTACATGGCCATGACATCAAAGCTCACGTAACCATCCGAATACCTGCCACAGTCCCAGGACAATGCAGAAGCCAAGGAGAACCACAAGGCACACATGCTGACACCTGCAAACATTTCATCCCTGAACCGGACAAGTGGGAGCAGTCACACACACATACACATGTCTCAATCACTGAACGGTACCACCTAGGGACAACAACATGATATTGTGAACAAACAAGTGCCTTGGGGACCCCTGACTGTGTCCCATATGCGTCTGACAACATCATCACCACTCAGAACAGACAAATCCCAATGATGAAACACCAATTAACAGTAGTGTGTCATGCACCCACACATCTGGTAGCCCATGGCAAAGTTGTGGAATGAACAGAGTACCACTCAGCAAGCATCAACAATAGGAACATATCAAGGGAACACTGTCTGTGTATGAAAAGGGATGTGGACATACACACACATGCCCACACAACACACTACATTGGCCCAGGCAATGTCACGGAACAACACACTAACTTGAGGGGACTCAACTCCTGTGGAAGCTCAGCTGTGCCAAACATAACCCCAGCAGGTCTCAGTCATGTCAGCAGAACACTCGGTCAGTCAGCCATCAGTTACCACACAATGAAGGCTCTGGTCACAACAGCCTGGGTACGGCAGTGTCCTTTAAGTCATCTGCACATACTCAATACATATGTCCAGCAAGTTGCACAGAGGACCCAGTTGCTACTACACCAATGATGCCCACACTTACATGACAAGTGGAGATGCACCCACAGTCAGGGAAATAGACAAATTGGACAATGGGAAGCACATCATATGTGCATGTGTGCAAGCCACAGATGTGACCATGCAAATGAAATGTTTACACAGTGTCTACAAATTGCTAATCATGACACACCCAGTTAACTCCAAAGGATGATATGGATAACAACCAGAATAGGATACATATTTCATGGACCACATGGCGTACCTCACATCAACACCTCAGTATTCAACATTCGAAATCCAGCATTACAACTGCAAGGTAATGCTAAACATCATCAACATACTGTACAGCTAAATCAAATTCACAAGGATAAAGAAAAAAGCTTTATTCAGCAAATGAAAAATGCAAAGTCCTTTCAAAACAAAGGCCAATGGCCGTTCCATATCCAAATGACAAGAAGTTAACTTGAGTGACAACTGTCACACGTTGCTTGCCTGCACTGGTAAGGACAGGGGACATCCCCTTGGAGGGGCATACATGGGGGCAGGCCAGGCACCGCAGGGACAGGATCAGGACGCAGCAGAAGGAGGCAGTGAAGGGGTGGTGGATGCAGGAGAGTCACTGGCAACTGCAGTGGAGCTGATTGAAGTAGTGGGTGCAGTCACAACTGTGGGGCACAAGTCAGATGGGGTTTGTGCTGGCACAACTGCAGTGGGCAGGTCAGATGGAGTGGACTGGGTCCCCACTGCAGTGCCCAAGTCAGACGGGGTGGTCGTGGACTCCAGTGCAGTGTCTAACTCAATGGGAGCGTAATGGGGTTCAGGTGAGGTCGGCAGGACAGAGGGGGGACACGGTCCCCACATCAGTGGCACAAACTGTCTGACCGGGGGTGGAAGAGCAAGTGGCAGGGGGGAGGGCCTCAGCTTTTTGGGGATTGTGTATCTGTGGCTGGGGGAACCTGGGGCAGGGTGTGGCGGGGGAACCTGTGGAGTGGTGGCCTGGGGAATGGAGGAAGAGACTTTGTCGTGGAGCTGTGGGGCGGGGATGGTGTCTTGCACTTCCGGCTGCAGGGGGACTTGCGGGTGGGGGCCTCAGTATGACTGCACCTGGGGGAGGGTGTCCAGGTGTGTGGGGCACTCCCCTCTGTGATTGGGGACTCCCTCTTCCCCTTGTAAGATGGATCTGCTGGGTCAGTGGGGAAGAGGTCAAGGTCACAGAGGAAGAGCTTCTGTGGAGATGGGGTTGCAGGTGAGGCAAGGGAAGGGGGCTGGGAGGGAGAGGTATTGGAGGACTGTGGAGTGATTGTGGATGACTGTGTGTGTGTCTGAAAACCATCCCCTGTGAGTGTGGTATCAGTCCCCTGCACTTGCTTGTATGCACGTCTAGACCTTGGTTTGGGTGTTTGTATGCTGCCTGTGTCTGTGGGTTTGTGTGAATGTGCAGGTGTGTGTGTGCTTGGGACAGGTAGGGTGCTAGGAATCGTGGGTGGTGCAGGGGTAGGAGGGGTGCGGGACTGTTGGAGGAGGGACACTGCTGCCCTCAGGGAGGAGGCCACGGACTGATTGGTTCTCTGTAGGGCAGACATGTCCGATGAAATGCCCTCCATGAACGACACCAGTTGTGTCAACAGGCTGGTGTGTTCATGGAGGACACTCAGCATTGATGTCTGCCCTACGTGGATCTGTCGAAGCACGTCCACAGGCTCCTCACTCAGGGCAGCAGGCGACACAGGGCCAGGGGGTGCGGTGTCTGGCTCAAAGGAGACATGCTCCCGAACACGGGAGCCTCCATGGACCTCTGGGATGGGAGCCGATAGGAGGGTGGTGATGGTGGTGTTGGGGGCGGTGGCATGACAGCCTCACTAGCTGGGGTTTGGTGGCTGCTGACACCCGCCTCCACAAGGGAGTCATCCTCTGAGCTGCTGTGGCCCTCAGCTGGGGTGGATGGTGCTGAGGACTCCTCGGTGTTGCTCCACTCGCCCTCTGTGCCACTGGGTCCCTCCGACTCCTCACCTTCTGTCCCAGTCAGGCTCTGTGGCTCCTCCTGGTCCGTGGAGCTGTCCCCTTCTGTGGCCGTGGCTGTATCTGGATAGAATTAGGATAAAAGAGAACAGCATCAGTCACCTACACTGACTGCACACACCACAGTGAGTACATCACATCACAGGTCAAGCCCTGGCACCATCAGCTGAACACTGCTCAATGAGCTCACACTGTTTAGAATAAGCCAATTGTCAGTCTCACCATCAACCAAGGCACTCATATCCCTCCTGGACTTGCACCCATATGTCTGTTGCATGTTGGATGCTAATATCCCAATGTGCCGACATGCACCGCCCACACATTTGTTGGACATGCAAGTGAACATGTAGGAGTATGTCTCATTTCACATGCTTGTGATGTATGCCAGCAACACACACTATGATGTTCTCATGTCCTGATAGTCAATGCCACAATGGGGTGCATGGAGCACACTTGAACACAATGCAGGATCACTCATAGCAAGTTAAATGTCATGGCACTGGCATGCCTGGAAAGTCAGTCAACACTGTCTCCTGTCACAGGAGCAGGGCATCCAGACAACAACAGTATGCACTGTGTCACAATTACAGCTCAGGGGTAAAGCAAACTCTGCAGCTGACAAGTGCACTTGCTCATCCCCTGCAATCAACATATCCCTGACCCAGAAGACCCCACATCATACAAATCAGACATATGAGTCTCTGCGAACACAATTCCCTGTATATTAGCACATCACAGTCTGCGGTGCATGTAACCTAGCTGCCTGAAGTGCACATTTGCATTCACCATTGTGCACTGTCAAGTGATCACACACCTATATGTCACACAGGTCTTGTCTCTCATAGTCACATCTCAGATGTCCTGCTGACCCTCAAACTCATGAACACCCCAGTTGTACGTAAAAGGAAGCCACACCACAATGACACAGAGGCAGACACCTGAAGGCACATGTCACTAAGCACAACCTATAAGTTGATACACAAGAGTGGGATTACATAGTGTTTCTATATGCCCTTGAGTAGGCATGACTGCCCAGGTCAACGTGAAACAGTGTTTAGCCCTGGACAGTAGTCAGGTGGCTACGCAAGTGTGACACACTTGATATACATACTCCTGAGGCACACAAATTGGAGTCCCCTGCTGCATGTGTTTGTTTTAAATACCCCAGCCACATGTGGCGAGTCAGACTAGCAATTGTAACACATATCAAGGGCACACACAGATCACATGTCAGATCTCAAGCATTTTGTAAACAATTGACCCACCCATGAAACACACAACAGAGTCAAGGTAACAGATGCTGTCCGGAAGCTGAAGCATAGCTGAATGCAGCGACACGGTGCCCTAGTGACACAAGTAACAGACTGTAGGGTCCACACCTGTGGATCTGATGAGTAGGGTGCATCAAACAATTGAGGGACATGAGTATTGGACTACAAGACCTACGTAATGTGGAAGTGTGACCAGGTCAAAAGACTGCAATTAGCATGTCAGACATAGTACACAGATAAGGCATGGACTTACCCCCTCCTTGCTGCTCTCTGGGCTTCAGCTGCCCATCCAGGTCCGGGAAGACCACCGCCAGTATCCGGAGCATGTGGGGGGTCAGGGTTCAGTGTCCGCCCCTCCTGCGAGGATGCGACAGCTTCAGCTAGACCCTTGCGATCCTCCTGGTCCAGCCCGAAGGTCCTGCAACCTCTTCTGGCAGTTGCGGATCCGGCGCTTGTAGACCCCCACAAACTGCCCGGGCGATGGTCAGCCATATCTCCTGCTTCTGGAGGGCATTAACCTGTGAGGATGACAAAGTTAAAAGTCCATTAACACACATGCCCCATATTTGTGCTGCACACAGTTGGATATACATGTCATCATCACAAAGGAAAATGAGTTACACAGGTAGTGCACCCATGGAAAAGGAAAAATGCCCTGCATGTCTGACATGTTAACAATGCCTGGGAAGTTTAAGCTTGCACAAATGCACTTTAGCTGCAGAACACCTGTTCATTACATGTCACTACATACTTTGGGGGTTGAAAGTACTCAGTGAGTATGCTTGCCACTGGCATACACACTGCTAGTACTGCTAGTAAGACAACGTGCACAATTAGGAAGGCAGTGGACTGAACCTACTCCCTGGTTTCCCATACAGCTTGCTGTACTGTGGAAGGAGACCGTCCAGCAGGACCTGGTTCTCTTCCTCAGTGAAGGCTGGGGCCCTCTCCAGAGTACGTGCCATAGCACTAGCCAGAGGATGCAGAGACAGCAGCAGTGGTAGCAGGGATGTGGTTCAGTAGCATGTAGTGCAGGCAAGTGAGCTCCCTGGGGGCCAGCCAGCCTTATATCTGTGCTGCAGACGCAGACTCTGTGCCATGTGTCCCAAGTGATAGGTCCAACACGGTTGCATTCTATGAATCTGGCCAATACATGGAAATGTACGACTCGTAACGTCTTCCGCATCGTTCAAATCTTCACCTTCATAAAACCCTAGGAATTGCAACATTGTTGTAGGCATCCAACTGAATTTCCAGCGCACAACTCTTATAAGTTTTGAATCTGCATCTGTCTCTATGACAGTCCAGAGCCAATGGGTGCGCCCGGCTCGGTCAACTGTCTGTACAAAGCATAGTTTGAAAATACAAATGCACCTGTCTCCATACGATTCAATGGCCAAGGCGTACGCCGGTCTCGGACCATGCATGCCCGACGCGTATGCATGATAGTCACCCACGTCGGGCCTCATTGCAGTCAATGGCTAAGCATACGCACGGCTCGGTCCTGAACTGTACAATGCATACGCATTGTCACCCGCGTCGGGCCTCATTGCACTCAATGGCAAAGCGTACGCACAGCTCGGTCATGAACTGTGCAATGCGTACGCATTGTCACCCGTGTCGGGCCTCATTGCAGTCAATGGCAAAGCGTACGCACAGCTCGGTCATGAACTGTGCAATGCGTACGCATTGTCACCCGTTTCAGGCCTCATTGCAGTCAATGGCTAAGCGTACGCACGGCTCGGTCCTGAACTGTGCAATGCGTACGCATTGTCACCTGTGTCGGACCTCATTGCAGTCAATGGCAAAGCGTATGCACGGCTCGGTCATGAACTGTGCAATGCGTACGCATTATCACCCGCGTCGGACCTCATTGATGTGACTATTTGATGGCTTCAACACACAATTACTTGCCAGGCACTCAGGTGCACACCTACCACACTACAGCATTGGCCACACAGTGTCCAATGGCATGTAAGGCTGTATTCCCTGTGTGTTGGGGGGCAACATTTGGTTTGTTGTGTGGCACTTTTGTGGAGCCACTCCCAGGCTGTACACGTGTTAATGGGGACAGAATCCTTTGTGTGTTGTGCACATTACCACTGTGATGTGCAACTGTACAGTTATGGGCCTGAGTCATGGACACAGTTGCAGGCAGGATATGTTTAGGACATGTCACATACACCCTGAGTCCTGGGGGGGATAGCATGTACGTCACAGTGAGACCTGTAGCCACAAATCTGATGTACACCCACAGTCTATGTGCATGTTGTGTCTCAGATGTGGCTGATCAAATGTGCCCAATGGGAGACAGTCTCCACATCCATGTGGTTTGTGCATCAATATTGATGCTGTGTGTGTGTCTCAGATATGTCCATGTATGGCCTGCAGAGACAACACGGGCCACTACCTGTGGGACTCATGGTTGTTTTTTGGCGTGTACATGATATCCCATGTCATGCCAGTGTCCATGTGGCAATACAGGAACCCTGGGTATCTGCCTGTCAAAGAGCTGTGATGCCTGGGAGACATCAGGCCTCACTTGTCACTGTGGTGTGTGTTTGTAACGTCACAGCAGTACATAGGTAGGGTGACACAGCCCAATGATTGTCCATTGCACTACATGGGACTTATGTGGACATGTGGACTTGAGATGTGAGGTGATGGCCATGTAGGTGACATATGTGTCCATGCCCAACAGCACACACCTCAGTACACTGTGTATTGGCATGATGTATCATGTGATATTTTTGGTTGGTCATAGCCACATGGGTGGATGACTGACAATCGTCCTTTGTGCATCCCTGTTCTGCAGGGAACCAGCTGTCCATAGACCGTTCCCAGACCTTGAAACCATGCAGGAACGTGACTGCATCCGACGGTACCGCTTCACCAGGCCACTGATTGAGGAGTTGGTGGAGCAGTTGGTGCCACATCTGCTACCTGGCCGGACATACCCTACAGCACTGACCCCAGAGGTGAAGGTGATGGCAGCCCTGCACTTCTTTGCTACTGGTACCTTCCAGTACACTGTGGCTACTGCTGGTGGTATGTTGCAAACTATGTTTAGTCATGTGCTATGTGATATCTTGGTGGGGATGTTGCATTTCCTTGACCTGTACATCAAGTTCCCTAGCACAGGTCAACTCCCTGAAATACAGAATGCCTTTTATACACTGGGGAGGATGCCAAACATCATTGGATCTATTGATGGTACACATGTGGCTCTGATACCACCACAGGCACATGAACAGGCATACCGGAACATGAAACATTTCCACTCCATCAATGCTCTGGTGGTATGTCTTGCAGACATGTGTATCACACATGTGTGTGCACATTTCCCCGGTTCTGCGCACGATGCCTATATCATGAGGAGTAGTCGCATTGCAACGCTGATGTCACAGATGCCAGACCGGCGTGCCTGGCTTGTCGGTGTTTACTGACTGTTTACCATTGTGTGTGTTTGGCACTGTTGTATTCCGCCCTCCTTCAAAACTCTGCTAATTGTTCAAATGTTTGTGTATAGGTGACTCCGGATACCCCAACATGCCGTGGTTGCTGACACCACTCAAGAACCCTGTGACACCAGCTGAGATGCGCTACAATGAGGCACATGGTCAGAGCAGGAGGGTGATTGAGTGGACATTTGGTCTCCTAAAAAGCCGCTTCCGCTGCCTGGACAAGACCGGAGGGGCCCTCCCATATGACCCTGCAAAGGTGTTCAAAATTATCCTTGTATGCTGCATGCTACACAACATGGCAGTGTGGAAGAAGTTTTCTCTCATCCAGGATGACGATGGCCGACCTCCGCCACCTGTGGAGGATCCAGGCCTGGGACACGATGCCAGTGATGATGATGATGAGGGTGACGTCCGCACACAGCTCATCAACAACTTCTTCACCTGACTGTGAGTTTACAGGTTTGTTATGTCAATGGATGGAGTTAGCCTGAAATGTACTGTGGCTGCTCTGTTGCTGTTTGAGTGTGTCTGTGTGCCACTTGACTGGATGCATGCAGTGATGTGTCCATTCAGTCTGTACTCCACAATAGTGTAGAACTGCTAACTTGTTTCTGTGTAGGTTTCTTGTGACGTGTTTTGTTCACGTGCATTGCATTTCTCTCCTGTTCTGCTGTGATTTTGACTGTGTCTTGTGTCTGTCCTTCCCAGGGTATTTTGCCTGTTGTTTGGTCAACACTGACCCCCAACACCCAGAATCCAACACCAGTGTGGGAGTTGTCAATTCCCATCAAGTGATGTGCCACACACCCCTGGACTTCAATTCTCAGACACTTTGTGACAGTGTGTCCACTGTAACATACAATCACCTTGCAACTATTTTGGAATAAATATGTTGCTGATGTGTAATGAACCTGTGCTATGCTTTGTTAGGTGCGTTGTCTGTCTTCCCACATCTGAGTGACATTTGCTTAACTCACCTGTGGACTTGTTACCACTGACTGTGGATAGGTGTTGTGTCTGTGCATACCAATGTGTTTCAGGTCAACATCATTGTGTGCAATGAGTTACATGGACATGGTGAGTATGTGTTGTGGTGCCATAGTGGTGTGTCTCCCTCACATGTGTCACATCACCATGACTCACATAACAGTGGTCACATTGTTGTAGTATTTGGCATGCACTGTGTTGTTTAGCAGATCAACATCTCCATGACACATGACAAGTTGGAATCACAACAGAGGCAAGTATGGTATACTGGTGAGTTTATTTCCAAACATGTGTGAGGATAGTGCACAGGATGGTGGGTGCTGTACATTGGGTTTTGAATCCAAAGTTCACAGTGGAGTTGGAAGTGTTGGTAAATGAAATGTCCAGAGTAAAGTCCACAGTCGTCTGCTACATTGGACCAACTTGAACCCTCCATGTCATGTAGGCTAGTTCTGTCAGATAGGACAAGGTGAATGGGTTGCGCACAAATAATATTGTCCAGAACAGGTTTAGAGGCCCTGGGGGATGTGCAGGGACATCTGCGTCTCACATGTCCTTCTTCGGACGACCCCTCTTCTTCTTGAGGGGCATCCTAAGGTGCAGGCCTCTGCGGTGCAGGAGACTCTCCGCCAGATTCATCCTCCCTCCCTGTGGCACTGGCAGATGGTGTGGCAACAGATGTTGTGGCCACACAGGGAGGTGTGGACATGTTTGTGCTGATCTGGTGGAGGCATTGGAGTATGTCCCGATGCACCGCAGTAAGGGCATCCCATTTTGCCTCCATGCGGGCATGGTGGGCAGCCTGCTCCTGTTGATTGTCCTTGAGGATCCCTACTACCTGGCCAAATCCTCCGGTGCTATCCTGGTACGCATCTATGATGCGTGCCAGTTGGGGGTCATCATGCAGTCCAGACCCCTCTGCAAGGCCCGCCCTCTGCCTCCCACCCCTCCCAGCACCCCTATCCACACGGGCAAGACCAGTGGCGGCACACACAGGTGACACTGGGACCCCTTGGGTGGTGTTGCTGGTGGTGTTGCCTGTAGCTTCCTGGGGGTCCTGTGTCCCTGTGCTGTCGGTGTTCTGTGGCCTTGGTCTGTCCGTGTTGTCGGGGGTCCCCTGTCTGTTTCCAGATGCTAGAGGCATGGGTAGAGGGGTTGCAGATGTTGGTGCTGCTGGTGCTGCATGATGACTCACAAAGGAGGCGCCAGGTTGTTCGTCATCATTCGAAGAGGACAGAGACAGATTCAAACCATAGAGATGAGGGTCCACCTGGGACTGGGACTGGGACTCCTCTTCATTTGGTGCTATGTCTCCAGCACCACCTGTGTTTGTAAGAGACACACAATTTAAGTTAGGTTTCTACAGGCATCAATGGTTCACAAACATGACATTTTCTACTGTACATCCGGATGCCTGCCTGTACACGAAGTGTGTGCATACCCACCTCATGTATAGATTTGTCTGTACATGACCATTATTACTCAAGGGCCATCACGTTGCTGACACAGGTGTGTCATCCCAGTACACATGTGAACTTTAACAAGGACATACGAGCTATTCCACTGAGGATATGTTGTACTATTGGGGTTTGTGTGGTAATAGATTTTGCTAGTCTTTGTGTGCCACATTGGTGTATTGGTACGACATGGTCACAGTCCCGTATGCCTGTGATCTCTTTGGAGGAAGTGTTTTTTTACAGTGTTCCTAGTTCCCATCTCATTTCATACAAGTGATGATGTCAACATAGTTAATGAGTCTGGTGCTGAGTTTTGTATGTGCATATGTGATGTGACTTGTCAATGTTCTCCATGGTGACATGGATTGGGCAAGGTAGCACTCTGGCTTTTTTCAATGATCATGACAGTGAGGGCCGGTGGTGTATGTGTTGCAGTTTGGCTGCTGTGAGTAGCATGCCTCCTCCAATGCACTCCAGGTTAGACCTTGTGTCTACAGTGTCTATGTCAGTGAGTGGTGTGTTGTGTGAAGGAAGCATATGTTTCAGAACGCTGTAGGAGTGGAATGCAGCTCACAACAGCACTGAGTGTGAATGAGACCATGCTATGGTGTCGGCTATATTGGAATGTCCATTCCATTCACTGGCAGATGTCCCCTGTCAATGATGTATATGTGAGTTCCTATGTGTTTTGTGCATTGTACCATATATGGCTCTCCACACTTGTCATCTGCAAGACACACCTCCCCAGCCCGGTCAGGGGGCACCCCTGGACACTGCATCCCCAGACAATGAGTTTGAACATATGGTTGCAATGGCTGGTTGTGCGACCGGGTTTTGTTTGGCCAGTGCGTATGTGCGATTGTCAGCCACATCATTTCTCAGGCCCAGTGTCAGACATCTTGTCAGTCCATTCCCACTCCCTGTGAGGCAGGCATGGTTCATTGTGAGCTTGATGGGCCATGTGGGTGGGTGGGGACTGTCTGTGACTGCAACTCCCATCATGCTCTTGGCTACACCCCCTTCCCAGCATGCCCAAACTTCCTTCCTCTTGACTCTGCTTCCCTGTGAGGGGGTGTGACAGCAATGGCAAGATGGCTGACTGTGAAGTCCTTGTGTTTGTTTGGCTACAAGTCCAAAGGGAGCCCCTGTGCTTCACACAGCAGCACCCAGTACAGTATCTTTGGCTGATATTTCACTACGGTGTGAGTCAATGCATTCTACCCGGTGAGTTGTGTGGAGTTTGTGTTGAGGTGTGTGTGTGCCTCCACATGCTGGTAAGTATGGTCAGAGCTCTCAGTCATCCTTCCCACCCAGCCAGACATCCCACCATGAAACGTGCTTCCATTGGAGAGCGTGCAAGTTGTCTTTCAGGATGTCAGTCAGTGGTGTCCTGCTTCTGATTGGTGCACAAGCCCTACCCGGGCCTTGTGCTTCCCACAGCAGGAGCCAGTGTCAGCCATCTTGTCAGTCATTTTCCACTCCCTGTGATGTGGGCATGGTTCAGAGAGGTCTTGATGGGCCAATTTTGAGGGGGACCATTATCTGTGTCTACAAACCCCATCATGCATTTGGATACACTCACTTCAACTGCATACCCACTATTCCTTCCTGTCAGTCAGCTGCACTGTGAGGTAGTGTGTTTGTGGTGGCAAACTGTCTGACAGTGTTTATTTGGCTTTGTGCCACTGCCTTGCTCTATTTGTTTGTAGGTTTGTACATGTCATGACACAGTTCCAAGTCACTATGAGATGGCAGGTATTGTGTTTGTTTGACTTGCATACACATCTTGGGATGATTATCTATTGGTTACTGTGGCTTTGCTAACGGTACATGGTTTCACTGTCCCCTTGCCACACAATATTGAGTATGTTGTTTGTGTACTCACCAGGCTCTGGCATGTCTGCTAGACCATGGATGCTCTCTGGTGGTAGCATGTCCTGCACCTTCTCCTCCCAGGTCCTGAAGTAGGCTGGTTTGGCAGGAGGGCCACCGCCAGTGCGCTGACTCAAGGCGTGATCTTTCTTGATGAGTTTCTAGACCCTCCTGTGCACGTCATACCACCTGTTATGGATATCGTCCTTTGTGCGCAACGTTGGTGCTTGTGCATTCACCTTGTCCACAATCCTCACCCACATCTTTGTTTTCTGTGACATGGGGGTCCTTTGGACCAATGCACCAAACAAATGTGGCTCTACTCTGATGAGCTCGTCTACCAGCACTTCTAACTTATCATCTGTGAACTTTGGATTCTGTTTTGGGGGCATCGTGATGGGTGGTGGTGGTGAGTGATGTGTGTGTGAGGGTGCAAGTGAGGGTGAGTAAGTGTTGGTTTTGCTAGCTGTATGTGTGTGTGCTTTTGGTGAGGTGCTAATGGTGTGAAAGTTGTGTGATGGCTGAGTTGTGAGTGTGTCTGTGATTGCTGTGTGATGGTGTTTTCTGCTGGCTGTTGTCCCCTATTTGCAAAGGATCATGGTAGTGATTGATGTACTTTATGTAGGTGGAGTTGTGGGTGTGTCTTTGTGCCAGGTTTTAAAAAAATATTTATTGGCTTTGTCATTGCTTGTTTGGTCCTTTTTTTGTATTTTTTCCTTTGGGTTTTCTAGGCATGAGGAGACGTTCTTCTGACCGAGACGGATGCTGATGTTGGCTCGAGCGGGCTTCTCCGGCTCGTTCATGCTGACTTTCTTCTGTGTTTCATATGCGTCGGGCGCGGAGATCTCTATTGCTTAAGGGCCCTGTTTTCTGTGCGTGTCAGTCATGCGGTCTGGGCTCCGTGCGAGTCGGTCTGGGTTTACATGCAGTGCATCGCACTGCGCGGATCGGACATCGTGGGTACGTGTCGGTCAGGTTCATTCCGGGTACGTGTCGGTCGGTGCAACTCGCGTTGGTTTTCCGGCCGAATCACTGTTTTCCCTATGGTTTGGTCGTACGGCTTGTATTCCGTACATGACGGTTGTAATTCAAATGCGTTGTGCATCGTACTGCACGGGTCGTACGGCGGTGGTCCATGTCAGTTGCTCTCCGTTCCGGGTCCGTGTCGGTCGGTACGTTTTGCAGCCGGAATCGGAATCAGCCCATTTGTTGTTAAAGTCGGTTTTTAAGTCATTAACCAATAATTGAAGTTACCAATTACCAACAGCCGTGAGTAATTAATTACCCACGAGCAAACTATTTAATACAATTGTTTAGAGAATGTCACCATATATTAAGGAGGGCAGTGAACAAATGAACAAGCAAGCTAATCATAAAGTTAATTTTTAACAACAATAATTCAATATCAGGGATTACATTGATTTGAAGAGAGGAGACATAAAGGTGCTGGTGCATGATTGCTACAACCAGCCCGTACTTATCATTTGACCTATTCTTATTAAAGATGTAATATTTGTTGGGTATGCCAACTAAAATGTTGGGTACCAAAACCTATGAGAGCCAGATTCCTCATAGGAGCAGTACATCTAACTTACCTTGGACTAATAAATTGAATCATTCAATATTATGCTTCATCATCGATGAATATTGGAAACCTTAAAAGGGCATTTGTCAGAGTCAGTGACTTCTCCACGCTTGGGACAAAGGCCCTTGTGAACTATGGGGTCGATTAGGATGGTGGAAGGACTGCCACCGCCGAGTTTCCCCCCGCCAAATTACGATGGCGGGGGGAATCTTTACCTGAGCCCAGTGGACGAAAAGACCGTCCGCCACTCGTCCACCATAAGCAATCATTCAGATTGCCTGGTGGACAGTCCTGGGACCATAAAATGGTGGCAGTGCCTAGCAGGCACTGTCCACCAAATTATGATGATTGGAATTGCAGGCCTATCCATGGCAGCGATAGTGCAGTGAAATGCCCAACATGTTTTTTTTGCTTCACGGCGGGTGCTGCTGTGAGCAGCATCTGCCGCAATGTTAAAAACCAAAATGCGGTCACATCCTGATTTGGTATGCGGGACCGCTGCATGTATTACGGACGTTCCCGGTTTACCACAGGATGGCGGACAGACTCAAGTCCGTCTGCCATCCTAATGTCCCCTATGTTAGAGATTTATAAAGCTAACTGTATTCTCCTTTCCACTTTTCTAAGTCAGATCTGGGGCTACGTGAATGTAGACTAAATTGGGGTGGAAGACAATAATTTTTTTAGGTGTCTCTTGGGAGTTTGGCAATGTACCCCCACTGAGATACTGCATGAAGAGTTAGGGAAGAGATACATCATAGATATAATTCAGCTGCCACCTTTTTTGTTGTGATACACAGTTTGGTTTAAGGAAGAAATAACCCTTGCTAGATAAGTCATTTATGATTGCATGCAGTTGGATAATATGTCCAGTATTCCCTGGTAGGTCTATGTTAAAGAGAAGTTTAAAACCCTTTGGAGAAGAGAGCTATTCACAAATCCACAGGGAATTATTAAACATGACGTCACTTGGTTAAAAGAGGCATTTCACTATAGAATGGCTACTTAGAGGGAAGCCTCAGCTCTGGTTAAGTCATCATTTCAGAGATATGCAATGTTTAAAACAGTCACTGGTATATAGCCACACATTCCCCTTGAAATGCCTGTTTACCAACATCATTTGTTGACCTATTTTAGGTTGGGTTTGTTCCATCAGCTGATTTGTCCCGAGGGTCTCTGGTTTAAGTATTCTGAACCACCCACCTGCATGTGTGATCTATCCTCTAAATGCGACACTTCACACATTGTTTTTGTGTGCCCTTTATATAAATCTCTCTGGCATAATTTCTTAAAACCTCTTTTTATTTCCTTGGATATTTTATCAGTCCAGACCCTTTTTGCTTATAATTACAACTTTTAGCCACACACAAAGTTTGTTTCAATGTGTCAAAGTTTCTTATAGGGGTTGGTAGTTCTGCATGAAACAGAATGATCTTGGGGATAACTGAGTCTTGATGACTTTTATATTTGTATACCATATCATATTATAGCATTTTTATTCACAAACTGAAATTTTAAGTGTGCATAGTAGTACTACAGTAGTGCTACTACAGTACTACAAATGTTATTCACAAACCTATGAGTGTAATCTCCACCCACACCTCACCTAACTTTTCTATGGGAAGATCTTCACACATATAGGTTTTCTGCTTAGGATTAAATGAGGGAGGGACCAGGGGAGTGGCTAGAAAAAGGGGCAAGATTACTACTAAATGAGAGGGGTTTAGAGAGAAGTAAGGAGGACTTTAGAGAGAGACATGCACCCAATCACAAAAGAGTAAGTCCATTGCTATTCATTAACTGTATTTCTCAAACTGCTAAAACCAAAATGGGATCCAAATAGTAGTAAATTACTGCAGCTCAGACCATTGAATAAGTCCAGACCCACACATGGCCAATTACTGGTACTGCAAAACCCTCCCACAGAAAGAAATGGAGTTAGGGACATAAAATAAACCCCAAATGAAATTACATTTAATTAAATTACTTAAAATTGTTATTCTATAAGTAAACATATTTGATTAAAAAAAACTACAAATAAAATATATTTATGACAATTATAAAATATAACAAAACATTTTTAATGTATACATTGTCACATTAATTTTTATCAAACTATATTTAAATGGCTTTTAATTAATTCCATGCATCACTTTTAATACTTATTGATGTATACAAAAAATACGTTAGGTGGAAATGAATTTATTTAATTAAAATTCTGAAAATAATTTTAATTTAATTTAATATATTCAAAATATTTAAAGATGAAACTTCATATTTAGGTTAATAGTAGAGTAGTTTTTTTCATTTCTGTTCTACATTTAAAATAAAGATATAACATTAATTTACATTAATATTTAACAAAAAATATGTTTACAAATTATTTTTTAATTGAATAAATGGGTTACCATAGGAACACCCCACAGTTGTGGTAGAGATTTCCCTATGGTAAAGTATAGGGGAAAATCTTTAAAATATATTTAAAATATTTGAATAAACCAAAAATATAAATTAATTTAAAATAATTAAAAATTATAATACACAACTAATAAAATGTTCAATAACTCATTAACTGTAAAGTTGATTTAATAATCAAGGTATTATGAATTTACCAAAGAGTAAAAATTAAACGTATTCTTGTAATTGTTGATCATTTAACAAAAAAAGAGAATTTTACTGCATTGTCTGGCGTGCCCTCTTCTAAAAAGTTAGCACAAATCTTTGCTCATAATATCATTTAGCAATATGAGGTACACTAAGCTTTGATAACAGATAGAGGTTCTCAATTCATCTAAAAATTCTAGACTACATTTTGTAGAGATTTAGACATGGATATTCACCTGTCTAGTAGCTATCATCCTTAGTCAGATGGATATACAGAATGATGTAATCACTGTGCTGAAAAATATCTGAGAAATCAAATGCTATTGCCAGAAGATGATTGGGGTAAGAAGTTGTGGTAAGCAGAATTAGCCAGAACATACCGGGCACATAATAATCAACACGGATCACTGACAGATTATCGAGGAGCAGAATATCGATCTGCCAGAATATCGATGAAAAAACTATAGAATGACAGAATATCAACAAACAGTTAAGTACAAAAATATTGAATCCTAAATATCGTTGTCAATAATCTAGTTGGCTAAAATATCGACTTTTATAAATGTCTTAAAAGTAATATAAAATTAATTAAATAATCAATATAATTAAGTAATACATACTTACAAAATGTTAAAATTAATAAATAATAAATATAATGTAAAAAAATAAACATGTATTTTAATTTTTGATTATATATATTAACATAATAATATTAAAAATAATTATGTTTAATTATAAAATGTTAAAAACATAATTTAAAATATAATTTTTATATATATATATATATATATATATATATATATATATATATATATATATATATATATTACCTACTGGCGGTCGCCAGTAGGTAGTTATAGTTAGGACCCCTTTTCCATAGGAAATCCGCAACATTCTATTTTGAATAACTTTGGCGCCGGTTGATGAATCCTCGCGAATTTCTCAAAATAGGTGGGGCGCTACGCTCCGCTCCTACCCTGAAAGTCTCGGGGGGATTCGTCAAGCGGGGGCTGAGATAAAAGGGGGGTCCCAAAACGCGTTTTTCCCATGCATTTTTCCATAGGACCTTTAGAACGAGCTACAGCCCGAACGGCTGAACAGAATTACTAGAAATTTGGCAGAGAGGTAGTCCGTAGGTCAAGGAAGTGCCTTTTGTAGGTTTGGTGTAAATCTGTTCAGTAGATTCTGAGAAAATAGCCTTTAAATCAATATATATATCTGAGCCCGCTTACGGTACGCTTACGGTACGCTTACCGTACGCGTACGGTGGCGTGCGCGAGCGAGATTCTGATTGGCTGTTAGATCTTAGTAAACATTCGAATCGGCCGAAACCAGGAAGCGGCGTCCGCTATTTTGTCTCTCGCACTGAGTGTTATTTATCAAACATGATGCCCAAAAACATGTTACGGGGCTGTTTTGACAACTCCCTCCCACATAGTCATGTCGAGGGAGTCCCCAAACATCCCCCAAGAGCAAAAACGGTTTTATTTTTTTTTCGGCAATTTCGCCGAGTACGCTTACCGTACGCTTGCCGTAAGCGTACGGTAAAAAAATATAAAAGAAAAAAACACTATCCACACTTACCCCACCCCCTGTGCTTTTGGTGGCCGCAGGCCACCAAATGGACAGGGCTTATTAATACGGAAAAAAACTAAATTTTTGCAACATGAAATTATAAAATTGAAATAAAAAAAACACTATCCACATTGACCCCACCCCCTGTGCTTTTGGTGGCCGAAGGCCACCAAATGTACAGGGCTTATTAAAGTTGATAAAAACCGTGCACGGAACGAACTGCGTTAAGTGGGCGCGCACGCCTCGAATGGCGTAAAGTAACTTAGCATTTAAAAAACCGTACAAATTCACTGAAAAAACCATAGGTTTCACACATGTTATAGTTAGGAATTAGCATTTAAAAAACCTTGCAAATTCACTGAAAAAACCATAGGTTTCACACATGTTATAGTTAGCGGAAATTTTACTGATAAAAAACCAATGAAATTGCCCCGTTATAGTTAGTGCTGGCAACTATAACTCACGCGACCGCAATCTTCTGCTGATGACATATGTGTCTTTATAAAAAAAAATATTTGTAATATATGTATAGCTAAAAATGTATGGAAGAAGACATGGGCAAATAAGTGTCTAAATACAGTATTAGCATCAGCAGAGGATTGCGGTCGCGTGAGTTATAGTTGCCAGCACTAACTATAACGGGGCAATTTCATTGGTTTTTTATCAGTAAAATTTCCGCTAACTATAACATGTGTGAAACCTATGGTTTTTTCAGTGAATATATATATATATATATATACCTATAATATAAATATAAAAATACATTATATATAATAACTTAAAATATTAAAATAAATCTTTTTAAAAAAAATAACATTGTACACTACATTAAATATAACATTACTGGAAACGTTGCATAGCATGGGGGATAAAATAACTATTTCCACTCCAACGAGTGCAACAGTAGGGAAAGCGTTGGATAGCGGGTGGGTAAAAATTACTATTCCCACTCCAGTGAGTGCAACAGTAGGGAAAGTGTTGGATAGCGGGTTGGAATAATGTACTATTCCCACTCCACCAAGTGTAACAGTAGGCAAAGTGTTGGATAGCTGGAGGGTAAAATTTACTATTCCCATTGCAGTGAGTGCAACAGTAGGGGAAGTGTTGGATAGCGGGTGGGTAAAAATTACTATTCCCACTCCAGTGAGTGCACCAGTAGGGAAAGTGTTGGATAGCGGGTGGGTAAAAATTACTATTCCCACTCCAGTGAGTGCAACAGTAGGCAAAGCGTTGGATCGCGGGTGGGAATAATTTAATATTCCCACTCCACCAAGTGTAACAGTAGGGAAAGTTTTGGATAGAGTATGGGAGTAATTTAGTATACCCACTCCTGCAATATAATTAACATTAATCAACAAGTAATTATTTTTTAGAGATTAATGTGGACAAAACTAAATTTATGGTCCTTCATGGGGCAGGTGATGTTGTAGCAAAAGTGTCTATGGGGGGGAAGCCACTAGAACAGGCCAAGGTTTTTACATACTTGGGCATTACCATTGGCGAGAAAATGAGCTGGGCCCCCCAGATGAAGCTATTGGCTTTAAAACATTCACAGTTGACTGGAGCGCTATTAAGAGAACACAGGTTATCCCTCAGCAAACCTATAGCCCCAGTAATCAAGTTGTACTCAACGAAAATAGCTCCAGCCGTTTTATACGGTGCAGAAATCTGGGGGAATTGTAATTTGTCAGATCTAATACTGGCCCAGAATAAATTTTTCAGATCGCTGGTAGGACTCCCACAATCGACCCCACGAATTCCCTTACTGTTTGATCTTGGCTGTAACCCAATTGAGGATGTTGTTAAGCTAAAAATGTTATATTTCTGGAGAAGGTTGTGGACGAATCAGGAACTAGTCCAATTTTCTAAGGCCCTTCTTGAAGTAAGGGGGTTGGATTATCATAACAAGATCTCATGGCTAAAAACCATCAAAAACCTCCTTATTGATATGGGCATGAGAGACCTCTGGTTTTCTCCGTCATCTACTGTTATTCCAACAAAAACAGATTTAAGAGTGGCTTTTTGGTGTTTGGTCAAATTAAGAAGGAATAATACACTATTGGACTCTCCTTTGACCAGAGCCTTTTTGGACTTTAAAGACAAACCTTCTCTTGAAGCTTATTGGGACCTGATCACCAAGCCCAGAGATCGTAGGCTGTTTCATCAGTTCAGGGTGGAAACGCTCCCTTTAAGGGATTTTACCAGAAAATGGAAAACAGGCCTAGGAGACAGGTGTCCGTTCTGCCCTGAACATACTGAAAACATAAGCCATCTCCTCTATGTCTGCCCAGCTTACCAACTACCTAGAAACACATGGCTTAAACCTTTGTGTCGCTCATTGGGCACAGCCTCTGCCCTGACTGCTAAAAGGTTGTTAAAAATAGGTGACAAAGACTTAATTATTGTTGGAGTAGCCAAATTCCTTAGTTGGTCTTGGGCAATCAGGGAAAGGAGCGGAGGATTGTAGCCCAACATAGCTTCCTTCCATTTTTACTTATAAAGCTGATTTTTATGACCATTTTATATTTAATGAATTGTGTTACCACATTGTAATTATGATGTTATTAACTTGATTGCTGCATTTTAAATTGATTTGTATAGTATGTCTTTTAAGATGAATAATCATAAATAAAGACTTTTTGAATGATGATGAATTATTTTTTCAAAATTAATTTACCTCCCACCATTTTGCCCTATAAACATCACCTACAATATTGTAAAATATTAATACATTAACATAATTAATTCAACATTAATTAATTAGCTAATTACAATTAAAAATACAATTAAAAACCATCAAATCTAAATTAATTCACAAAATTAACACTATAAAATAACTTTTAATAGATATAATATAAAAAATAATAAAAATTACAATAAAACTAAAGTACTTCCTACCCTACTCCCCTATCAACCTACACCCAACTCCTAAAAAAGTATCCAATTAACATATTTACAAATTAACTATTAATAATTAATATCTAATAATTACTAATTAATAATACAATTAACATAATTACCAATTAATTATTAATTGTTATTGATCAATTTATAATTAATTAGTAATCCATAATTAACTTAATTAACAATATATATTATTAAATACTAAATTATTAATTAATAAAATAAATAATTAATTTAATTTAAACTACTTCCCACCCTATTCCCTTATAAACTCACAACCTGCTACAGAATTAAATTGCGCAAAAAAGAATTATTATATAATTAATTATTTCTGAATAATTCTAAAAAAATATATTATAATTAAATTACTTCCCACCCTATTCCCCTATAAACCCACAACCCGCTACGGAATTAAATTACGCAAAAATGTATCTAATTAAAATTCATTACTTTTTAAAAATTCAAACATACATTACAAAAATAATACATACTTTGAACACATATACTAACACTTAAAACACTATCAAAAAAATCGATATTTTTAACAACTATATTATGACTGTCGATATTACTAACTTCGATAGTATGAAAAAAGATATTTCTTACCTGCATTTCGATATTCTGCACCACTATATTTTTGTTAGTCGATATTATGTCCATTCTATATTTTAAACTCGATATTTTGCCATATTGATATTAAAAATTGGATATTGTTACTGATTACCTAATAAAATACATCATGTTGCTTGTGCAACTCGATTCAATTGGTCCTTGCTTACACATAAAAGGAACCACAAGATGGTGGCTGACAAGTGCATTACATGCACATACGAGTTGTTTTGCCATCTCCCTCTAGAAGGTTCAGACGCACTGTAAAACAGAACCCTGAGCGTTCGCTGAAATTAGAACATTAGATTTCATCAAACTTACTTACTAGGTAGCATCTGTTGTGGTCATTGTGCATTTCAATTATAGTACTTAGTCAGGTGAGCGGTACTTAGCAATGGTAGTTATAGGATTCAAACTCGTCAGATTTAGTGGGGCGAGCTGTGCAGCCTCAAGTCTTAAAGTGTTTCAGAGGTACATAAAAGAAAACGGTTTGGTCAATCAAAATCTTAGAGACGCTCAAGCAGTCAATCCAGAAAGAGTTAGACACAGAGAAAAGAACAAGACATAATAGCTTCTGGAAGAGAAGCTTTAGAGTGGACATAAAAGATAAGTGGGTTAATTGCTGGGATAGATCTTGCCCCTTCAGCCTCCAGTGATGAGGTCTCTAGTTCCATGTCCAACCCAATTCTTGCAATAACCACTCAGGTAGTTCATTACCTTAGCACCTCCGGAAACTTTTAGTAATGAACATCAAAAGACTCCAGGTCACTGTAGATGAAAAGTAGGTAAAAAGTCTGGTTATTCACAAAGAATTTTCATCTAAAAGGGGTTTCTAAGGTGTAAGCCGTGATTTTTGGTCCATTTACCATTAAACAAATTGGGATTCCTCAAGCTATGTGACTAAAATTACCACAGACTATGAAATGTAGTATCTTGTTTCATGCATCCTTGATAAAATCCTGTTCTGTATAGACACATCATACTGTAAGTCCTGTGTCTGTTCAGATGAACGCTGAAAATGAAAATGTGTGATGCTTGTATTCTTAGAAACCAATTGCAATATTTGATAGACCTGGTGCTGAGGAGCGGTAATGGGATCTGGCTTTTAATCTTCATGCTCTGTGCCTACTTAAAGAGTTATACACCAATCATATGGATAAGCTGGGAGCCCCACTGCTGAGACGTCATAAATATTATTTTCTGACCCTCTAACTCATTTCTTAAAATGTACTTCTTTTTAACTATCACTTACAATTTTCTTCAGTTATCTGTTTTATCTTGACAGCTGTAATATTAGCTACTACTGCTAAGATATGCAAAGCAATACACCAATGTATAGATATTAGAGCAACTTCAAGCGGATCCTTTGCTTTTACCCACCATTAATGGTCAAGTAATACACAGTTGTACTGTCAGCTTGAATGATTACAGACTTTGAAGTTATGGAGTAGTGAATGTGGCGCTAAATTGATCACCCTGAAATCCAGCAAACTGATGCTGTACAGGAAGTTCCAGTTTGAACACTAATGTATTAGTCTTTCAGGCGAGAGTGAGGAACAATTAATATATTGTGCCTGATCTATTCTCAGAAAAAAATGTTTAAAACTCTGATCGCACAATGACACTGAACCACTTAAGGAAACAAAGTGGTCATGGGTTGCATTGTCTAAAATGTGTGATTGGTGTTGGCTGGGCAAGGTTTTTTAGTCTCAGCTGGTATGTGCCTGCCTGGCCCCCTTGGAGCTTTTTAAAAAATATTTGAAGACAAATTCCAATAGACTTTACAGTAATATATTGCTAACATATCAACATTCTCACTATAACTACTCTTTATCTCAATATCATTAACAATAAACAAACTAATCGACAGTTTTATCAATGTCAATGCCTAGTGCCAAACACTTAAACCCACTTTTGAAATAGCTACAAAAAACTAGCACAAAGGATTCCATTGTATTATTATTGTTTACATATGGTAAATAGGTGTCTATTAAGTACACTTCAAATATATTGTGCACAGAAAAAAATATAACTCAAAATCCTTCTCTATCGATAATTTCTTCAACAAAACCAACAAGTACCAGATACCACAAGAATAACAAGTCATGCCTATTGGCATTGCCAGTGCTTGTCTTAACAAAGGTGCCCTGGGTACTGCAGTCAAAAACTTAGCTGACGTGTTTCAGTTGTGTGCAGTAGATTAACGATTGAAATTGATATGGCTATGCAGAGAAAAGCTTTGCGAAATGCGAATATCATGCACTGTGCAAAACTTTACCAAGTAATAAAACAAGCTGTCTATGAGGATTGGTATGCTGGTGCAGTATGTTGATAGTCATAGAGAGCTGCACCATATATAACATTGGATGTTTTCTAAGTGAGACTATCCATTTGTGCTACCTCAAAACAGCACGCACCTATGCAAAAAGAAAAGTAGCACAAAGCACAGCCTTATAATAAGTAGTATGCTGCCTGCTATGTGCAAATTAACACAAGTACGAATAGCACAATCCAGCCAATGATTCTACCAATTCTTTTTGCATATGTTGTGTTTCCAAACGGAAAGCGGAACAGTTCTGGCACGCACATTAAAAATAATACAGCAAACTGCAAAACAGATTTTATTCAATGTAATTTCTCGCGCTAAACTGAGAGAACCGATATGGAACCGAGAACAATAAATACATATAGTTAAAAAAGCAAAAGTATAACATGAGGCAGAAACGGCTCGTGCGCACAGGGGTTGCTGTGGGCGCGCCACTTGGTCACCATTTTCAGTGCAGGAAGCTACTGGTGTGGGGGAAGTGAAAGGTGCAGGGAAATAACCTTTAGTCAAAGGTCAGAACACTTAAGATGGTAATGATTCTGGATCTTTCCATTTCTCTTTGGCTTTCAAAGCTTCAAATTTCTCTCCTCTTCAGGTGAAGACTCATGAATTAATCACTGCTAGAGCGATAGCACTCGGCAGCACTCTATTTCACCTCAGTGATATAACCATTAGGAATCTAGGGCGCTAGTTGCAGGCTTTTCCAAGTGAACGAGAACGGAAAATACGCGCGTGCACATTTCCTGTAAAAGTGTGAGAAAATAGCACAGGTGCCACGGCGGGCTCATTCTACAGAGACAGACAGCACTCTGGGAAAAGCGCGTCGCGCAACCTGAAAGAACATTTAAAAACCGAGAGGTGATATGAGGCTAAAGAAAGTCTTTTTTAAGCGATAAATTTGTTTGTATTAGAGCGTTTCCCCTTCTTCCACGCACGCTGCGCCGCCTCTTCAGCACAGTCACAGTCTAGTAGAAGATTAATATTTCAAAACGTGTCATGGGCAGTTTCACTTGACTCTGTCAGGGCCTGTGTTTGACACGCGATTTATCATGTGGCTAAGTGTCAGCATTAAATTATCCCTGCTGTTATGACAGCAACATTATTCACCAGGATTACAGCCTCTGTGCAGGGCGGCCTACAGCTGTTGGCTTCTTCCGCTTAGGTATATCGATCCCGTATTCTTCTGTTACGAAATAAAGACACTAAACGTGAACCTTTGCATCTTGACTGCAGATTATTTTTTATTTTTGCTACTGTGGTGGGAGACACTAATGTCTCTTTATTTTCTCTGCCATCTGTATTGATGATAGATTTAGGCCCAAGGCAAAGAATATATTCATAAAATTGCCTGCAAATAATGCACCTACTTTTTGCGAGAGTGCATCGGATTTTTCAGACTGACCTATGTGTTAATAGGTTGGTTCGCAAAATCAACCTTCACAGGTGGTCTTAAAATTACCTACCCGATTTATAGTATTTTGTCAGGTCGCAGTTTGTGGCCCCCTGTGGTTAGCTGTAAACACAGGGATGGGCAACTGAAAGAGACAACAGAACATCATGGGGCCGATTACAATGTGGCCCATAAAGCCTCCGACCGACAGTCAGAGCTTTCCTGACCACATCCTAATTGCCTGCTCAGTTTATTTCCGATCACCTCATTTCAATGCTGGTGGTTGGAAAGTAAACATGTCGGTCCTTCCGGATCATGGAGCCTTTCGGCCATTTGGAGCTGGCTCGTAGTCCCAAAGGGCAGGCCTTTCAACCCTTGGGATTACGATGCACGGTTTCCGACATGGTTTCCATGCCTGCCTGTCTGACATGGAACCATGTTGCCAAGCATGTATGGGGGCCCCCAGCAGGGCCTCCTTGTGCGTGCGGCCTCCAGTTGGGGGCTGAGGGATCACCTATGGTGCCCCCCGAAGATCCCTGCACCTTGTGGCAGGCACCTGGAGGTGCCTGTCACGGTGTACAGAGATGAACAACACCTCCCATTTCTCAATGGGAGCTTGTGTTATGGCCAGGTTATGGCCGTAACACGAGCTCCCATTGAGAAATGCGAGTATGCGACCAAATAGTGTTTGTTCACTTTGTAATTAGCCGGTCGGGACTGCTGACCGGAGATCCGTCTGTCCCAGGGCCAAGACGGTGTTGCGTCTGCCCGACATCGTTATCAGGCCCCATGTGTTTACATTCCCAAATGAGAATATGTTTTTGAAGCAGAGCAAGTTCCTTTAAAAGAAATGCCCCAGCTTTAAAAAAATGAATGTTTCCAGTTCAGGAAAACTTCATCAAGAGCAGACAGTGATCCCCTGGACCACTGCTTTCACCACCTGAGGCGCTCAACCTAATTCTCAAAGGGAGAGGGGTCCACTGGGACCATTCCCCCTAGAGAAATCAGTGTCTACCTGCTTTGAGAACTCAATAACTGGTCAGTGGTTTGCAACTGGAATTCCTGGAGCAACTCACTGCTACTTAGGTGACCACATCACAATTTGGTTGAAACCCCCTATCACACCCTCCCTAAACTGCGAGTTGGTGGGAGTCCCAAAACCCTTTTTATGAGTCATATCAACTTGAAAAATGTGTTTTTTACTTTGGAAATGGCCCATTTGCACTGACATACCCCGTAATTTTACAAATTGCAGGGCTTGAGACCACAAAAGATCTTAGTACATCTTTCTTATAAAATAACTACAAAAGAACATGCTGTTGGCAAGAGTTTTTTGTTTTGAGTGGATCCACTCCAGCATGCTAGTGCTTCTTTGAATGAGTTTATAATGTAGTCCTGTAGAAATGCAACAAGTGTGGCTCAAAGAGACAACATACAGGTTTCTGTTAGCTCATTTATGCCCACTGACTTCACATCTATTGGGTTGTAATGAAACTGAGGCCGATTCTGAAAGATGTTGCTGTGAGTTTGTTTGACAGGTTTTACACTACAGCAGTCAGGCTACACAGCTTAGCCCCGAAGCCATGTTTTCTTTTGTCACATTAGTTGATGGCACAATACGTGTTGCAGTCCACATGTGATAGTTGACTTTTTATGCCATGGGTGTATCCCCAAACCATATACTATGGCCTCATAGAAAGGATAAATACACCAATCAGAGATTATCCAATTTCTCCTTGTTTTAGGGGTCAGGGCACATACACTGGGTAATCATAACAGTGCTCCAGTATACATAGTCTAAAAAGCAGCAATAAACTAGGGTCCAGCAAATGACAAAAAATCGGAGGTGACTACTCAGAATAAAATATTTTCTACCGCTGTTAAGGCACATGTACTGATTCAATCTTTTTAATAACCCTTGCAAACTATAGGCTATTTCCAGCAAATTTAGGGCTCTGTATTTATTGGTGCAAATGCTGAATCAATATTTTATTCCAGTCTAAATATATTATCACTAATGTGCAGATATTTTCTGATTTCTACCAAATTTGCTCATTGTTTTCTTGTTTCGCTCAAAAGGACCAATGTAAAAACTGGAATGCTAACTGAGGCAATGTTGTCCAGAGTGCACAAAGTCCAGCAGTACTAAATATGTGTTGATTTTCTTAGAGAATATAGGGCCTGATTTAGAATTCAGAGCACAGTAATTGCCCGGTTAGGGTGACAGAGTAAAATACTCCTGACAGGAGAAACCATACTCCAAATTTAATGACTGGTTTAAAGTTTGGCAGAGAGGATATTCAGTCGCAACAGAGTATCCTCTCTGCCAAACGGAAGGTCTGCCTGCTTGATTTAATGATGGGCAAGCCTTAAGTATGTCAACGTTGAAGATTCCTCTATCTCCGTCTATGACATACTCGGAGGTTTGGTGATTCTAACTCCCACCAGATTTAAAGTGGACTGGCGGGTGGCCAGTTTTCGCATTACCTCACTACCAGTTATAAGCTGGTGGTGAAGGGCAGGAACAACTGCAAACTAACTTCCATGGTGTGGGGGTCATTCATTTTTATATTTTAAAAACAAAATCCCACTTTGGGATTTTATTTTTGAAAATACAAAAAAAGCTCTTATAAGATGGACTTCAGGACCAGTTGTTTTTTAATGTTAATTGAAAAGAGGTTAACAAGAGAGTTGTTTGGTGTGTGTGTGTGGTTTGTGGGTTTGAATACCTATCCATTTGCACAGTTTGCCAAGGTAACTCTTCCAAGCCTTTTATAGAAATTATATTTTATAAATGGGCTTCAGAGTTGGAAAAGCCTTTTCTCAATTAAGTACAATTTTTGGGGAGGTTCTGCAAGGAGATTACATTAGCCATTTGAGCCTGACATTTATTAAAATATTATCTTTTTTCAGTTAGAGGTTGTTCATTATGATTACAAAATGAAACATATTCAATCAGTAATTACTATCAAACCAATTACTCAATGTAGACTGTGTGTGAGAGATGGGCCCTTTAGAGAGAAATCAATACACAATCAGCAACACACCCCAAAAAATGATTGTACTATTGTATTATATGAGCATATCATCATTTGTTATGGTTAAAATAACAGCAGGAGAGGAGATTTGAAGTAGATATAAATTCTTTAATTGGGAGCTTTCTATTCTTGTTGCACAGTAGTAGGGGAATTCAATTGCAAGAGGTAGGACTCTATCTGGAGAAGGATGTTGGTCATGTATAATACTCACCATTAGAGCCCATTGGTCACTTTTATCTTGATTAAGAATTTTTAAATTGGTATAAAGTGGAAAGTTTCAAGCAGGGACAAACATGTAGTTGATTGGACTGGGCTGTTGGATACAAAATGGAAAGCTTAGCGGCAGGGGAGTCCCCTAGCGATTGGCCATTCATGCAGACAAGACCATTAGATGTCAAGATAGTACACACAAAGATAGCTCATTGAGGTGGGTTATGTTAAGGAAAAATTAACTAAATGAATATTATAAGGAGACAAGAGCTCTGCATTTTGCAAATCAAAACAGCATAACTAGAAGTTATCCTTGGGTAAAAAACTTCCCTACTTTTATAATAACAGAGTTTTGATTGGTTGAGCTAATTACAGACAGATACTTTTCAAATGTCCTCAATAACCCTGGTAATTAGGAGGAGTCACATACATTTTAGTACAAATAGTTAATAAATGTGTCCAACTGTGAAATAAAGATCAACATTGGAAACCAAAATATATTCACAATAAATATCTATTCTCTCCCTGTGTCTGTTGACTTTTGTGGAAGCCAAGATTTGAAGGATGCCCAACTTTTTTATCTAAAGCTTCTTGTGTTACAAAGAAAATATAGTTTAGGGGAGGTTCGTTATGCAGTCAAGTCTCCTGGAATTATATAAGATCATACAAAAAATATTTAAATCAATCAAGTCACCTGTTTTTAGCTTTTTTGAAACTGTTGACATTCTACTCCAGGATACAAGAGATACATGAGTGAATCTTTATCATATGGCACCTCACTGAAATAGGAGATATAATTGTGATCATATATGTCCTGGTTGAAAAGTGGTGCACAATGATTTTTATGAATTGATAAACCGAAGGGAGGATTGTGGCTATCATGTGGGATTACAACTTGCTAATTCTCTACCCCCAGAAGAGAGGGATTCACATATTTATGATTAGCCAATTGCCATTGGTGCAGGGGGGCATTGGTTGGAAGGATAGAACAGGTGTGAGGATCAACGTAGTGCCTCCCCTACTTGACTTTTTCAAGGAGCTGGAAAATCAGAGTTCCCAAAAAAGTATTATCCATGGAGATATTAAGAAAAATGATCTTACTATTAACATTGAACACACAAGGAATTTAGAACCTGCTAAAAATGCAGGACATTCTTGTGGTGTGTTGGCCCTAGAAGAGACCAATATATGGACTTGTAAAAATATATGGGCCTGACTTCCTCTTCAGCTTCAGGTGGCCTTTGCATCTTGACCAAGCTTCTTTGCCCCAGGAAGGCAGCCCAGAAAAAAATCCCTAAGACCATGTTACTTTCCTGCACAGACCCAGGTGACATGGGAGGCAAATTCAGGGAGACAATCACAGAGTTAGTTTCTGAGTAAAACCACTAGCAAATCAGTGTGCAGAATCATTATGCGATTGTTCCAGAGAAAACACCAAAACTAAATATTACTTCTTCCGGTGGAGAGGACATGGAGTGTAGTAGCAGGCAGGGTATGGGTCCAGTAGATATGGTAGAACAGCATCAGCCATATCCTCTATTTGGAACAATGAAGCGTCCCGATCAAGTAGGGTAAGTAACAAGTTATTAGTTTGGTTCCAGAAGGACACACCTGTGCTGTTTCTCTTACGGTTTTGGCTTCAGATATGGTGGTGAGACAGTGGCACTCAGAACCAATATACAAATTACAGGATGGAATTCTGTCTGTAATTACCCTACTGGTCAATCTAATTACCCCTACATGAGGCTATCTTACTACCAGAACATGTATATATATATATATATATATATAGAAGCAACATCGCAATACGTAGACTATTACCTTCAGGACCATGTCCAAAAACGACCCTCATATATCAGAGACACGGGGGACTTTCTATCTAAGATACACAACATGGAGTGGAAACAGGACTATTTATTAATCATTTTGGACGTGACATCACTCTACACGTCAATCAACCATCAGGACGGACTCAGGGAGTCATTATCTTGCAAAAAGAGCACCAGAACAAGAACAGCATAGCAAAATGATCATCAGCATGGTTGAATTTTGTTTAAAAAACAATATATTTCTTTTCCAAAATGCCCACTACCAACAACAACGGGGGGTGGCTATGGGGCCAGCTTCTCCCCCAGCTATGCTTGTTTGCATATGGGGTGGTGGGAGGAGCAGGTCCTCCATAAGCAACATGAAACAACTTTAATCAACAATGTGAAATGTTGGTACAGATTCATAGATGACCTTTTTGTTGTATGGCAAGGATCGAGCAGGGCTGTACAAGAATATGTAGATGACCTCAATAACAACAGCCTAAACCTTCATTTCACATCCACTATCAGTTCAGAAAGATTTACCTTCCTAGATGTTGAAGTATATATCAAAGAAAACAGGATAGAGACCACACTGCATAGGAAACCCATGGCAGGGAAGTCTGTCTTACATGCGAGCAGCTCCCACCCACCGCACCTTATCTATAGCATCCCCTATGGGGAGATGCTTAGACTAAGGAGGATTTGCAGTTGCCAAGATGAGTTAACAAAAGAACAGGCAGACAGAAAATCTAGATTTTTAGCAAGAGGCTACACACAAGCATGTGTGGATGCAGCTATAAAGAAAAGTGCAGCTATACCTAGGGAAACCCTCTTCGAACCGAAATCAGTCAAAAGTAAACAGAACAATCAAGGAGAAGAAGATTCAACCTTCAGAATGATTTTTGGTTACAACAAACAGCACAAAAGCATAAAAAACATCATGAAAATAAACTGGCCACTCCTGCTAGGAGATCCTATCATAGGTCATTTGTTACCCAGACAAGCCTCCATCACATTTAGTAAGGCACCTTCAATGAAAGATTCCCTGTTACATACATAATTATGTAGGCAATCCACCAACTGGCACATGGTTATCCCAGAGAAAGGGTTTCCATAAATGTAAAACATGCAAAGCGTGTCAGTTTGGGGTGAACAAAACTACCTATTTGACACCTTTCAGTGAAGTGAATAAACCAATCACCACATTTTTAACTTCCAGAAGTGAGTTTGTTGTCTATGTGCTGGAGTGCCCCTGTGGCCTACAGTATGTAGGTAACACAATTCTACAGGGGCACAATAGAGTGCTCCAGCACATTAGAGCCATAAAAAATCATGATCAAACTTTTCCGGTGGCAAGGCACTTCGAGGAAAAACACAACGGAGACCCAAGGGGTCTTACATATTTCCTGATTGATGCTATTCCACCCAAAAAGAGAGGAGAAAACAGGGAAAAAGCCCTAAGATATTTAGAGACCCGGTATATCTTGGACGTCGACACGAAGGCCCCAGGGGGCCTGAATACCACAGAGGAGCTTTACACCTGCCTTTAGCGAGTTTAACACATTAAATGCTGCTAGCCAATATGCCTGTCACATCACGTCAACAGCAGTCAAATGAGATTATTAAAATCAGAGCTGAAAACCGCCGTAGCCCTTAGAGAACCCACTCACTAACACATTTATCCACGGCTTTAGATACGGTGTTTTTAAGATAATAGCATATTTGCACTTTACACTTTAATGAATTTAAGAATTGTTTGCACTAGCACTACATGCAATTGGTAGTTTTTTTTAGGAGTAAACAATTTTAATATGACATGATTCAGTACTGTAATAGAATAGCTACACTGTAGTAAATTAATGAACTAACATAATGAAGGTGGTAAATTCAGGTATTTAAACCTGAACGCCAGTTAAACCCTAAGGAGGAGGGATAATACCTAAGCCAAAATTAAGGAAGGACGTTACACGCAGAATTCAAAGACATGATATTGGCGTATATCAGCAACTAAAGTAAGAGACACATCGGAAAAAACAAGAAGCAGGGACCATAGTGATAGACTCGAGGCTGACATAGAGACTGAGCTCAGAATGTCCATAAACAAGGTTCCTTGCCAATTAATTAACAATATGTTTTAGTTGACTTAACACTATTGTTGGGTCCTGTTAAGCTGATATGGAATGTTTTTACAATAATGGTTTCAAACACCTAAATTGTTTTAACCATGGTTTGTAATTTATTGTATATATTTATGTATTTATACAGATATACGCTGCTTATTGTCTGATGTTTACAAACAACTTGCACTTTAGTGAATGCCAATAGTCTTTTTATCATGTCAACTACAAAAAAAAACATCCATTGCCTTGTCACTTTAAGAAAAAAAAAGAAAAAATGTATTTAAACCTACCTGTTACCTGAGAGTGCGTCATGTGATCAAGACCTTTCGGGGTCGAAACGCGTCATGACGGCTGGTGTTGGAGGAGTTGAATAAAAACTTCTATTGATGCACTATAACGTGGTCCATGCTCCGTTACTGACACTGGTAGCAAGGAAATGCAAGCGGAGTCTTCTCGATATATATATATATATATATATATATATATATATATATTACCTACTGGCGGTCGCCAGTAGGTAGTTATAGTTAGGACCACGTTTCCATAGGAAAACCTCAACATTCTATTTTGAATAACTTTGGCGCCGGTCGACGAATCCTCGTGAATTTTTCAAAATAGGTGGGGCGCTACGCTCCGCTCCTACCCTGAAAGTCTCGGGGGGATCCGTCAAGCGGGGGCTGAGATAAAAGGGGGGTCCCAAAACGCGTTTTTCCCATGCATTTTTCCATAGGACCTTTAGAACGAGCTACAGCCCGAACGGCTGAACAGAATTACTCAAAATTTGGCAGAGAGGTAGTCCCTAGGTCAAGGAAGTGCCTTTTGTAGGTTTGGTGTAAATCTGTTCAGTAGATTCTGAGAAAATAGCCTTTAAATCAATATATATATCTGAGCCCGCTTACGGTACGCTTACCGTACGCTTACGGTAAGCGTACGGCGGCGTGCGCGAGCGCGATTCTGATTGGCTGTTAGATATTAGTAAACATTCGAATCGGCCGAAACCAGGAAGCGGCGGCCGCCATTTTGTGTATTTCACTCTGAAAAAAAAGAGTGAAAACAAGGAAAGGGGGCAATGAGGAGAGTTACAGACGCCCTAACATTTGTAAGGGGGTCAAAGAAGGACAGAAAAGTACAAAAAAAACATTTATTGATTTTAAAAAAAATCACGGGGTACGCGTACGGTAAGCTTACGGCAAAAAGTACGCGTGCGCGTAAAAAAGACACGCGCTTCCGCGCATGCGCATAACAGTCACTCCCCGGCACTTCCGCGTAACGTGCGCGTGTGGCGTAAGCACGCACGCGTCCCACGCGCAGTACGCACGGCTACGCAAATTGCGTAACTATACGCAAGAAGCGTAGATAGATTACGGACGTTGCGTAAACCGTACGCTTACCGTGAGCTTACGGTACGCGTACTAAAAAAAAAAAAAAAAAAAAAATCTGGTAATAAATTTTACGTTTATTTTAAAAAATATATTAAAAAAAAATATTTAAGGATTTTAAAAATTTAAGCATAGTCTTTATAAAATGAAAGAAAATTAAATTAAAAATATGTTTGAAAAAAATGAAGAATAAAAAAAAAAATTAGCATTTAAAAAACCTTGCAAATTCACTGAAAAAACCATGGGTTACACACACGTTATAGTTAGGAATTAGCATTTAAAAAACCTTGCAAATTCACTGAAAAAACCATGGGTTTCACACACGTTATAGTTAGGAATTAGCATTTAAAAAACCTTAGAAATTCAATGAAAAAACCATAGGTTTCACACACGTTATAGTTAGGAATTAGCATTTAAAAAACCTTAGAAATTCAGTGAAAAAACCATAGGTTTCACACATGTTATAGTTAGCTGGACATTTTACTCGTAAAAAACCAATGAAATTGCCCCGTTATAGTTAGTTCAGCTAACTATAACTCACGCGCCCGCAATGCACTGCTGATGACGTCACATATTACATCACTCATGACATGGTCAGTGACATCACTCATGACATCACTGATGACATCTCAAATGACATCACTGATGACCTCACTGATGACATCATCCAGTGAATGTGTGTTTTTCTGAAAATTAAATATGTTTTATATATGTATATCTCAAGGTCGATGTAAGAATAAATGGGTATATAAGTGTCTAAATGGATGATTTGTTTTTAAAAAATTGATTGTGTAACTGACTGATTAAGTGTATCTCTCACTTTGTGTATAAGTGGCTGCATGGGTTGGTGAGTAGCTACATGGGTGTCTATATAGGTTAGTAGTTGTTTTTTTGAGTATCAGTCTGAGTGTCTGTATGGTTCGGTGGGGGGTATTACGTAGTGCATAGGTGCATGAATGAGTGACTCACTGTTTGTATGTGTTGAAGACAGCATGTGTGCAGGACTGTATGGGTGGATGAGTGTGTGTATGGGTGTGTTAGTGAGTGAATGACTGTCCCAATAGTGTCTTCAGGAGTAACTACATATGTTTTAAACTAGTATATGTGACTATTGGTGTATATATGTGAGTATATGTGAGAGGGACAGATTGAAAGAGTTCCTGTATGAATAAGTATGTGTTTCTATAAGTGATTGTTTAAAAGACTAAGTATGTGTAAGTTTCCGTAGAAGTAAGTGTGGTGGTGTGTGTATAACTGTATATGCAGGTGAATGTATGTTTGATTCTTTATTAGCATGAGTGACTATGTGTGTGAGTAACTCTATGGATGAGTGGCATTATGTAACAGGATGTATAGGTGTATGAGTACATATGATGAGTGAGTACATGTATGAGTGACTGTATAGGACTGTTGGTGAATGAGTGGATGTGTATGTGGATCTTAGAATTACTGAAGAGGTTGTTGTAACTGGTATTGGTATGTCCATTGTTTTGAAAATTTTAGTCTCTATTTTTGAATGTGTGTATCAAAGCTTATATTAAGGTGAGAGGAGGTCTGCCACTCTATCACAAGGATGATGTCATCAGTGAGGTCATCAGTGATGTCATTTGAGATGTCATCAGTGATGTCATGAGTGATGTCACTGACCATGTCATGAGTGATGTAATATGTGACGTCATCAGCAGTGCATTGCGGGCGCGTGAGTTATAGTTAGCTGAACTAACTATAACGGGGCAATTTCATTGGTTTTTTACGAGTAAAATGTCCAGCTAACTATAACATGTGTGAAACCTATGGTTTTTTCACTGAATTTCTAAGGTTTTTTAAATGCTAATTCCTAACTATAACGTGTGTGAAACCTATGGTTTTTTCATTGAATATATATATATATATATATATATTTCTCACACAAAAAACAGCCACTGCCACTTCCACTCACCCTGGGTGCCTCCTTGCGCCGTGGTGAGCCATGTTTGCATACAGATACTGTCGTATACTTAGATCTAGAAGTATATGTAGAGAATATGAAGATCTTAACCAGGCTCTATGGGAAGCCAAAGGCCGGTAATGCCGTGTTACATGCTAAAAGTTTCCATCCTAGAAGCATGGTAAGCTATTGCCTATGGGGAATTGCTGTATTAAACGCAATTGTGCGACAGATGAGGAATATGAGATAGCTAAGAAAGAAGCCTTGATTATATTTAGAACTAGAGACTATTCTGATAATACCTTTCGCACAGCAGTAAATAAGGTACAGAAGACATCTAGACTTGAATTGTTGATTCCGAAATCACATCAGACTAATGATACTTTGGAAGGAGTAGAGCCAGTACATATGATAACAAGCTTTAACACGCAATCCTCTAAGGGTGTTCAGATGTTTAAGAAAAACTGGAATATACTCAAAACAGATAATGTTTTGAAAAGTGTAATTTCGGTGCAACCGCTAATTACTTATAGAAGAGCTAAATCTATAAAATATAATTTAGTATCAAGCCATTATGTGTCCACTGCACATGGAGAAGAGCCTATTGTGGGATTTTTTCCATGTCTTAAATGCAAAGCCTGCAAATTCAGCCATAAGAAGAGTTACTATGAGATACAGGGGAATGGGTCTAAATCTACCGGAAAAATCAATTGTTTGCTTAATTGCAACTCTGAGTTTACAATATACTGCTTAGAGTGTTCCTGTCAAAAAAAGTACATAGACAGTACCATACATCCTGCCAAGAGGTGTATTTTAGAACATATGAGCGCAACAGCCAAAAAGGACAGCACCTATCCGGTGGCTCGTCATTTTGAGACTGTCCATCAGAGTAATCGCGATTTATTAAAATTGTATTGCCTAGACCAATTTCCCAAAAATGAGAGAGGCAGGGATAGGGTCAGGAGATTATGTTTGTTGGGATCTAAATACATTATAGAGCTTGGCACAACGGCCCGCAAGGCTTGAATAATGACGAAGAGTTGTGGGCACATTTAGATTAAGGGCTTTTATAACTCCACTATACCTCGGAAAGTAAATACAATATGTTCATTGTCTCTATATAGGATACATTTAAGAACTAGTGTAATGAGTATGTTTCCCAAGGGAGGTATCTATACCTGTGTCCATTCCAGTAAGAGCAGAACAAATCGCCCATTCAGAGGCATAATTGCAAAAAATAAAAGAAAACACGTCTTCTTGTCGCCTAGATTTTTGATTTAATATCTCCACGCAATATAACTATATCACCATTCAGGGCGGTATAATTCAGCCTTAGTAGTTGTGTTCCCCACATTTTATAAATGTTAAAGCCGTACGAATAATAGGCATGTTATATAAATAAAGAAGTTTAGTACAACTCAGTGATGTTGGCTCTCGATGCCATACTTTTACAGTGATATAATGTGGCTTACAAAAATAGCCTACTTTACACAAATCGCTTTGAGGCTAATATTAACAACATGATTTGGGATAGTCACATGAAATGGTTGTAAATACATATTGATATAATTACATTACAACGCATGCATTACCACGCATGCATTGTACATCGCGAAGACATTACTACACATTTTTTTAGAACGCATGGTCATTTACCACGCATGCATTTATAAGACATTTTGTTGTAAAGGTATGTATGGTAAATGAGAAAAACAATGGGAGAGAAAGGGTTTGATTTGTGTGTTAGGGGTACTCCTAGTCCCCTAGAGCAAATGTTAACAAACAATTGAAGGAGTACACCCTCAAAGGTAATTCAATACCTCAAGGATAAAGAGAGGTGCACTGAAAGGAGAAAGTATAACCTTTCTTATAGAAGACCCCTCACTCACCAACCTAGTTGGTGACATGCTTCATCATCGGTGTCCCACCCGGAGAGCCGAGTGCCATCCGGGTGTGCTGCGACACCTGACTACAGTGGAGCTGGTATTTTTGTGTATGGTGCAAGTGCTAGAAGTGGATTAAAAATTGGTCAAATTTAACTCTCTATCAAAAAGATTTTTAATCATGGAGCAATTGAACAATGTTAAAATAAATTGGGGATACCATATGAGGTTAAATTGACCTGAGGTATCGAAAAAAATGTGAAGTGAGCTAAGTGAAATAGGTCTACATGTTTCAACCTTAAAGGAAAAATTTCCAGGTTTTCTTCAGGACCAATGGTGCTAACCAGGGTGGTCTACACACGCTAAGGTGTACCCTACCCTTGGTTAGATTAAAAAGTCCACACCTGTAATTATAGTGGGAATGTACCTGTGGAAGAAAAAGAAAGGAAAAAATATATACACAACTAAATATGTTATGTAAGCAACTGTCGATTCAGGCTCCTCTCAGTCGTCAATAGATGATATTGTGACGTGATTGTGAGTGACTAACTCAACAGTCATTCTATTTAGCCAACTTCAGTGAATTGTTATAACCGTACTTAGTTGTGGATTACAACAAGCAGACATCAAAACGGGCTTCCATTCACCCGTTGTCAGTCCATCTATCCACAATGAAACAGACAAGTGATATAGTGCACTCACAAGGAAGGTACCGGGGTGCACATTGACCTCACCACAAAACTTTCATCAAAAGGCTATCCTGAAAGAATTTTTAACAAGTGCCAGAAACGGGCACGCAATCAACCAAGAATGGCATTCACAAGGAAGGTACCGGGGTGCACATTATAAGCGACGAGTGGTCATGTGACAAGCACGAGTGCCATTCGTCCCACCAAAGAAACACACCAATGCCAGTAACTGATTCATACCGACGTGTGCCTTCTTATTTACAACTAACTGGAATAAACAACAAAATTGCACTCTCAAGTCACTCGTGCGTGGACGGAAATGACAAGGGCCAGCCTTACTATTGATGCGGGGAGAGGGTGCCTCGAGGATGCCGAGGTCACGTAGTCAAGTTTCACCACAATCTGAAATTAGACGAAATGCGGTAGGAGAATAAATCAGGCGGCGTTAGAGGAAACGCTCCGTGGTGCCCACCCACGTAAAACTGGAGTTAACTTACTAGTTGGAAACTTGGAACAGCTCTTCTGCCTACAACCGTAACCCGCAACCGCATCTCGAAAGTGATCGGGACGTGCTGAGTGCCGGTGCGGGAAGCAGATATTTCCTGGTTGAAGGCTATTGGAGAGTGGTGAGCCAATCAGGACGCGTTTGCTCCCGTGTAGAAACCAATAGCGAACGCTGGTCCTTAGAGGGAGTGGCAGTACGCGCATTAAAGGGAGAGTGTGATTGGTGACTAGGGACGCTCGGGGTTGTTGAGCAAAACGCCCGTCTAATGCTGGTATTCAATAAATATATAGCGAAGTGCTCATCCTTCAGTGACGTGAAGGGAAATTATAAGACCAAAGGTCAAACCATAGTACAGAAGATACTCATACTGGGAAAGTCAAAGCGCACAGACAGTCAGACCAGTCAAACTCATGCCTTGGTTGCGGGAGAAAAAACACACACAACCAGTGTTGTAGTAAACAGTGCATCAGATTGGTGCTTATCTACTTAGGAAGGACAGAGTTCCATGGAATGTTATCATTTAAGCCGTTTTTATGAGTGGAGAGTCTATACACCCAACGTTGTTCTTTTTCAAACAGTCGTTCTTGGATTCTCTCTCCTGCCTTGATTTGCTCAATGATAGTCCATTTAAGATCATTGGTTGTATGGCCATTAGTTAGGAAATGTTCAGTGAGCTTTGTCATAGATTTTTTGCACCTGATAATGCTGCGGTGCTCGCAGATTCGTTGTTTTATTTTTCTGCTTGTCATGCCCACATATTGGAGTTTGCAGGGGCAGATGATTCCGTAGACTACATTAGTACTGTTGCAGTTAGTATGTGTTTTCAAGGTCCATACCTTGCCAGTTTCTAGTTCCAAAGTTTTTGTGTTCTCTGTAAGGTGACAGACACTGCAATTGCCACATTTGTAGTGTCCAGTGATGTCTGGAAGACCCCATGCGTTGAGGACAGTAGTTTGTTGTGCTTGAACTACTGTTTTGGGTCGTGTATTCACTAGAGTGTCTTTTAAGCTTCTGGATTTTTTGTTTTTGTAAGAGAACAATGGCTTCTCCCATTTGAAATTGCCGGTGTTAAGAATTGTCCAATGTTTGTTGATAGACTTGGTAACTAGGTTGGATGCCGTGTTGTATGTAGTCACACAAGTCAATGGTAAAGTAGACTCTTTTGGGAGTCTATTTTCCAGTAATGCCATTCTTGGTTGATTGCGTGCCCGTTTCTGGCACTTGTTAAGAATTCTTTCAGGATAGCCTTTTGATGAAAGTTTTGTAGTGAGGTCAATGTGCACCCCGGTACCTTCCTTGTGAGTGCACTATATCACTTGTCTGTTTCATTGTGGATAGATGGACTGACAACGGGTGAATGGAAGCCCGTTTTGATGTCTGCTTGTTGTAATCCACAACTAAGTACGGTTATAACAATTCACTGAAGTTGGCTAAATAGAAGGACTGTTGAGTTAGTCACTCACAATCACGTCACAATATCATCTATTGACGACTGAGAGGAGCCTGAATCGACAGTTGCTTACATAACATATTTAGTTGTGTATATATTGTTTTCCTTTCTTTTTCTTCCACAGGTACATTCCCACTGTAATTACAGGTGTGGACTTTTTAATCTAACCAAGGGTAGGGTACACCTTAGCGTGTGTAGACCACCCTGGTTAGCACCATTGGTCCTGAAGAAAACCTGGAGATTTTTCCTTTAAGGTTGAAACATGTAGACCTATTTCACTTAGCTCACTTCACATTTTTTTCGATACCTCAGGTCAATTTAACCTCATATGGTATCCCCAATTTATTTTAACATTGTTCAATTGCTCCATGATCAAAAATCTTTTTGATAGAGAGTTAAATTTGACCAATTTTTAATCCACTTCTAGCACTTGCACCATACACAAAAATACCAGCTCCACTGTAGTCAGGTGTCGCAGCACACCCGGATGGCACTCGGCTCTCCGGGTGGGACCCCGATGATGAAGCATGTCACCAACTAGGTTGGTGAGTAAGGGGTCTTCTATAAGAAAGGTTATACTTTCTCCTTTCAGTGCACCTCTCTTTATCCTTGAGGTATTGAATTACCTTTGAGGGTGTACTCCTTCCATTGTTTGTTAATGTATGGTAAATGACCATGAGTTCTAAAAAAATGTAGACGATCCACGTTGTTGTAAGGAAACAGAGGCTGTTCCGTTTCCTCACAATGACGTGCACTGCCCCTCAGAGACGACGTGAAGCAGGAACCATGAGGAGAGAGGAACCATGAGGAGTGAGAGGTAAGGGGGATTGGGCATGGGGTGTTTTTTTTCTCTAGGGATTAGAGTAGTGCAGTAGTGTTTGGATAGTGTAGGGGGTCGTGCTGAGGGTAGTGTTTTAGGGTTTAGGGTAGTGCAGTAGTGTAGGGGGTCATGCTGGGTGTAGTGTTTTAGGGTTTAGGGTAGTGCAGTGGTGTATGGGTAGTGTAGGGGGTCATGCTGGGGTAGTGATTTAGGGTTTAGGGTAGTGCAGTGGTGTTTGAGTAGTGTAGGGGGTCATGCTGGTGGTAGTGTTTTAGGGTTTAGGGTAGTGCAGTGGTGTTTGTGTAGTGTAGGGGGTCATGCTGGGGGTAGTGTTTTATGGTTTAGGGTAATGCAGTGGTGTTTGGGTAGTGTAGGGGGGCGTGCTGGAGGTGGATTTAGGGTTTAGGGCAGTGCAGTGGTGTTTGGGTAGTGTAGGGAGTCATGCTGGAGGTAGTGTTTTAGGGTTTAGGGTAGTGCAGTGGTGTTTGTGTAGTGTAGGGGGTTGTGCTGGGGGTAGTGTTTTAGGGTTTATGGTAGTGCAGTGGTGTTTGGGTAGTGTAGGGGGTAATGCTGGGGTAGTGTTTTAGGGTTTAGGGTAGTGCAGTGGTGTTTGTGTAGTGTAGGGGGTAGTGTTTTAGGGTTTAGGGTAGTGCAGTGGTGTTTGTGTACTCTAGGGGGTCGTGCTGGGTTCTAGTGTTTTAGGGTTTAGGGTAGTGCAGTGGTGTTTGTGCAGTGTAGGGGGTCGTGTTTTAGGGTTAAGGGTCGTGCAGTGGTGTTTGGGTAGTGAAGGGGGTCGTGGTCAGGATGGTGTTTTAGGGTGTAGGGTAGTGCAGTTGTTTTTAGGTAGTGAAGGGGGTCGTGCTGGGGGTAGTGTTTAGGGTTTAGCGTAGATGCAAAAACAGCAGTTGATGGACAGAATGCAGAACAATGGTATACGTTCACCCCAGTACAGAGATCTGGGCCTAAATCCATCGTTTTTTTGCTCACCATGCCATTCCAGTTTGAACCCAGCCATATATGCAAATCAGTCTTGACCCTGTGCCTCATGGGAACAGTCCAGCCCGAACTGCCAAGCCAGGTCCTCCCTGGACTGGAAGCAAGCATCCTAGGACCGGTTTTGAGGTTTCACCCCTCTTCAGCCAGGATAGCTTGATTCCAGTGGCATGGAGAGCACGGGACCCACGTCTGGGCATACCTTTCCCACTCGGGGTGACAAATGGATAAACAACAGTTGATGGACAGAATGCAGAACAATGTCACACATTCACCCCAGTACAGAGATCTGGGCCTAAATCCCTTGTTTTTTTGCTCACCATGCCATTCCAGTTTGAACCCAGCCATATGCAAATCAGTCTTGACCCTGTGCCTCATGGGAACAGTCCAGCCCGAACTGCCAAGCCAGGTCCTCCCTGGACTGGAAACAAGCATCCTAGGACCGGTTTCGAGGTTTCACCCCTCTTCAGCCAGGATAGCTTGATTCCAGTGGCATGGAGAGCACAGGACCTACGTCTGGGCATACCCTTCCCACTCAGGGTGAGAAATGCAAAAACAACAGTTGATGGACAGAATGCAGAACAATGTCATACATTCACTCCAGTACAGAGATCTGGGCCTAAATCCATCGTTTTTTTGCTCAGCATGCCATTCCAGTTTGAATCCAGCCATATGCAAATCAGTCTTGACCCAGTGCCTTATTTGGTGAAACCCGAAACCGGTCCTAGGATGCTTGTTTCCGGTCCAGGGAGGACCTGGCTTGGCAGTTTGGGCTAGACTGTTCCCATGAGGCACAGGGTCAAGACTGATTTGCATATGGCCAGGTCGAAACTGGGGTGGCATGGTGGGCAGAAGAATGATGGATTTAACCCAGATCTCTTGACTGGGGGTGAATGTTTTGATTTGTTCTCCATTCCGTCCATCACTTGTGTGTCTTTTGCTAGGGTTTAGGGTAGTACAGTGGTGTTTGTGTAGTGTAGGGGTTCATGCTGTGGGTAGATTTAGTGTTTAGGGTAGTGCAGTGGTGTTTGTGTAGTGTAGGGGGTCATGCTGGGGTAGTGTTTTAGGGTTTAAGGCAGTGCAGTGGTGTTTGTGTAGTGAAGGGGGTCGTGCTGGGGGCAGTGTTTTAGGGTAGTGCAGTGGTGTTTGTGTAGTGTAGGGGGTTGTGCTGGGGTAGATTTAGTGTTTAGGGTAGTGCAATGGTGTTTGGGTAGTGTAGGGAGTCGTGCTGGTGGTAGTGTTTTAGGGTTTAGGGTAGTGCAGTTACGTTTGGGTAGTGTAGGGTGTCGTACTGGGGTAGTGTTTTAGGGTTTAGGGTAGTGCACTGGTGTTTGGTTAGTGGAGGGGGTAGTGTTTTATAGTTTAGGGTAGTGCGCCCAACCAGCCACAATATCCGTGGACAAAGGGGATCCTGACTCTTTTGAACGCTCCACCAATTGAATATTTTGGGTCAAGGGCCGTACCACGTCCAGGACCTATCAATTCCTTTCCTGGGATCCCTCATATGCTTGGAGAAAAAGGTACATAGTTTCTCATCAATTTCAGGCGTGTGTGCCACCTTCCCTTTCAGTGAGGGCCTGGGGCATTCTCCCCTCATCCTATTCCTGACCTCCCTTTCAAGGTTTTTATGGATTTTCCCCACCACATACTTTGCCACTTTGGTGTCAGGGGTCCACTCCGCTGACCTAGGATGGTAAATTTGGGTAGGCTCGAACATGTCCGAGTGGACCCCATCTCCAACCCGGGACTGAGAATAGTGGGACCATGAATGCCAGGGATGCCCCAAGTCCTTATCCTCATCGGAGGAGAAATCGTCCTCCGATACACCCTCTCCTTCTAAGGGAAATCTGCCGTCGGGGTCTACAATAGTGGTGACAGCGTCGCAATTTTCTCCGGACTCCTCCTCTTCCCGGCAGGGTGCATGTTTTAGCATTCGCGCATTCTTGAGGAAGGTCTCTGTAAGTTTATCAAATCCTTCCAAGTGCCCCGCGTTATGCTTAATGGCCCTTTTATTTCCCATCTGGGAGCTACTGGGACCCGCCACCACCAGATCTGGGTCACTGAACACCCCAGAGATGCTTTTCGCCAGCTTATCAACCTGATCCCTAAGAGGAGCAGGCGCCCTAGAAATAGCCACAGAGAGGACTTGGTCCACTGCTGGAGGGAGAAGTTGGGTGGGCCATTCCTCCTCCACTTCCTGGTAGGAGGAGTACAAATGGTCTTCTGGAGAAGGCATGATAGCAGAGGGTGTGAGCACAGAACAAATGCCCTTAAAATCCTTAAGGCAGTCCCCTCGCCGGTGCTCCAACAGCTGGGCTTTCCCTGAAGCTGTTATAAGAATAGACTGAGGCGCAATACCAAATACCACCACCAGGTGACGCTGGTCACTAACGTAGTCATGTGGGGAGTTCACCGCATAGCGGTGTCAAAATTAGGCGAGGGTTGGTCGGGAATCAAGCGGACACTAAAGGAGTGACCGGATTCCCAAACGCACGTAAAGACCAGCGGGAGAGCTCGACGGAGCTGCCTCGCTCGGGCCAGACGCGCCTGACAGGATCTCACCCCGCGCAGAGCGCACAGCGGGAGAAACTGCGAGGGGGAGAATGCTCTCGGGCAAGAGCCTGCTGCGCAGGGAATATGAAACAATACCAAGGCAATAATGCTAATAACGTGCACAAGAAACCACTATACAAACAGCAACAACGTCAGATTAAGCCAAGAATGTAAGGAATGCACTTAACTGATGAGCAGTGAAGAAAGAGGAAGCGGAAGGGACGTCACAATATTATATACGATGGACTGTGATATGATTGGAATATATTTGCCTTGGAGACTGCCCCCCTAATGGTTCATGGGTTGTGTAGTCTTTTGTTTAATGATTGTTGTGTTACGTTTTCTTTGAACTGCCATGCAAATAAAGTGAGGAAAGATATGCATAGTCCTCGCCTCCGTCCTGCCATAGAATTCATTAAACTTTATTCGATCTGATTTAGAAACATAGATCATAAAAGTGTGCATAAAAACAGTAAATCCTCTTTCCTAATACAATTCAGTGAGAATTAATTAAAACCAGTAGGTAAAAACAGGTGTTACAAAGCCCGGTTCTGAGCAACTTCAGGTTAACAGAATCGTAAAGTTCAATGTTTCGCAAGTTCAATCTCATGGACTTCGTGCAAAATACGCAATAAGGGGTCCAAGTAAGATGTTACGCTCCAATACCTGACCAGTCTGCACTATATAAAACTGCAGAAAAACTAAAAATAAAAGTGTTTTGCACACTTCTGTCATTGAGCTATATGTGGGTTACATCTGGGTGATATTTGTGCTACATTTGGGCTCTTTATTCTCTGGTGGCCATCTTGGGAGACTTATTTGTTATGAAGTTTCCTAATTTCCTCATTTATTACAGTTTCCTCAGTAGGAAATGCTTTCAGTTTTTTACTTTGACTTCATCAAGAAGGCATTCAGATGTGTCACACATTTGCCATGAATTCAGAATGTTAGCACTCTAGTTGTTCATTAGATCACTGTTGTAAAGCTACTGCTCACCAGGGAGTTAACTGGAAGTCTACTGCTGGTATTGAAAGTGATTGTTTCAGACTGCATGTCAGAATGTTCTAATGAAATAGAAGAGGATTTGAGATCTCACTTAAAACATGCCCTAAATTTTCTTTCTGCAGCACTAACCATAATTTCTATGACAAAATGAACCCCCTCATTTTGTTCCTTTTTAAATTAAATGTTTTAAGAGTTACCAGTTTATTCCAATCAAGATGGCTTCAAGTGTGCCATAATTTTGTCATACGTAAGACTGTTAGCGCTCTAGTTGTTCTGTAGAACATTCTGGGAATCTGCAGTAGAACACAAAGGCATCAACTGACAGACTGTTCCTGTTGAAATTGAACAGGAAGATATTTGAGATCACACTTGAAACATGTCCTAATTATTCTTTCTACAGCACTAACCATAATTTCTATGACAAAATGAACCCCTTCATTTTGTTCCTTTTTAAATTAAATATTTTAAGACTTACCAGTTTATTCCAATCAAGATGACTTCAGGTGTGCCATAATTTTGTCATAAGTAAGACTGTTAGCGCTCTAGTTGTTCTTTAGAACACTCTGGAAAGCTGCAGTAGAACTCAAAGGCATCAACTGACAGGCTGCTCCTGTTGAAATATAATAGGAAGATATTTGAGATCACACTTGAAACATGTCCTAATTTTTCTTTCTACAGCACTAACCAAAATTCCTATGACAAAATGAACCCCCTCATTTTGTTCCTTTTTAAATTAAATGTTTTAAGAGTTACCAGTTTATTCCAAGCAAGATGGCTTCAGGTGTGCCATACTTTTGTCATAAGTAAGGCTGTTAGTGCTCCAGTTGTTCTTTAGAACACTCTGGGAAGCAGCAGTAGAACACAAAGGCATCAACTGACAGGCTGCTCCTGTTGAAATATAACAGTAAGATATTTGAGATCTCACTTAAAACATGTCTTAAGTTTTCTTTCTACAGCACCAACCATAATTTCTATGACAAAATGAACCCCCTCATTTTGTTCCTTTTTAAATTATATGTTTTAAGAGTTATCGGTTTATTCCAATCAAGATGGCTCCAGGTGTGCCATCATTTTGTCATAAGTAAGACTGTTAGCGCTCTAGTTGATCTTTAGAACACTCTGGGAAGCTGCAGTAAAACACAAATGCATCAACTGACAGTTTCTGCCCTTGTTGGATGTACATGATTTACTGAGAATGACAGACTTCATTCTCACATGACTGAGAAAGATAATGTGAATTTACAGAAAATATGCTCTCATTTTAGCTTCAGTTTTCTATCAAACATGATTCATGATATCCCAGCAGAAGGTTTTTCACAGGGTAAAAGCACCTTACAACACACCACAATTCCTGAAATTAGTATGGTACCATCAACAAATGAATTCTAATGTAACTAAATTCTGTTATCACCCTTTCTAGTTCTCCTTTTGGTAACCCTCAAAATCTTCGATTCACTACAATGCATTTCAATGGGGTACTATCATGTATATTGGTCCCAAGATGGCTGTCAGCAATTCCAGGATGAAGTGCTAACAGCCAATCAGATCTCACGATGAGATGTGTCACTAGGCTCCGCCCAGATATTGAAACTTTTTCTTTTTCTAATTTCTCATGGACTACTGAATGGATTTACACCATTTAGCAAAAAGGGATCTTTCTGAACCAAGGGATACCTGTTCGCCAAATTTGGTGTAATTCCGTTCAGCAGTTCGGGCTGTAGCCATGTCTAAAGTTTCCTATGGGAAATAACATGGACAAAACACGTTTTGGGACCCCCCTTTTTTCTCGGCCCCGCTTGCCGAATCACCCCGAAACTTTCAAGATAGGAGCTGACCGGAGCACCCCACGAGTTTTGAAAATTTCACGAAGATTCGTCAACCGACACTAAAGTTATTAGGAAAAGAATGTTACGATTTTCCTATGGATAATAGGTCCAAACTATAACTACCTGCTGGCAACCGCCAGTAGGTAATATAAATATATATATATATTTACGTATGTATATACATATATATATATATTCACTGAAAAAACCATAAGTTTTACAGAAGTTATAGTTAGGAATTAGCACTTAAAAAACCTTAGAGATTGACTGAAAAAACATAGGTTTCAGGGACGTTATAGTTAGTTGGACATTTGACTCATATAAAACCAGAGAAATTCTCCAGTTATAGTTAGTTGAGCTAACCATAACTTGCGCACCCGCAATGCATTGTTGATGACGTCACATATTACATCACTCATGACATGGTCAGTGACATCACTGATGACATCACTGATGACATCTCAAATGACATCACTGATGACATCATCCAGTGGATGTGTGTTTCTCTAACCTTTACATATTTTTCATATACATCTATGCCAAGGTGTATTGATGAATGAGTGGATTTACAAGTGCCTGAAGGGATTATTTAGTAGGCATATGACTGACTGTATAAGTGAGTGATTGAATGTGTCTTACTGAATGCATGGGTTAGTGACTAAACTGTGTGACAGTCTGTATTAGTCTCTCAGTTGGTGTGTAAGCGGCTGCATGGTTTGGTAAGTATCTACATAGGTGTCTATATGGGTTATTGATTTCTTTTCTGAGTATCTGTATGAGTGCCTGAGTGTCTGTGTGGGTCGGTGGAGGGGGGTGTGACTCTGTACACAGATGTCTGAGTGCGTAATTCACTGGTTGTATGGATTCAAAAGTGCATCTGGGAAGGGCTGTATGGGTGACTTAGGGCCCGATTCACAGAACTAACTTAAGACAAAATCCTAAACTTAGTACCATTTTGGTATTCACTGAAGGCACTTACTCATTTTGGTATTCACAGAAGGCACTTACTCATTTCGGTATTCACAGAAGTTAGGAGTCCTAACTTTAGGACTCCTAAATGCCTTCTGTGAATACCGAAAGTCTTAAAATTAGGATTTTTCGCAGTTTAGTAGTAGTATAGTTAGGACTCCTAACTTTAGGACTCCTAAATGCCTTCTGTGAATACCGAAAGTCTTAAAATTAGGATTTTTCTCAATTTAGTAGTCCTAAGTTTAGACTTAGGACTACTAAATTGAGAAAAATCCTAATTTTAAGAATTTCGATATTCACAGAAGGCATTTAGGAGTCCTAAAGTTAGGAGTCCTAACTATACTACTACTAAACTGAGAAAAATCCTAATTTTAAGACTTTCGGTAGTCACATAAGGCATTTAGGAGTCCTAAAGTTAGGAGTCCTAAACTTAGGACTACTAAATTGAGAAAAATCCTAATTTTAAGAATTTCGGTATTCACAGAAGGCATTTAGGAGTCCTAAAGTTAGGAGTCCTAACTATACTACTACTAAACTGAGAAAAATCCTAATTTTCAGACTTTCGGTATTCACAGAAGGCATTTAGGAGTCCTAAAGTTAGGACTCCTAACTTCTGTGAATACCGAAATGAGTAAGTGCCTTCTGTGAATACCAAAATGAGTAAGTGCCTTCTGTGAATACCAAAATGGTAATAAGTTTAGGATTTTGTCTTAAGTTAGTTCTGTGAATCGGGCCCTTAGTGTCTGTATGGGTGTGTGGTGAGTGAATGAATGTCTCAGTGGTATATGTGTGAGTAATTACATATGTTTTAAAGCAGTATATGTGAGTGTTAGAGTATATAAATGACTATATGTCAGTGTAAGTTATTTGAAGAGTGGGTATATAAATGAGTGTCTGCTTGTATCACTGATTGTATAAGACAATAAGTATGTCTTAGTATCTGTATAAATAAGTGATGTGGTGTGTGTATAAATAACTCAGTTGGTGTATATAACTGTATACTTGAGAAAATGAGTATGTAATTCATTCTTTGCATGAATAACTAGGTGTGTGACTAACTCTATGGATGAGCGGTAGAGTGTGACTATGTATAGGTGCATCAGTACATATTATAGTACTGTATTGATGAGTAACTGTATGTGTAAGACACTTGATGTGTGTATAGACCTTGGATATAGTCGTTGCTATGTAGTATCTGGCATTCTTGTGTGTATGGTTTCAAAAATAGTAGTCTGTATTTTAGAGTGCGTGTATCATAGTTTATATTAGGGCATCAGTATGTGCATCAGATTATCACATGGATGATGTCATCAGTGATGTCATTTGAGATGTCATCAGTGATGTCATCAGTGATGTCACTGACCATGTCATGAATGATGCAATATGTGACATCATCAGCAGTGCATTGCGGGCGTGCGAGTTATAGTTAGCTCAACTAACTATAACTGGTGAATTTCTCTGGTTTTATATGAGTCAAATGTCCAACTAACCATAACGTCTCTGAAACTTATGTTTTTTTCAGTGAATTTCTAAGGTTTTTTTAAATGCTAATTCCTAACTATAACGTCTGTAAAACCTATGGTTTTTTCAGTGAATTTCAATGGTTTTTTAAATGTTAATTTCATATTTTAATATTAATAAAACCTATATTTTTTCTAATTGTTTTTTAATATTTTGCAACTCTATTATCCTTTTTTTAACTTTAAAAATTATGTAATGTTTTATATCTTCCCCAAAAAATATGCATATCAAACTTTTTTTTTTTAGAGCACTACAGTCCCATACCAGTACTCTACCAACCTCAATCAGCACGTGAATCCTATCCACCACATTTAATTGATGTGCATTTCGTATCTGACAGGTTTGTGACACCACGTCCTGCGTAACAACATGTACGTATGAGGTCGCGCCAGCTGCTACTTTAGTATGTGACGGGTACGCACTACCAAGCCGTGCGTTCAGTCATGTACGTATGGGGTTGTGCCAGCTGCGCGTTGCGAATGCGACGAATGCACGTTGCCACACTCTGTGTTAAATCATAAACATATGGTGTTGTGCCGTGTACGCCATTCCCTCATTTTTTTGTCTCAAAACTATATCTAAATAACTTTAAAGTGTATATGGGAGCAAGCAATAATCTAACATATTTTAAACATTTATATATTTCTAACTGTAATAAACTTATATTTTACCAATTATATTTTCTCAAAATCACGTTGGGTGCAGTCTCCTTGCGCACTAGATGCGCAATTGCCATGTGACCCTTAAAAAAAGCACTGTAACAGTTGGAAAACACCACCCATTTTAGTCAATCTTTGTACTGCATTTGATGAGACACATCTCTTCTGCTTAGAGAGCTTTTTTCTAAACTTTTTGCAATGTACACGTATCTTACACTACACACAACATGCAACCATTATCTTCATCAATATTCATGGTCTGCAAAGTAGCCTTCCACCTATGATAGCCATACACCTACAAGTTACATAACCAAAGTTTTCCCCACTACCAGAGGTAACATAGTTACATACACTGCACACATCACAATGTAATATCATACAGCCCAGGGGCACTATCATGCATAGATAATGACCACACGGACACAGATAGATAGTGGAAGTGGGTATGAGCACATGCACTCAACACCTTTTTATTACCAGGGTCACATATCCAGTAACGTCTGTGGTGGATGTGTGTGTAGTCAGTGTAAACCATTCCTCAAGGAATAGTTGCTGCTATCATCTACTACAACAGTAATCATTGGATCACACACAGACATTCAATAATAAAATAATCAATAGTTGTACTGCAGTAAGGTAGGGACAGTAGATGTGAAGTAATAAAGAAAAATATTCTATCGTAAATGAAAACCAACTTATGGTATACTGAGACACAATTAATAAATCAGAAATAATACACAAAAAGATTTTATCATAAATGGTCCATCAGTTTTAGTGCACTCAGAAAGCCACATCAAAATCATTCAGCATGTCAACAACCAGCAATGATGCGTGCTGTAGACGGGCATGCCGTACTTGGAGTAATATCTGTTGCCATCAAGAGAACATCATCAGCAATAGCAACTCAGTCTAAATTGTGAACACTGCTGTCTACAGTGTAGGCCAGAGAGAGCGGTCAGCAAGGGCCCACAGCTATGTAAGGTGGGATTCAGCTACACAGTTTGTCGTACGCGAAGCAACAAAAGCGTGTCTGGAGCCTGTAATAATATGTATTCATGGTGTAGACAGAGCACACTGGAGCAATGTCTTTTAATACAGAACTGCGTCATCTACAAGACCAACTCGATCCAAATTGTGAACACCGCTCTCTGCAGTGGTAATTGTAAACAGTACTCACACAGACATTCATGAATACTTTCTCTCACTTCCTCTTAACAAAAGACAACAACATCAATTGCAGAAAAATCTGCAATAAATAAAACAAAACAGTTCAAATACCATTCTGCTGTCTACAGTGTAGACTATTCAGTGTTCCTTTGCACTTCCAAATTAAATGTGGTCATTGTACTAAACCTATAAGTCATTTCAAAAAATGTCTTCAAAGAAGTATACTAAAAACATAATATGTATATTCCAATAGACGTTGTAGTTACTTGACTAGTGGATTCTATAATTAAACAATCAGCACTAGATCTGAATTGTGAACACTTCTGTCTGCATTGTAGGCCAGACTCACTATTCATTAACACCTGACAGCCATATACCATTCAATTCGAAAGCATGGACTTGCTTGCAGCAGATCAGAAGGGGTACACAGTAATAATATCAAACTTCAACTTCTGACATCCTCAATCATACAATCAAGACCCCATTTCACTGTTCGGACCTGCTGTACCACAGTGTACTCCACCGACTAGTGTCAACCAAGCACAATAATAATGTGCAACAGTTAGCTACGGAAACACCGAGTCTGATGCACCTCAACGGAGGGAATTCTATGAAAACCAAGCAACAAGTAATATCGGACATCTCCCACTGTGGAATTAAGACACCGTTCCACTGTTGGGACCTACAGTTGCTTGCACCTGGTCGAAGGGAGTATCTTCATCTCCACTCTCAGATGAAGTTCTAACATCCTCCATTGTCAGATCAAGACACCGTTCCACTGTTGGGAACTAGAGTTTGATGCACCTCATCGGAGGGGGTACCACAAATCATCACAAACTGTAACTTCTAACACCCTCAATCATAGAATCAAGACCCGTTCCACTGTCCGGACCTGCTGTACCGTGGTGTACTCCACCAACTACAGTCAACCAAGGCCATTAATCATGTGCAGCAGTTAACTACGGAAGCACAAAGTCTGATGCACCTCAACAGAAGGACCTCAGAAAATTCTCCTGCACGTTATATCAGACGTTGTCCATTGTGGGATCAAGACAACGTTCCACTGTTGGGACCTAGAGATGGTTGCACCTGGTCAATAGGAGTACCTTCATCTCCACTCTCAGATGCAGTTCTAACATCATCCATTGTTGGATCAAAAGACTGTTCCTCTGTTGGAACCTACAGTTCGTTGCACCTGATCAGACGGGGTACACAAAAATCATCACAAACTTTAACTTCTCACATGCTTAATCACAGAATTAAGACCCCGTTTCACTGTTCGAACCTGCTGTACCACGGTGTACCCCACTGACTTGTGTCAACAAAGCACAATAATCATGTGCAACAGTTAACTACGGAAGCACAGTGTCTGATGCACCTCAACGGAGGAAGTTCTATGAAAACCAAGCAACAAGTAATATTGGACATCTTCCATTCTGAGATCAAGACACCGTTCCACTATTAGGACCTAGAGCTGGTTGCACCTGGTCGAAGGTGTTACACAGAAATAAACACAGACGTTAACTTCTGACATCCTCAATAATAGAATCAAGACCCCGTTTCAGTATTCGGACCTGCTGTACCGCGGTGTACTCCAGTGACTACACTCAACGAACCCCAATAATCCTGTACAGCAGTTAGCTATGGAAGCACAGAGTCTGATGCACCTCAACAGAGTGAGTTCTGTGAAAAACAAGCAGCAGGTAATATCGGACATCATCCATGGTGGAATCAAGACACCGTTCCACTGTTGGGACCTAGAGTTAGTTGCACCTGGTCGAAGGGAGTACCTTCATCTCCACTCTCAGATGCAGTTGTAACATCGTCCATTGTGGGATCAAGACGCCATTCCACTGTTGAGACCTAGAGTTGATTGCACCTGGTCAGAGGAGGTACACAGAAATTATCACAGACTTTAACATCTGACATCCTCAATCATAAAATCAAGACCCCGTTTCACTGTTCGGACCTACTGTACCGCATTGCAATTTCAACTTCATGCATAGCAATGGCTGCTTCATTTTCCAGTATTGCTCATCCAAGAAGAGCTTGACTACATGGACCACTAGTTTCACTATCTTGAGAACTTTCATTATTAATTTCAGCTGTAATAGTTTTTTTCTGTTCAACTTCATCATTCAACATTGTTAAATATATAGCAAAAATTATACATGCAATGCTACTTTTACATGTATTACAAGAATCTTCGTAACAGTCAAAGTCTCCAAAGAATTCACTTTCACTACACCATGAATTAAACAGTTGCAGAAGTGCTAAATAGTAAAATTCTCCCTTATCTAAACTTTCACAACTAACTTTCTTGTGGTTTATGAGATTACTCTTTACATGTTTTACTAAACAACCATTAGCAGAAGGAGTGAAGTGTCACTACTAAACCAGGTGCACAGCTATGAATTGGGGTTGTCCCACTTTTTTATCCACAATTTTCAATTTTTCACGAAAACTAATCAAAGTACTCCAACATGTTCGTTCTGTTTCATTTATATTCTTCGTTTCATTCACACGTGAAAAGCTTATGAATTTTACTGCTTCTCATGAACCAGATATGCTCGTCCGAGCCATTTTCTGGACGCGCCAAAACACATAAAAACATGCTCGGTAGCAAGTCATGTTATACCCAATGCATTTCGGGCTGTTAATAAGCCCTTCTTCAGGTGTTCACTACAAAAAAAGAATATTGCAATTAAAATGTGGCTTCAAACCCTGTGATTGACAGCAAATATGTTTCAAAAAAAAATCTTGTTACCCCGAATGATTACAACGCTTTCCCTCTAAAACGGAGCGTAATGTTTCCGCAACAATGCCTGAAAAATCACCATCCTTCCACTTCTAGTTATTAAACTTTCCCCAAATGTTACATCGCAGTTCTGCACTTATCCTTATTGCCTCCTTCGTATTACCCATTGTTATCTACCATATCTTATCTCTATTTACTCATACCTTCATTGCTTCTTGCCACATATCTCCTTTTCACAACGGTTCCCTTCGTAAAACAGTACTGCTCTGCACATCGTACCTCCCCTCTGTTTTAAATCATGTGACATCACCCCTCTTCCGGGATTAACCTACCACCACCTGTTGTTGATCGTGCATCACAATGTAATCCCTCATAACTTCATAACCCATAATACACCTCTTCTTACACAGCCAAAACACGGTAATGTCTCATGCTGAACCACAACCGGAAGTTCCCCAGACATTTAAATACTTTTCCCTGGCCACCCTTTTGATAGTTTCACTATCGCGACAAAGGTGTTCAATTGAATTTAAACAGTAAAAGTTTGTAAAACATCTCGTTCAGTGCATAACATTTTCCATGAACTGCTTTGCCTGTCCGTCATTTGGATGAAACCGACTCTTAGTTCACAAAGTTCCTTCCATTTCAAGGAGGTGCAAATCACATGTGTGCTCATATCGGTTGGAATTTTGTAGCAAAAAGCTATTAAAACTTACAATTTTGCAACTCAAACATACACCATACCATAAGACGGTTTATAAATAGTCACAGTACCACTACACCACCTCAACACCCGCCCTTGCTTAACTTTACGCAATAAAAGAAAGAGCCCAAGCAAACGTAGAAGTGCCACTATAGCCATACACAGCCTTAACTTCAACAGATGTCTCCTGGAAAGCTCATCAGCAAACCATATTAAAACATGCAAATTTGCGGGTAAAACATATGCCATGCCATAGGGCACCTTATAAGTGCTCCCAGTGGTACTACATCACCTTTAGTAGCTCCACATCTCCACGTTACTATATTCTGTATTTCAAACAGCAACATAACTACCTCCCCCACACCCACCCCCGCCCTTGGTTAACAGTACGAAATCAAACAGAAACCCCCCATTCCTAGTAGCACCACTATACCCATACACAGGCTTAATTTTAACATATATCTACCGGAACACTTATCAGCAAAAAATATCCAAACATGCAAATTCGCGTGTAAAACATAAACCATCCCATACCACTGTTTATAAATGGGCCCAGTGAAACTACATTACCTTTAGTAACTACACATGCCCACGTTACAAATATCCGTTTTACAATCAGCAACATACGCACCACCCCCACCCCCACCCATCCCTTGCTTAACCTTACAAAATCAAACAATGAGCCCCAGCACTCCCGTTACCACCACTATAGCCATACATAGACTTAATGTCAACAGGTGTCTGCTGGAACGCTCATCAGCAAAAGCTATTAAAACCTGCAATTTTGCAACTCACACATTTTCCATACCATACGATAGTTTATAAATAGTCACAGTACCACTACACCACCTCAACACCCGCCCTTGCTTAACTTTACGCAATAAAAGAAAGAGCCCCACAAACGTAGAAGCGCCACCTTAGCCATACTGAGGCTTAATTTCAACAGATGTCTCCCGAAAGGCTCATCAGCAAAATGTATTAAAACATGCAAATTTGCGGGTAAAACATATACCATGCCATATGGCCCTTTATAAGTGCTCCCAGTGGGACTACATCACCTTTAGTACCTCCACATCTCCACGTTACTATATTCTGTGTTTCAAACAGCAACATAACCACCTCCCCCACACCCACCACACCCTTGCTTAACAGTACAAAATCAAATAGAAACCCCCCCATTCCTAGTAGCGCCACTATACCCATATACGACATTAATTTTAACAAGTGTCTGCCGGAACACTTATCAGCAAAAAGTATTCAAACATGCAAATTGGTAGGTAAAACATAAACCATCCCATAGCACGGTTTATAAATGGGCCCAGTCGAACTACACCACCTTTACTAGCTAGACATCTATATGTTACGAAAGTCGTTTAAACACTCTGTAGGGTGTATAGCAGGGCATGGGGAGAGTAAACAAAGTTCTAATTCCCAAAGTTTTGATATACAGTCCCTTTACTGTATCTATATTAAAGATATTAAATGGAATGAATAAATTGACGAGTGTGTCAAAAGGGATAGTGAAGCTCACCATAGGTAAAACACGAACCACTTCAACACCTACATATATCTGCCACAGCGACACAGCCTGACAAATAGTATCACTTATAATAACATGTAGTTCTCTAATGTCAACAAAGACATACTGAAAATATACCACACATTTACATTTTTTTTATCTCTCACACATTTATAAAACATCTCTTCTAAAGAAGCACTCCCCAACTACTTCTATTCCATAAGAACAATCAATAATTAATACGTTTACCACCATATATTTTAGTATATCTACCTTTTTATTATTCACTAGTCAGAAACTACAAAAACTATTCACTATACCCAAATGCAAACCAGAAACCATATTCATATTTATCTTAACTTAGGATCACATGATTTAAACTATGCGTACATATAAAAATAACGTATCACTTTTCCTATCTCCATCTCCTCTCCATGTAATCTCAAACACTGTACACGGCCCCACTGTGCAACAACCTACCCTGACTTACATTCAAACCTACCTCTCAGTGTCAAAAATAAGACTACAACCTGCTCACATAACATTTCTGCATTTCGTTTTATCGCTTTTAACTTAATAACACATACGTCTCCTACCACCACCCCACCCCACTATTTCCACAAAAAGTATCAGTTGCAAACGTGCGACATTTTCTTTATCTCCCCAAATACATTACAAACTCAAAATAACGCTGTACCTCATTTTCAAAACAATACACTCCTATAAAGATGACAAACTACACTTCTTCTCTGTGAAAAAATCCTAAACATATATAAAATACTTATATAACAACAGCTCAAATTTTATGCATATTTCATAACCAATATCAAACACCACACTTTACTAACATTACTTTGAAATAAAAAATACTTTCAAAATTAAAAACATCACCTCAAATACCTAATCAATCATATAAAACACATGACACACCTCGTTCATTTGTAAGTCACCTTTGTAGTTGTTATCCAGACTTCAAATGACACATGCATACAATTCTCTCTTTCTCATATAGTACACGTAAAGCTCCAACTTCATCAAGAATAAAACCAGGAATGGTTAATTTTGAATTTTCCTTCCGAAAAGCTACTTATTATTCCGCGCCACATACAGGTCACAAGTTCAACCTATTTTATCACCACACTTTCTAGAACCTTCTACGACACCTGCAGGCTAAAAGTTCATCTTTTTTTTTAACCTAAAGATATACTTTTGCAACATTTTATCGAACATTCAATGGCACATGCACGTTAAAAGTTCACAATAGGGATCAGTAGTTCATCAGCTTTATTCCCAACTCCAGCAGTACCTCACCTTATGCCCCCGGCGCCATCAGACCCGTATTAGTCAGTGCTTTCCACTTTCCAAATACCAAATTAATTTCATACACACAAATTTACCTTCGCACTCCCTACATAACACCCCCTAAGTACCATACACAAGTTACAATGTTCGAAACAAAAGTTCCTCCAAGTAGCTATAACTACATGCTGACACTACTTGCACAGATGTGGCACAGCAGCCAGAGCACATGACTTCAGAGCATATGACACACAGTTTGGACTCACGCTTTCATTCCCGAGTCCGGCAGCAGCTCAGCTTAGCAGCATGAGACTCTACACACTACCTCACATACTTTCCGTACCCCAGAACTTTCAGACCAGTACGGGTCAGTAGTTCGTCCTAGTAGTTATAAACACATGCTGACACTACTTCCTCAGCTGTACTGCAGCGGCCACGGCACATGACTTCACAGCATAAGACACACAATTTAGACTCACGCTCTAATCCCCGAGTCCCGCACCACCTCACCTTAGCAGCATCACACTCTAGACAATACATCACTTAATTTTCGTAGCCTAGCTCTTTCACACCGGTAGGTATGATTAGTTCACTTCGCACCCCCTCTATAGCACACCCCTAAACACCCCACAGAGGTTACAGTGCTCCTACCCTCCTATTTCCCACTTTTTTTGCCCTTTTTTCCCCTTACTCGCTTCAACGGAATCACAAAATGGCGGCCAACACTTCCTCCTTCCATGAGACTCTAGACAATACCTTACATATTTTCCGTACCCAGGACTTTCACACCACCACAGGTCAGTAGTTCATCCTAGTAGGTATAAACACATGCTGACATTACTTCCACAACTGTGCTGCAGTGGCCAGGGCACATGACTTCACAGCATAAGACACACAGTGTGGGCTCACGCTTTAATACTTGAGTCGCGCACAAGCTCACCTTAGAAACATCACACACTAGCCAATACCTCACTTAATTTTAATTTAAATTTTTATAGCCTAGAACTTTCACACCGGTAGTTATGATTAGTTCACTTTGCACCCCCTCTTTGGCACACCCTAAACACCCCACACAGGTTACAGTGCTCCTACCCTCCTCTTTCCCACATTTTTCACCCTTTTTCCCCCTTACTCGCTTCAGCGGAATCACAAAATGGTGGCCAACACTTCCTAGTTGCAAAAGCTCGCAGCGCTCGCAGTCAATCAGCAGCAAGCTCGTGCTCGTAACGCCTCAGCCAATCAGATGGCAGAATTCCCAAATATTGATATCTTTAAATTTCGATTTTTCTCAAAAACTACTGAACGGATTTACACCAAATAAACAAAAGCGTGCTTTCTAGACCAAGACCCTTCTCCCTGCCAAATTTGGGGTAATTCCGTTCACCCGTTTGACCTGTAGCCTTGTCTACAGTTTCTTATGGAAATTAACATTGAAAAAACACATTTTGGGACCCCCTTTTTTCTCGGCCCCCCCTTGACGGATCACCCCCAAACTTTCAACATAGGAGATGATCTCAACAAATAATTAGTTTTGAAAATTTCGCGAAGTTTCATCAATCGGCGCCAAAGTTATTTCGAATAGAATGTTACCATTTTCCTATAGTAACTAGGTCCTAAATATAACTACCTACTGGCGACCGCCAGTAGGTTATATATATATATATATATATCAGTGTAAAAACCATAGGTTTCACACACGTTATAGTTAGCTGGACATTTTACTCGTAAAAAACCATTGAAATTCCCCCGTTATAGTTAGTCCAGGCAACTATAACTCACGCAACCGCAATCCTCTGCTGATGCTAATACTGTATTTAGACACTTATTTGCCCATGTCTTCTTCCATTAAATTTTAGCTATACATATATTACAAATATTTTTTTTTCATAAAGACACATATGTCATCAGCAGAGGATTGCGGTCGCGTGAGTTATAGTTGCCTGCACTAACTATAACGGGGGAATTTCAATGGTTTTTTATGAGTAAAATGTCCAGCTAACTATAACGTGTGTGAAACCTATGGTTTTTTCTAGGGGTGGGCGGAATTTGCGGAATTACCCTTCGCAAATTATCGCGAGAATGTTTAAAATTATCGCAAACAAGCAGAAATATCGCGAAGATGCGGAAGTTTTTTTCCGGCATGTTCGCGAGATTTTCTGCATGGTTGCGGGTCGCCAACTTACCCATGTGGTTGCTTGCGGGCGCGGCCATCTTGTTTTGAGTTGTTCTCGCGGTGCATGATCGCGAGAAGAAAGACGTGATCGCGCGACGCATGACGTCACTGCGGGCGCGAACTGTCGCGAGACAGCGCAAATGGCTAAAAACAATACAACATCTCATGGAGAACGCGACCGGATCAAGAAAACTTGTCGGCGAACGCAGGGATTCAGGTAAGGCGATCGCGCGCGCGCGAGAATGTATCATTTTACAGCGCGAGCAAGAAACAAATTATCGCCAAGCTGCGGAAACCGGAATTTTTGACATTTTCGCGCTCTCCGCGGAACGCAAAAATGTCAAATTATCGCAATTTCCGCGAACGGAACGAAATTTTTGCCCAGGCCTTGTTTTTTCACTGAATTTGCAAGGTTTTTTAAATGCTAATTCCTAACTATAACGTGTGTGAAACCTATGGTTTTTTCAGTGAATTTGTACATTTTTTTAAATGCTAAGTTACTTTACGCCGTTCGTGGCATGCGCGCCCACTTAACGCAGTTCGTTCCGTGCGTGCACGGTGCGCTTCGCGCACCACGCGCCCACTTTACGCAGTTAGTGCCGTGCACGCACGGTGGGCACGCGGTGCGCTACGCGCACCACGTGCCCACGTTACGCTGGATGGGCCATGTACGCACGATGCGCTTCGCGCATCGTCCGCACACGGAGGACATATTATGCGCTTCGTTGAGAAACTTAATCTATTAATTGTTCCTTTACTAAATATGCCATGCACAAAAGGTGCCCTGCGGGCACCTTTTGCTCACGGAGGAGGGGTGAATGTGGATATTTTTTGTTTATAATTAATTTTTACCGTACGCGTACGGTAAGCGTAATCGGCGTTTTTTCGAAAAAAAAGAAAATTGATTTTTTGGCCTTGGGGGGTCTTGTGGGGCCCCTTAATCAATGCTAGGTGGTTAGGAGCTGTCTAACATGCTCCTTTACATATTTTCCACCTTTGTTTTTCCTCCCCCCCTCAGAGTGCGAGAGAGAAAATGGCGGCCGCTGCTTCCTGGTTTCGACCGATTCGAATGTTTACTAATATCTAACAGCCAATCAGAATCGCGCTCGCGCACGTCACCCTACGCGTACGGTAAGCTTACTGTAAGCGCACGGTAAGCGCACCGTAAGCTGCCACAGATATATATATTGCTTTAAAGGCTATTTTCTCAGGAACTACTGAACAGATTTACACCAGACCTACAAAAGGCACTTCCTTGACCTGTAGACTACCTCTCTGCCAAATTTCAAGTAACTCTGTTCAGCCGTTCGGGCTGTAGCTGTGTCTAAAGGTCCTATGGAAAAATGCATGGGAAAAACGCGTTTTGGGACCCCCCTTTTTTCTCAGCCCCCACTTGACGAATCCCCCCGAGACTTTCAGGGTAGGAGCGGAGCGTAGCGCCCCATTAGTTTTGAAAATTTCGCGAGGATTCGTCGACCGGCGCCAAAGTTATTCCAAATAGAATGTTGCGGTTTTCCTATGGAAACAGGGTCCTAACTATAACTACCTACTGGCGACCGCCAGTAGGTAATATATATATATATATATATATATATATATATATATATATATATATATATATATATATATATATATATCAAACACACGCTGTTTCCTCATAGAATAACAGCAGCCGCGGACATCAAAAGGCTTTCAAGCAGTAGTTTATTTTGCAGAAATAAGCAACGTGACGCGTTTCGGGACCAAGTCTCGTGAACAAGGACTTGGTCCCAAAACACGTCGGGTTGCTTATTTTTGTGAAATAAACTACTGCTTGAATGCCTTTTGATGTCTGCGGCTGCTGTTATTCTATGAGGAAACAGCGTGTGTTTGGTGTTTTGAGGCTCGCCACCTCACCGCGGACTGCCGTTGGAAGAGACAGGGGAAAGGCGTCTTCAATGCTTTTGCACTAAGCTCCTTTTTTTATATATATATATATATATATATATATATATATATATATATATATATAAAATCACAGAAAAAAAACAATGGCTAAAGTAATTTTATAGATAGGTGTGATAACAAAATCTGTTTAAAAAAAAACAGTATTCACTGAAAAACCGAGAGGTTAAAGTGACATTATAGTCTCCAATGACATCCAGGCTACGTTACTTTATAAACTCTGTAAACTAGCATGGCACTAGAGGCCTGAAAATAGGTGTAAAATAGCTTGGAACAATAAGGAGCATCATTAATGCCAACACAGACACGACTTGCTTAGGTGTAGGAGGCATGTGTTATGTGCAACATTGACTCTATGCCATACACTTCGCAGGTAGCCTTTTTCACATTAACAATCAACAACAGATATATTGGAAACCCTTATTGCACACAGTGCCCAACGGAATACAACTGCTCAGAGAAGGGCAGGAGGCATGCTCCTGCCCTGTCATAGCAAACAGCAATGTCCCGGGGGTGGGCAGCCCAGGAGATTGCAGGAGCCGACCCTGGGGGGTAGCGGTCCCCAGGGCCATCAAGGGCTCCAGGAGGGGGGCTGTGTGGCCCCCTCCCAACTCTTTAAAGCCCTGGGGAGGTGGTGGTCCACGGGGCCCTGGGAACTGCAACTGACCCCCGCACTTCAATTATGTATGCCCCGGGGACGTGGTGATCCCCGGGGCAGTGTGGGGGGACTTGAGCCCCCCCACACTAATTATTTTTCATTGCCCCAGGGAGGTAGCGGTTCCTGGAGCTTGGGGGGGCCCGCAAGGGCCCCCACCCTTATTTGAAGAAAGCCTCGGGAGGTGGCGGTCCTCGTGGGCCCAGGGCTGCGGGGGTATATAATTATACATTGCCGTTGGGACCTGGCCCACCTGGGGTCTTAAAAATAACGAAGCTTGGAAGTCCGTGCTTCTTTTTGTTTTAATTTTCTCGGATGGATTGGCTCACCCAATGAGAATTCGTCAGATTTAAAAAAATATATATATTTATTGTCCCTGGGAGTCCTTGTGGGCCCCCCTGAGCAGGCCTATGGGGTCAGGGTGTTTCTACCCTGTCCCCTTTTCTTCATTTTCAGCTTATTTATTCCTTTTTCTTGTGACTCGGTTACCAAGTCACAAGATGGCTGCCAACACATTCTGCTTTGGAGTGTAGGTAGCCAATCAGAAGTCAGGTTGTGCTCGGGAGGAGACGCGACTCCTCCTCGGTGCTCAGATATATCATTTTTATTTCTCAGGAAATACTGAACGGTATTACACCATTTAAAAAAAGGGCGCTTTCTGAACCAAGGGCTACCTTTTTGCCAAATTTGGTGTAATTCCGTTCAGCAGTTTGGGCTGTAGCCTGTTCCAAAATTTCCTATGGAAATTAACATAGAGAAAACTCATTTTGGGACCTCTCTTTTTTCTCGGCCCCCGGTTGACGAATCACCCCGAAACTAGCTAGACAGGAGAATTTTGTGATGATTCGTCAAACAGCACCAAAAATATTGGCAAAAGACATATGCTTTTTGAATAGAGACAAGGTCCTAGCTATAACTACATACTGGTGACCGAAAGTAGCTAATATATATATAGATGTACTGAAGAAACCAAAGGTCACATGGGCGTTATAGACAGGGTGACATTTCACTCATTCAAAACCAGAGAAATTCAGCAGTAATAGTTACCTGAGCTAATTATACCTTAGCCCCCTCAATGCACTGCTTATGACCTCACATATTACATCACTCATGAAATGGACAGTGACATCACTGATGACATCACTGATTATATGGCAAATTACATCACTGATGTGATAACTAATGACATCGTTCACAGAACCACTCACACACCTATTCACACCCACATAAAACCTTTTGCAGCCCACTCACACACCTGTACAATCACTGACCTATACCAGTACTTACACACCCACTCGGTCCTCCATAGAGCCACTTGCACATCTGCTCTCTCACTCATAAACCTACTTACATAACCATTCAGTCACCCATACTGCCACTCATACACCGAGTTACTCACCCACTCAGCCAGCCACATAACTCACCCATACAGCTACTTACACATCTACTTATATAAGTACAAAGTCACACATACACTCCTTCACCTAATCAGCCTCTCACCACAGCTGCTCACTCACTCATAAAAGCCCTCCTACACTCACTCACACAACCACTTAGGTACCCATTCAAATATCCACACAAGTACTCACACATTCCTATACTCACCCATACAGCCATTCACACACTCACTGTCCAATACAGTCACTCACACATGAAGTCACATAACAAAATATCTATTCAAACAAACACTCACTCACCCATACCACCACTTACACACCCAGTCACTTACTCATACAGCCATTCAGACACCCACTCACCCACGCATACAGTCACTACACACCCACTTACCTACTGATAGAGCCACCTACACCATCAATCACCCTGCCATACATCCACTAACACACCCCATTACTCACCAATACAGCAACTCACTCATTCATCCAGCTACTTACACAACCACTTATACACCCATACAGACACTCCTATACCAAAACGCACAGGATACATACAGTCACACAGCCACTCACATCATATATATTAAAAGTAGTATCACTCATTAGTAGTACACCTAGTATAATACTTTAGGTTTTGTAGTAGCTTAGTATATATGTTTAGCAATCATAAACTCTTACAAAATACTTACACTCACTGGATGGTGTCATCAGTGATGGGATCACTGACATAATTTAAGATGTCATCAGTGATGTTATGAGTGATGTGACTGAACATGTCATGAGTGATGTAATATGTGAGGTCATAATCAGTGCATTGTGGAGAAGTAAGTTGTAGTTAAATATATAAATAAATATATATATATATATATATATATATATATATTTATTTATTTATGCATGTAAACTAAACATTATCGAAATATAAACAAAGATGTAAAAATCAATACAAATTATTTAAATATTTAATTTACATAATTAATTTTAAATGTTTAAAACTATATTTGAAAAATGTACAACTCACTTTCCTACATTCCTACAAACAAAACAACTGAGTGAAAATAAAAAAGATTATTTATCAAAAATAATAAACACAAATTGAAATCATAATAACTAGCACAAATATTAAAAATTATACTGATCAATTTTACAAAACAACCAGATACTCTTAAAATATTTCCAAAACAGGATTTTATGGATCATCATATTTACAAGACAAATTAATGATTTCAAAATTACTTAATAAATGTAATACTTTAAGAATATTTACAATACTTCCCTCTCTAATCACCTACAAACACAGAACTCCACCCAAATATGCAATATAATATTTTTTTAAAGTCTACAATTCTGTGAGATAAAATACATACAAACACCACACTAAAGTAATATTTAAAAATACATTTACTAAAATGCAAATACTTAAAATGTACTCATAAATCTTGATTAATTTATTAAAATAAATATTAATTTAAGTGGATAAACAGGTTAGAAGATCTTCACACTGTTCCCCTACAAACCCAACAAACTGCCAATAACTGAAACAAAATAAAACTCTTTAACCCCTTCCATGTCTTGGTTGTAACAGTTACGTCCAAGGCTGTGGAGCTCCTGTTCCAAGGACATAACTGTTACGTCCAAGGTACAGTCTTTAGAATTCCCTCTGTTGCAAACAGCAGAAGGATTTCCTTTTCTTTCAGCCTTGGAGCTAGGGAAGAGCTTCCTCAGCTGCCTGAGGCATTCTGTTTCCACTGTAGTGACGATTAGCGCACATGCCATGCTAAAGTCACTACACTAAAAGTGAAAGGGAAATAAGTCGATTAGATCATTTCACTTTCACTTCCTATGTACTCCTGGGGCTATCTCAGCCCCTGAGCACATAGGCAGATGGGAGAGGTATCATTAGCAAGGGAAGAATATCCCCTTTCCAATGGTAACCCTCCCTTGTGGATTCCAGCTTGGGGATCGCTGCAGGAGGGTGTAGGCGATCCCCATGCAGGGATCCACCACTAGACACCAAGGAGGGGGAGCAGCCCCTTGGGCAAGGGCCTTTGCCCCCCCCCGTTGGGGGCAGATGATGCAGAAAGCACACTTGACACCATGAATTATTTATTTTTTTAAGTCAGTAGTGGGGGCTGCTCTAATTCCCCAACCCCTTCCAAATTTTGGTACAGTCTTTCTGCCCACCCCCGGGATGCAGATAGGGCAATAGCCCCTGATCTTCTCCCCAGGGAGGCAGAAAGCCCAACAGGCACCATGGATTTTTTTTTTATTGGAGTTGGGGCTGCCCACAATGGACATGCCAATGCCTCCACCCCCAACACAAAAGGGACAGTCTTTCTGCCCCTGGGAGGTAGATGGAGGTTATTACCTCTGATATGCCCCCCAGGGGAGGCCGAAAGCCAACTAGACCCCAGGGATTTTTTCTGATCTGTAAGAGGGGTGGGGGCTGCCCAGAAGGGATATGCTAATATGCCCACCCCCAAAACTAAAGGGCAGTTTTTCTGCCCCCCTTCGGGGCAGATGGGGGTTATTACCCTCAATATACCCCCGGGGGACAGAAAGCCCACTACACACCAGATAATTATTTTTTATCATAAAAGAATGAGGGGGTCTTCCCACAATAGGCAAGGCCATGCCCCCACCCACAATTATAAAAGAGAAATCTTTCTGCCCTCCGGGGGCAGAAGAGGGTACTAGCCTCTGATCAACCCCCCCTGGAGGCAGAAAACCCACTAGATACCAGGGATTTTTTTTTGGAATATGCAGGGGTGAGGGGCTGCCCAAAATGGGCATGCTAATGCCCCAACCCCAAACAAAAAATGTACAGTCTTTCTCCCTGCCTTGAGGGGGCAGATGGGGTTATTACCCCTGATCTGCCCTCAGGCAGAAAAGCCACTAGACACTAGGGATTTATTTCAATAAAAGATGGGTGTGGACAGCCCATAATGGGTGATGTCAATGCCCTCTACCCCCAAAAATAGCCCCAGTCTTTCTGCCCCCATGGGCAGATGGAGGCAATAGCCCCTGATCTTCCCCCAGGGCCTCAATCTGAAAGCCCACTAGGCACCAGAGATATGTATATGAGCATGCCAATGAGTGGCTCCTTAGGCAAGGGTGGGCCCCCTTTTTTTGTGAACACATTTTGGCTGCTTCTGCCCGCCCCCCCCCCCCCTTGAGGGCAGATCAGCGATATGTTTAGGCTCATATGCTCCCAAGGGGGCAGAAAACCTCTAGACACTAACAAAAGTGTTTGTGTGTGTGTGAACTGGAGTTCAGCAGATGGTCTGTGTGTACAGGTGTTTGGCTGGCTGTGTGTGAACCTGTGTTTTGCTAGCGGTGTTTGTGGACTTTCATTTAGCTGGCAGAGTGTGTGGACTAGTGCATGGCTCGCAGTGTGCATGGACTGTTACTTGCCTAGTGGTTTGCAAGGATAGCACATGTCTAGCAGTGTGTGTGGACTGTTGCTTGGCTGGCGGTGTGCGTGGACTGTTGCTTGGCTGGCGATGTGCATGGATGACGTTTGCTGGTGGTGTGGCTTGCGTGAATCCTCCAGTGTTTTATTACCCAGAATTCCCTGCAAACCTTCAATTTAGCTAAAAAATCAAAATTTCCTCACATTTCTGTGTGTAAAAGTTGTGGGATCACTGCACCACCCCCGTTCTCCTGATAAAAACGATACCTCACTTGTGTGGGTGCTCAATGCAGAGAACCTAAAAATGTATAAAGTGAAATACTGAGGGGAACCAAAGTTGTTCGAAAGGGCAGTTTTAAAAAAAATAAGTTATTAGGCTGACTCTGCTATGGGCACTCACACAAGTGAGGAATCATTTTTATCAAGAGACTGAGGGGAATGCTGGGTGGTGGGAAATGTGTGCCAGTGCCGTGATCTCACACCTTTTACACACAGAAATGTGAGGAGAATTTGACTTTTGAGCAAAATTTGAGGTTTGCAAGGGATTTTGGATAGGGAAAGTTGGGAAGATTCATGCACGCCATATATCACTGTCTAGTTTTCAGAAATGTCTTGGTTTAGTAGGTTTTTATTGAGAGACTTAGGGGAACACATGATAGTAGAACAAGTGTTGTTACCTGCATTTCTACCTTCCAAATGTAAGACAGTGTGTAAAAAAGAAGACATTTTGAAAAATGCACCCTAATTCACATGCATGGATACCCACAAAGTCAGAGATGTGCAAATAACCCCCAGCTTCTAAACTCCGTATATTGTTTCCATTCCGGTAATACATAGGTTTCCTTGATACCTATTTTTTACTCTTAATATTTTTCCAAATGAATTGCTGTATACGCGGTACACAATGAAAAACCATTGCAAGGTGCAGCTCATTTATTGGGTTCTTGGTAAACATACAAGCCTGATACATCCCGGGACCCAGAATAGTTCTGCGGATGTAATGGTATATATTGCTTTAAAAAATGTAGCATATTTAGAAAATGTAAGCACAAATGGCTGTTTTTTTCTACTCAGTTTCAATATTTTTTTATCTTAACTGTTACTTTCTATAAGAAAACCTTGAAAGATCCACACAAATAATCCCTTGCTGAATTCACAATTGTGTCTTCCTTTCAGAAATGTATAGCTTTCTGGGGTCCAAAACTGGTTTTATACCCATTTATACCACTAACCGGAAGGAAAAATAGGCTATGTCCCGTAAAATGCCAAAACTGTATAGAAAATGTTGGTTTTCTGACAAACGTCTGCCTGATCCTGAATGCTGGGAAGATGGTGATTTTAGCACCACAAACCATTCATTGATACCATTTGCAGGGAAAAAAACAGACACTTGGGGATATTCTCAAGAACGTGTGTTAATTATCGCAAAATTAGCTTAACGCAACTTTGCATATTGCAGTCTATCGCCGGAAAATAACACCGTGTCAACGTAGTATTCTCAACCCGGCGGCACCATGCAATAGTCTCACGCTAACACTTCAAATGACCGCGTTAAAACCAACGTGACGCCGACAAAACGCGGAACACTAACGCGAAAAAAGTTGCAATGTGGCAAATCGCGAAACAAAAATCAGCGATAACCAGCGACAAGTCTGCAATTCCCACGTGTCATGCGGGAGAATGCACTATAAAAGCAACAAAAAACACACACCAAAACAAAAATAATCTGCATAGCCCCATAGATGCACCCGAACCAAGTGCAGAGGACAACTCGAACCCCACATGTTCCACGGAGGACCAGCCAGGAACCCCGTGCTCGGGAAAGGGCAAGGAGAAGAGGAAGAGGAAGAAGCAATTCAGTCCGCAGGAAAACAGGATCATCGTCACGGGGGTGAAAGAACACTACCAACAACTGTTCGTCACCTCCACTGTGCCATTGGCAACACAAACAGAAATATGACAGTCCATCGTGAACAATGTGAATGCAGTCGGAGTGTCAAGGAGGTCAATGGAGGAGGTCAAGAGGCGCTGGCATGACGTGAATAGCCAAACCAAGCAGAAACTCGCAGCCAACAGGAAGGCAATGGCGACTGGAGGTGGGAGTCCTGCACCACAGGAGGAGCTGGATGAGCTTAAGGAAATGGTGGTCACAGTCATCAGTGTGGAAACGGTGCAAGGACTTGGGGGTCTGGACACAGCTCGATATGACCTGACCCAACAGCAACAGGGTGAGTAACGACCAGGGACTGGGGGGACAGGGGGAGATGGGCCCAATGGCACACATGCACAATTATGTGTAGCACACTGCACACCCACAATGATTGTGGAACATGTCCCGAATACCCTTGGCACACTGCTGCACACATATAAACACCAAGTAGCCCTCCGTCCACTATGTGCACAAAGGGGCCCCCCTCCCTATCACCAATCTCACAACCTACTCAAGCACATGTGCTGAATCCAGCAAAGCAGCGACTCTGTGAGCCACACTGACAATGCCAGTGACACTGCATGACCAATAGCATGGCTGCAGTCAAAATACATGATATGGTGCATGACACAACACTGAGGTGGCCCAGTGTGGATCACAGCTTCAAAGGAGCAGGTCACACCCTGACACATCCATGTGCACATACAACCCCTCACGTCAACAACACATCTGCAGACAAACAATACACAAGAGTACAAAAACTGTCCAAGAGCACAAATGACCCAAGTCGCCAACATCTCAGCACCATAAAAGCACACAAGTCAAAGGCACACCGCCTCAAAGGGATAAGGGGCAGTTAAATCAGAGCTGCAGGGGCGACTCTCCCACAATGCAGCACACACACATAGCAATCACAGCACATCAACATTGACAACAATGTGGTACAAAGTGCAACACTTTCACTACAGAACTGAGGACACAACTGGTGATGCTTGTGCGTAGAATCTGGCCAATCGCATCTGCCGTTGCAGGAAACTGTGAGATGATAATGTACGAGTACAACCTCACACACGACATACGTCATGCAGTCGAAATGTCCACTGTATCCCATCAAACATCCAGCTCATCCAAAACAGCCACAATGTACATTGTCATGCAGTCTGAATGTAAGCATGTACAATGCGTCAACATACATGGAACACACTGCTATCCTGCACCTCCCATTTACATTGCAGAGGGACAATCAACACCTCCTGCAGAGCAAACCAGACATCTCTTCAATGATGATGATGAGGACCCCCTGGCCATCTGCCTCAACACCCTCCAACGGCACTTGGACAACCTCCGCACCCCACCTTCAGGAGCAGGGCAGCCCAGCTGCATCGAGGTGACCCCACACCCTGCAAAGCCCACACAGCAGGGAGCACCCACCACCACGGCTGGCTTCAACCACCTCATGGAAAAGCACATGGCATTCCAATGCCGTGTGTTAGACTGCCAGAGGGGGCTGGCTGAACAGGTGCGGGTGGGTTTTGACCTCATGGCAGCCAAACTTGATGCCATATGTGGGTGTATGAGACCCTTCAGGGACCACTTACAGTCCCTAATGGACACCCACAGTCCATACCATGCTGTACAACACTCCTTGGCTGACCTCGCTGGAGCCATTACTCGGATACAAGAACTGTTTAGTCAGACAGGCTCCAGCGATATCAGCCGGGCGTTGGGACACAATCAGAGGACAGTGGAGAACATGGAGCGGATGCAGGCTGGAAGGATGGCTGCCACGGATGTACACCAGCGAGATGTAGCTGGCATCTTCCATGCCCTGCAGAACCTCATCTTGCCATTGCTGCCACAGAGCCTGTCCCAGATGACTGCTGCAGGATCTTTGACACACTCACCTCCGCCCCTGATGTGCCAGTGGAACCCAGTGAAGCAGCCATACCACCCCCGCCCTATGATGTGCCAGTGGCACCCAGTGAGGCAGCTATACCACCCCGCCCTATGATGTGTCAGTGGCACCCAGTGAGGCAGCCATAACACCACCACACACACACCTGACACAGAAGACATATCAGATGACTAAGATGTGGATGGCAATGACTGTGTGCAAAAGGAGGTTGTAGCATTCATCCCTGCCATATGGCCTGTTCCTGCTTGGTTCAGCCCTCTGCATCATGCCCTGAAACTACACCTTCCACTGTCCCCCGGAAAACACTCTGCGACATTCACCTGGACCCCAACATGAACTGCCATATCTGCTCTGGTTACCAATGACACAGCAATCAGGCTGCGGACTGAACTCTTCCTCTTCTGACTAACTCATCATTCCCCAAAGGACTCTGGTTGGCCCTCCAATGGGCAAAAATGTAATGTGTGGTTTGCATGGCCATGTACTGCTCCAGCTCCGACTCACCACAGAATGTGAATAAAACATTCCAAATCACACAGACGTGTCATGTCTATGTTCAATCAAGTTTGAAAGTATGAATGAATATATGGACATTGATTGCACAAAAAGGTACAACCTGGGAAATTACATCAATGCGCATTTTGGAGCCTGACCCACATGGCCAGTTAGATTACTGTGAAGGTGTCAACTAGCTGTGGCCTCATTGCTCATGAACAACAATCTTGCATTCCCCCAACGTAGCCCCAAGTCCATGTATTAAATAGAGCTGTGTGTAAAAATGTCAAATTCGGGAGCAGTCCCAAAGTAGTGTCCCCATCACATGTGACAACAGAACATCTCTTCGCATACCAACTCACACTCAATTGTGTGGACACAGCCTGTTTTGATGGATAACATTGATCCACATGGCAAGAAGTTGGACACCATACTAACATTGCTGAAGACACGTAAAAGCACAGGTCTACAAGCAACTATCCCAACCACAATGTCTGGCTCACAGAGGTGGAGCTGTCAATAGGGACTCACCCCCAAGTGAAGTGCGTCAGTCAGTCCCTCCCTGTGTACGGACAATGCTCATTGAAGCACGCGATTTGTCATTCTAATCAACACTCATCACAGTTGAACACTAGTGAAGTTGCCCAAGACTTTATTAGCATGTGCGTGTCAGTACGGGCAAGACAAGGGCCACAACATGCAGACCAATGCTTTAGACACTAACAGGCAGCATAGGAACATGTAGAGGTGCAAGAAATGGGGAGGCAAAAATGAACACAAATCATTACGGATGGCAACGGTCTCAGCCCACCTTGCCTTGCTGGAGGAGTCATGTGATGTTTGTTGTATGCCCATTGCCCCGTGTCAGGGGACACGACTCACAGCCCATGGGATCTGCATAGTGCTGTACCACCGGACTGCGCTGACTGTCTGCTCTGCTGACAGTGAGCAGGTGTATGGGTCCAACAAGGTCACATGTAGTAATACATTGCCCTGTGTGTACTCTCCCTCCAGCAGTATGTCAGATTTAGGAACATTGCCAAACGACACTGTGCAGCTCTGCTCATGAGACTGGCTCACCTTACACATGTGTGTGTCAACATGCGTAGGTGCACGCACATGTATTCTGAGTCCAGGCGAATGCAGACATGTCCACTGTTGTGGTGGGATATGTGACCATTCCTCCGAGATGCAACAAGGTGTTGGGACCTGTGCTCTGGGTTACAATCAGTTGTGGCTGCAGGAACATAGTTACTCGTCCATGAATGCAAGCGCAGCTTCATGGGCAATGAGTTCCAAGAGTACGTCTTTGTGGACCTCAACGAACACGTGGAAGAGCCAATCCATTAACTGGTCCGAACAGATGTGCTCTGTCCATGCCGTTTCACCAATCTGCAAAACAGCCCAATAGGGGAGCGCCTAGATGTGGTCACTGCACACGAGGACTTGTGCAATCTCCCATGCCCAACTGCAAGCACATATGCCAGATATCAAGGAATCCCATGCACGGGTATCACGGTTACACTGCTGTTCGTGGACCAACAGGGGGCGCACACACAAGTCGTAATCCAGTTCAGCTACCGTTGTGCTGGATAGGCAGACATCCATGGGCCACTCGAATGTGCATGATCGACAGTGGAACCAGGGCTGGATGCAGGTGACGTAGGCAAGACGGAAGCTCAGATGGTAACTGATGCGCAACACTGCAAGTGGCAGTGCCCCCAACAAATTCAGCATATATGCATGCTACAGTTCCACATGACTAGGGTTATGCATGTGCCCGGGATGTCCCGCCATTGTGTTGTTGGCTCTCGTAGAACTGGCACTCTTCTGACCTGCGGCAGTTATGTGGATGATATGCCACAACTCGGAGCAATGAGTCGTATGTGTGTGCAATGTTTACAAGAATGTTTTTTTTTGTACGTAAGTGTCAAGGGCATCCCATGCAGGACTACCTCAAGCAAGGACTTCTGTGTGTGGGGTGTGGATACATTGGTCTTTCATTTGCGGTGTGCATGGTGTGGGAGTTGTCATCATCTGCAATGGTATCTCTCTCAAGGGGTGCGAGCCACATGCCAGACCAAGGTCAGAGGTGCAGATGTCCTTCCGCCTTATGTATTGAGACAAAGGAGCTTTTCATCCCTAATGTAAGTAACTACTGCTTGCTCCTTGTACAATGCCTCTCTCTCTCTCTCTTTTTCTCTCCCTCTCTCTCCTTCTCTCTCCCTCTCTCCCTCTCTCTTTTCCTCTCTCCCTCTCTCTCCCTCTCTCCCTCTCTCTCTCTTCCTCTCTCCCTCTCTCTCCCTCTCTCTTCCTCTCTACCTCTCTCTCCCTCTCTCTCTACCTCTCTACCTCTTTCTTCCTCTCTCTTCCTCTCTCTCTTCCTCTCTTCCTCTCTCTTTCTCTCTCTCTGTCCTTTGATGAGTGCATGACACACCTTTTTATCTTGAATTTTGTCATTCAGGCTGTGACTTACAGATTGTCCAGGGTAGACCCGCCATGGTTCTTCCTAATATTTGTTTTGGGTTAAAGTTGATTGCAATAATTTGTTTGAAACTTCAAAGATGAATGAATGGTTCTCCTTTTTCTGTACACACGAGTGTTAATTGTTGTGATTGTGCAACATCAGGCGAATTGTTTTGTTCATGATTTTGTGCAGTTGCTGTAGGATATCTTTGTCTGGGGGGGCCGTGTCCTGGGTATGGTGGCGGTGGGTGTTGTGACCCTCTTGGGTGTCCGAGCTGCATGATCAGTAGCTCCATGGCATCTGTTGCTCTTCAGGTGTGGCTCTGGTCTGTGCTCCCTTTGATTGTGCAGGTTGTCGTCCGACTTAACACGAGGTAAGAGCAGGTGTTAAATCCCTGGTGCTAATGCGCCTTATCGCATGTTTTGTTATCTTATCGCCGATCTGGCTGGTCATTGAGAATGTTGTGAAGTGGTGTTGTCATGGCTTTTGGCACGGGAATGCCTACTTCGCATCTCATTAGCGTTACTTGCTGGTGTCATCTGTGGCAATGTCTTTTGCGGCTGCTATCGCAGGAAAACTGATGATATCAGCTGTTAGCACCAGCTTGTGAATGGGGCGATAAATTTATCAGCACTTTGGCTGAGATAAAGTGCCGATAACTCAGCGATAACTCCTTGAGAATATGCCCCACTGTTTTATGCAGCACTTTTCCCACATTTTTCCCCAAAAGCCAGAAATGTAGCTGTACCATTGGAATCCTCTGGATGTTAGAAGAAAATGATGCAAATTTGGCATGGATACGTTATGTGGACATAAAGGTATTGGGCCTAAGCTCGAACTACCCCAAATAACCAAAAAATGGCATGACAAAGGGGGAAAAGGCCTGGCAGCCTAACTCTACCAAAAGAAAGTTTACTTAAAAGTAATTGTAATATAACTATATTAAAATATATATATCAACATATTCATGGCTAATAGCACTATATCTAATAAAACACTACACAAAATCAAAACCAGGTTTTATTTAGAAAGATATAACATAAAACAATATTAAATACACCAATGTACAAAGAAATTGTAGTATTCTTGCGTTATGATTCATGCCCAATATTACCTTGTCCTAGCTGCTCAGCCTGTGTGTGTGTGTTCTGTATGGAATGTTGGTGAATGGGCCATGAGTGGAATGCTTGGGTGACTGGATGAGTGATGACAGTTGGTGAGAGGGGCTGAGCAGCTAGCAGGCTGCTCCCTGTGGGGCTGCCCTACAGACTTATCCACCTGCTAATAAGGATTCACGATACCCATTTACTTACCTGAATAAACCTACTTGGATTACAATTTACCAGCGCGGACTACATTACTACATACATTTTGGCGACGAGGTGGAGACGTCCCCACGCTCTACAGTTGATATATGTAGCCTGAAGAGACTTAAAGATGACTTCTACAACATGGTTCGAAGAAGCTACAACAGGGAGAAGACGTCAGATGCAGACAACAGGAAGATGACGCAAAAAGCAGGAGCCACAAGATAAAACACAGAAACTTAAGAAGCCACAAAGGGAACATAAAGAGCATGCAAGGCAGCCCCACCAGTGTCCATTTACATCGGACAGCTCAGTCCAAGCGTGCTCCACCGTGTGTTTGGTGACAACATTGACAACAGTTGTGCCTCAAAGTAAAGTGAGCCGCTACACGTTCGACATTTTCCATGCTGGCTCGTATTTCTTGGATGCTGTGCTGAGTTTCATCCTCCATGCCAACCTGCGTTCTCATCAGATGTGTACTATGGAGGGGACAGGCATGTGCGGTACGTTAGTCTACTCTGGGATTCCTATTGCGATGCATGCCTTGGTTTTTTGAGAGGGTCCAGTTTCCCTCATTTCTGCACTTGGGGACTTCCAGTGCAATATTAATGAACGGTGGCACCAATGTACATACATATACCGACTTATTTTCTAATTGCAAGGGTCTTGACGAGGTAATCATCCCTATTCCCTCATTTCTACAAATTGATTGGCCCAAAGATCTATGAACACAGAATTCTAATATCGTTCTTAATACCTTTTAGAAAACTGTCCTGAAGATGGTGTCTATTTTTCTACTCACGCAGCGTCGACAACTCTGTTTTCTTGTAATTGTTTATTGTACCGTGAAATAATTTTTAACCTTTTTAAAGATTGTATATATAAAAATGTCAATAAATATTAATTGACATATGCCTATGTGAATCCTTGGTATTTACATATTTTAAAAATTGTTGTTCACATGTTGCTTTCTGACTCACTGATATGACACAATTGTATTGATTTTATGTATTTCTCCAAGCACCAGCACAATCTAGTTTTTTAGTCACAAACTTTTTCTTAGTAGGGACTTGTTTTAAAATTCATGCTTGTACTTTCTCTGTCCCCGATTGGACCTGAAGGGTACCTCCCTCGTTTTTTATTGATCCTCCAAGGGAAGTGCCAGCTCAACGTAAGTGTGCCCAATAAGGTGGATTAACTTTCACAAGGGCAGGGACTGATTTATTTGTTTAACGGTGTGAAATCTTATTGGGGTACCTGTGCGCCTCAGGGGCTCATGTTCCTGTGTAAGCACCACCTTGAGGCACACATCCTTTTAGCAGCTGAAGCAGTTTCAAATGACAGCGCATGAGGGCAAAGCGAGGTGAGACACTTTTTGTCTGTCATTTCTTGAGTTGGCTGAGACTTCTCGACTGTGGGCGAAAGTAAACCGCCGTATCTCTGTTTAAAATCGAGGCATGAGCTGGGCACAGCGTGCACACACTCAGCGCAAGCACTTTTTTTAAAAGAAGATGTTCGTTTAAGTTAAACATGCCCAACTTTACCTCCATAGTCAAAGATCCTGTGTGATGTTGTTGTCCATCTTACTATCTGATGTTGTGGATTCTTCGCAGCATTGTGCTGCTGAAGGACGCTCTGCAGCATAAACGTGCTGGGAGCCTTCCGGCGTGGCATTTCCTGCATGCCTCCATTTTGTGTTTGGCACCTTTACACAAGCATCGGAGCCTGGTTCTCTTGTGTCCAGCAGGTGGATCTCTTTCTGCCAACCACTTTTTTGGTCAATAAAGCCAAATTCAAAGTTGAAGTTCAGCGGGAAGGTCGCGCTGTAAAGATCGTCAATGGATGGTCTTGTGTGCACCTTGAAGTTACAGGTACTTTCTCTTCTCCATCACTGGTGCGTGTGCATGACTGAAAATGGTGTACAGTCGTGGGTTCTAAATTTTCTTTTTGGACGTACATTTTAAAGGAACATGTTTACAGGAGAATATAGCACAGGATCGTTTTGGTTAAGCTGCAGTAGTGTGTATGGTGACTGTGGACATTTTTCACAAACAGCTATATTACCACAGTGTATGGCAGTTTGACTAGGACTGCTACATGCATTGTACAAGTGATGGAATCAACCTTTTGCAGGTGTGCCCATGGTGGATTTTCTCGGGTGAGAGGTCGCTCACCGGTGTGTGGGATACAGTTTAATGTTGTACTATAATTAGAGTTGTTGTTGGTGTTAGTGATCGCATTGTTTACACTAGTCTTTATGGGGTTGCTCCATGTGTTTCTCTGGGTTGCAGTCACTGTTGTTTCCCTTACTGTGGGATGGGAATGGGTTTCAATCCCATATCCTTTTGATTACATTTAACGCATCATAAAGTATACACTTTATATTCTGTTTTTGCTTGCAAGGGTTCCATACCTTGTGTGCATAAGCCACCATGTGCCGCACGTTCAATTTAGTGCAAGGGTTCTACACCTTGTGCGCGTAAGTCACAATGTGCCACACAATCAATTTTGTTGCAGGGTTTGCTCCTGTGTGCGTAAGACACCATGTGCCACACGTTTGTTTTTGTTGTGCAGGGTTTTTGTCCTTGTTTGCCTCCTTACATGGAGAGCATTACGTAGCGTTGTTGTCCCTTGTAAAGGTGGGGGCAGGACATTGGGTTTTCAGTCCCTTTGGTCCACATGACTAATCTCCTTACATGGAGAACTTACATTTTGACGTTTCTTTTTTCTTATTAGAGGAGGGGGATGGGTATTCTGTATCCATATTTCATTCTTGTCTTTAGTTCCTTACCCTCTCGTGATGTGGTGTTCCTATCATCCCTGGGTCTGGGCTTTTGACTCTAATTGTAATAGTTAATTTCCATTTTATGATGAGGGCTGGGTTTCCCTCATCTTTGGGTTGTGAACTGTTTAAGTTGACTGTACTTTCATGTTTATAGTTTTTCTTTCATGCTCATAGATTTAATGTTTTACTTTTGTTATTTTTCTGTTCAATAGGGAAGAGATATGTAGTATTCTTGTGTTATGATTCATGCCCTATGTTACCTTGTCCTAGCTGCTCAGCCTGTGTGTGTGTTCTATACGGAATGTTCTAATGGGCCATGAGTGGAATGCTTCGGTGACTGGTTGAGTGATGACAGTTGGTGAGAGGGGCTGAGCAGCTAGCAGGCTGCTCCTGGTGGGGCTGCTCTACAGACTTATACACATGCTAATAAGGATTTATGCTACCCGTTTACTTACCTGAATAAACCTACTTGGATTACAACTTACCAGTGTGGACTGCATTACTACATAAATACAAACCAATATCCTTGACTCTGAGATGATGTCCCACAGCATTACTGTCATCATGGTATTTTTTTAAGGATATTGCTGCAGCATGATATTTGCACAGTGATATTAAGGTCAAACGCCATCTGTTAGATATTAGAATTTACACTGATATATGGTATATAGGCAATTGGTTCATTACCAACCTACAACAAATTAAGCGTTAATAAACGTGCTATTAATAATATATGCAACACACGTTTATAAATGAGAAACATTCATAAAAATATATTAATAATGAAAGCAATGCAGGCACTCATGCAGAAAAAGAAACACACACATTATCTCCTTATTGAGAACCGGAGGGCGCACAAGCATCTCCTCAGGTGACCCCCAAATGCCAATAGTTTGAGACAAAGTGGGCACACATCGACTCACCAACCAGCAAATTGCTTATTTTGTAGCATATTGTGATTGGGGCAGATACTGCAAGCACATGACAAGAGGCTCTTTAATGTTTAGTTTGCCCCTTGATGCTTACAGGGTCAGAACTCATTCACCTCTCTCCGAAAGCCACTTTCTCTTATACTGCTATTTTATGTTGTCCCCCTCAGGCTGCATCCACTAATCAAATGTTTATGTTGCAACTGGAAGGGTTATCCTAGTATGCACATACCATGCAGGATATTGAAACATAAATACCATAATCTAGTGCCACAATATACCGAACCCTGTCACAAACCACTAAAAACACATTTGGGCATATGTACGAGGATGTGGTGGAGTGAGGCACAAGGCAGCAGACATGGAAAAGGTAAAAACGAGGAGAAAAAAATAATTTTTCCTCATTTTGCCAAGTTAAGACCAGGCTTTCCCTGGTCTTAATTTTGGCGCGGCCTCTAATGTACGCTGCCCTTGTACATAGGGGGCAGCATCAAAATCAATGGGTCTTGAGGTAGAACGCCCACGCGACACCCAGTGACCACCCCTTTTACACTAACCATAGCGTATAAGGGGTCCTTATGTACAAGGCAGAGTTAAGCCACGTTAAGTGGCTCAACACTGCCTTTTAAATAAGGCTCAGCCACTATCACCACCACAACGTCAGAAAAAGTGACACTGTGGTGGTGATAGGGGCTTTTACATATACCCCTTCATTTGCAATCTCTGTTGTGAGTTGGACCAAGCTGACGTAAAACAGTTCTGCTTCACATTTCTAGCCTTAACTGATGTTAATTCAAAGCTTCTCTAACAAATGTGCAGTCAAATTAGCACTAAAGCCACTTGATCAACAGATGCATCACATTTCTCAAAAGTATTTCTGATCTTTGTAGACATTCTTCCTTGCAGCCGGTAACATTGAGAATTTCCTATAGTGATGAAGGCTCATGTCCACTCACTTCGATTTAGCACTTATCTAAGAATTAAAACACCCATTCAAAGGATTGAATGGCGAAAGTATTCTTTTTAATGCAAGAGCAGTAAAGAGCGTTGAACCGACACCCTGGCTTCCATGGTTAGTCAACTTTTCCAATAGAATTATGTCACGATGAATGGCTTCAAACCCCCCACCCGTCAGGCCTTTCACTGCAGTGATGTAAAGGATGGCTTTGCTTATAATTTAAAGATTCTCTGCCATACTTTTCTTGTGTATGTCTCCCAACAGGAATGTGTTAAGATTGTTGGCGATTTTATAGGTGGATTTAGAATTTTTGTATTTTCATGCTTATAAGTGGATTTGAAAAAGGAGTGTGCCGCATAAGATTCTTTGACTCCGTGGCTCCTGGGGTTCGTTGTAATTCAATTACAGGGGCCCTCAGGAGGCAACAAAAAATATATCAGTAAATATTGCCTCTTTGGGAGATGTAGAGCCTCGTCAAGGTCATATTGCAATCAGGTTTGTTTTTGCACATCATGGGTGAGTGATGGGAGACTCAACCGGCACTGTTGAGAAGAATTAAGTAGTTTTATCAAGGGGTAATGAATGGTCCAGTAAACATTGCATGGGTTACAACGATTCTGGGAACGCAGCATGCATGATCTGGAGTCCGTATGATGAAAAGGAGAGAGCAGCAACGCACACAATCAGAACTACAAGAAAAATATTTTTTCTCCTTTCGATTCACTTTCAAAACAACAACATGGTAGAAATTGAATTTAGAACTTGATAAAGGCCCGCATTGTTCCCTTTTACAAAACACGAAGATACAACAAAAGTCTTATTTCTTCCAACTGCCTGTCATATTTGACGAAATCCCGCAATTTGGCGAGCAAGGGTGTTTGCTTTTGATTCACTTAAGATTGCGGCGGGCAGCTCTCTGGTGTGTTTAAGAGAGTTTAGATGCGCTCCTGCAGCAGGTGTCAATCAAGGTAAAGGACACGCCAGTCAGACGTATGTCTTGGCGCCGATTAAAAAGAACTCTTCTGTCATAAACAGCATACTTCAATTACAAGTCGCCACCCTTTACAGATGTAAACTTTGCAAGCTGATACAGGTCAGCAAGAATGTACGTATTAAAGCAGCAATGAACGGATGGCTGAACATTTCCCGAGGACCGGGATAAAAGAAAATCCTCTATCAATATGTAGGAGGCTACAAAGACAGTGTGGGTATTTTTAAAATACAGTATTGAAACTGCAGATAAGGAGAAATCAATGATTTCTTGTGCACTAATGTGATTTGAAGGAAACTAATGGGATGCAGTAATTAAATATCCAATGGAATGAAATGGTTGAATGTTTACGACGCCAGATGCAACCCTTTAAAACCTTGAATAAAAACTTGGGGGCAGATTTATGTTAACTGGCGCATCCCTGCATATCAGCAGGGATGCGCCAACTATTATGCGCCACAGCTGCGCCACCATGGATGCGCCGCATTTATTATGCGGCGCACCATGGGGCAAAAACGGCACAGATGCGTGACGCATCTGTGCAGTAAAAGTGGCGCATTGCTGGAGTTGCGTCGCAAGCGCGACGCAGCTCCAGCAATGTTCTGGGGGGGCCTATCTGTACAATGCTGGGTCAATCCTTACGCCTGCTTCAAGCAGGCGCAGGGTTTTGACGCAGCATGGGCCTAAAAGTGACTGAGTGAAATCTTGTAGATTTCACTCAGCCACTTTTAGGAGGCGTTCCTGCGCCGGAACGCCCCCACCTGCCCTGGAACGCCTACATGTGGCGCAGGGCTTTACAACGTGACGCATCTCCCAGATGCGTCACGTTGTAAATACCCCGCACCATGGCGCAGGATTTGCGCCGCTGCTGCGTCACAAAAGTGACGCAACGGCGGCGCAAAAGTGGCGCAAGTGCAACATAAATCTGCCCCATGATTTCATGTGCAAGTACTTTTTGCTCTGTATTGTGCTATAGAGAGGGAATTGGGTTCCGTTTTTAATATCCAAGTGCAGCGGTTACTCACCTTTTGACTTGTGTAGGCCCCCACTGAATCATTACTGGAATTCGGGGACTCCACTAAGTCATTATTGGAAGTTGGGGACCCCGTCCAAAGCAATTTCTATGATTTGACCTTAAAAGCAATGCAAAGAAATACAAAAACAAGTATCAGTATTGAAATGTTTGGTTGAATTCGGAATCAAATATAGAAAATGTTTTCACATATTCAATTGTTCTTCTTTATTTATATATTACATTAATTGTAATGTATTAATTTTAATATTATTTAATTTGGCAACACAGTCTTCTTTTTGTTGTTTAAAAAAAAAAATGTTATTGAGCAGAGCATCGAGGGCAATACATGACATATACGCAGACATATTAGACTTCGTTCTTCGTTCGTGCTAAAATCATTAACTTCATCATTTCCAGGTAGCAAACAATGGTACAAAAACTATCTCTATTTACTTTTAGCAAACACGTTTCTAAATCCTACAAATATTTTAAACCCAATAGACCATCAAGACAATTCTAGATTCCGAGTAGTATTATCCCTCTATTGGGTTTTCCATCTTACTTAGAAACTTCCAGTTCTTTTCAAATTTTCTGGTAGCTCCCACCTGCTTTGCATACGTTTCTTCAAAAGCCCGCGTCCTTTTCATTTTATTCATCCATTTGTCATAAGTGGGAACTTCCCTGGACCTCCAATTTTGTAAAGTTAAAGAGCGGGCCACTGCACAGGTAATAGAAATAAAATTTGCTTCGGCTTCCGTTAAAGTGTTCTATTTTTGCACATACCAAACAGAGTGGCTTCAGCCTCCAGCGATAGCCTCTTCTCAAAGGCCCCATTAAGAGCCCAAAAAATTGCCTCCCAAAAAGGCCCCAGTCTCGGGCACAAAAAGAAAATGGTGAGCCAACCCCCTTCTCCACCGGCCTGACACCGAAAACACCTATCTTGGGCATCCAAATATCTTTTCTTCAGTGCACTCGGGGTAAGCCAGGCCAACCATCGGGATAGAAAAGCCATCCTTTTGTAGTTGACTGCTCTCAGAGACTTACTTCCCCGAAGGCATAGTGTTTCACATTCGGGGATAGAAAAGGTATATTGTGTTTCACGGGCCAACTTTTCCAGATGATTCTCAATCAATGGAAGTAGGCCCTGATTTCGCAATAGACAATACCATTTCCCTACCCCACTTATTTTGGCCCCAAAGAGCGCTATCACCAGTTGATTTGGGGTATCAAAAATACCTTTCATACTTTTAACAAAGTAGACGATTTGTAGGAATTAAAAAAAGGTGGGCCTCCTCTGGCTCTCATCCCTCAATGCCACCTCTTGCCAAGAGATCATCCTATTCTGTATTGAAAAGTCACTTAGCGCCTGAAGCCCGCAACTTTCCCAGTGCTTCAAGTGACCTGTTGAATTGGGAGGCCGAGGCTCTTACATTCTTGTAACTTTAAATACTGAAGCACAGAAGAGCCCGTCATTTTAAAAAAAAGCCTGGAGTCTAAAAGAATAATCTTTAAGTGTCTTATACCGATTTGTTTTCGGCAATTTGGAGGTTTTTAGGAATATCAAAATCTGAGAGCCGGTTTCCTGTACCATTTTTTCAACAAAAAATGTATCTCTAACACCCTTTGAGGCCATTAGACCCGCCAATAGGTCCATAAAAGCAGCATCATAGTACGTTTTTAAATGGGGTAAAGATAGACCTCCTTGCTCAATTGTTAATTGAAGTGATGTAAGTTTCACCCTTGGGGTTTTCTTTCCCCAAACAAACTGTCTAATTAGGGTTTCTATTTCTTTAAAAAAACATGTCTTAATTTTAATACGAACGTTAATAAATAAAAAAGTAAGTAACGACAATACGGACATCTTGATAAGGGAAACCCTACCCACTAAGGTTAAGGGAAGTAACAACCACTGATCTAAAACTCTCCTTATTTTTTCCAGCATTCTCACATAATTCAAATTATATACCTGTTGGTGTTGATTGGACACAAATATCCCCAAATATCTAATTGGGTCTGACTTCACAGCTTGCGCCCTAAGACAAAGTGGAAGAAAATTCATATCTGAATTTAAAAGCAGAACTTCAGTTTTATTTGGGTTTATTTTATAGCCCCCAACTAACTCAAATTTACTAAATCCCCTCAATACCGCTTCCAAATTATAATTAGTAGGCTTCAAGTATAAAATGATGTCGTCCGCAAAGAGTTTTAATTTGGCCATGTCATGGATTGGGGCCTTAATTGCAGCATTATTACGTATTTTAATAGCCAGCGGTTCTATAAAAAAGGTAAAAAGTAGGGGGTAGAGCGGGCAACCTTGTCTTGTCCCCTGCTTAATCTGTACTACACCGGCCCATTTCATATTAATCACTACCTGGGCTTGAGCCCCCTGGTAGATATTATGTATCATTGCAATAACCTGAGGGGGGAAACCAAATTGGCGGAGTGCAAAGAAGAGGGTGTTCCAATTCACCAAATCAAATGCTTTCTCAGCATAGACCATCGTTATACAGGCCGGGATAGAATTGGTGTTACAAAAATCCAGAGCCTGTATTAAAAATTCGGTATTGGCTGCCATATATCTTCCTGCTATAAAACCTGCCTGATCTTTGTGAATTACATCCTGTGCTACCATTAAAAAACGCCCAGCCCATACCTTCATAAAAATCTTGTAGTCACAGTTGAGGAGGCTAATAGGACTGTATGAGTTTAAGTCTTTCGGGTTCTTATCCTTTTTTACGAAGCATATAACAATTGCCTTTTTGAAGGCCAAAGGAACCTGGCCCCCCTTCATAATATGATTTAAAAGTTTTTGCATCTGTGGAATTAATTCTCTTGAAAAAAATCTTTAAAAATTCTATTGGGAACCCATCTTCCCCACACGACTTGGCCCCGGCCGTTGACTTAATAGCTGCCCCTATCTCAGCAGTTTTTATCTCAGACTTTAATTGAACGATCCGAGGAACAGGTAATCTTCTAATATCTACATTCTCAAAATGCTCGTGTATCATCTCCTCTCCCACCTGATACTCAGTGGTGTAAAGTTGCTGAAAATGCTCTAGAAAAATCCGCAGAATCTCTTCCCTATTAGTTACTTCCAATCCAGTCTTAGGATCATTAACCTTAAATATCATAGATGCCTCCTGTTTAGCTTTTGTAGAGCTGGCCAGCAATTTGCCGACCAGCTGACTATCCTCATAGATCTTTTGTTGGAAGGTTCTGGAGCTATTGATCTCTTCTAAGACAAAAAAGTCTCTCAAGGCCTTTCTAGCTTTCTCCAGCTGCTGTGGACATGACCGGGTCCTCTGTGCATAAGCCTTCTCCACTGCTCCCTGTAATTCAGCTATTTTCGTCCACCGTGCACTAGATTGGGCGGCCGAGAAGGAGATTATTTGCCCGATTGCTGCGAATTTGGCAACATAGTCGTGGACCCCGTGGGTAGGCCTTGTGAACACCAAGGGGTCCTCAGACCACAGGTAAAGAACCTCAGTCATAGTGCATGCAACGCCAATGCCAGGCAAGACTGTGTGCCAGCAATGTGGATAGAGGCCATCCTTGGATTGTTTGACTATCCAATCATGTGTTTCATTGCAAACAGCAGCACAACCACTACGTTTGAGGAATTAAGTAGATCTGTATAACACCCATGTTTGAATGACAGGCCACTCCCATCAGCTGGCATTCTGATTTCTGTCTCTGAAAGATGAGAGGCACAATAGACAGCAACAAGGTAACTGAAAGGACATTCTATATTCTAATGACCCTCTTGATATGGTCCCCTCCAGTACTGTGACTGTTATTGCCACCTTAGCTGGCAGCAAGTAGGGAAAGGATGAATACATGATAATACATTTTTAACATAGTAATTAATTCAGCACTTAAATTAGCGTTTTGAGATCCTAATTTCCTGGATTTAGCTGTTAGTTGGAGACTTATTGTTTCCGTTTAGTTAAAAATCCTCAGAGTGTGATTTTGGGTTATTCTCTTGTTAGTGATTGAATGGCTTTGTTGTCCAGATCACTTCCATGCTCCTGAATAGAAGCCTCTCCTCCCTGTTCTTGTGCTTGTCTCGTCCAAGACGATTTCGATCTTACAGTGTTTTGGCGGACGATGTATTCTCCTTCTGCTGATGTCAGACTTTGCAGTGTATGGGAGGGACTATTGTTTCTCCCTCTCTCCCTTCTTTCACTCCTCTCTCATCCCCTCTCTCTTCACCCTCCTTTCCCCAGACCAGTGTCCTCAATCCAAAACCTGCCCCCTTGTTTACTTTATTTTGTTTGTCTCCTACTAATCTGACAGGCAACCATCTTAAATTCTTTTAGCAAGCCCTAATAAAAACTGTTACTCAGATGTGCATGCATCAACCCAGGCAATCTTTTCTCAGGATTTGTTAAAATGTATTCAACAAACTGCCTTCCAAGATGGACACCATGGGGGCACACACAAATGTGGGCAATATCTTTTCACACATTTTGTAAGAGCCCCCAATCTACCGCCCAATATCTCTCCTACCCTTGTTGGGGAGGACAAAGGAGACACATGTTAATAAACAGCTCACTACCTACTTGGAGAGCAATAGCCTACTTGACATTTCCCAGTCGGGCTTTAGACCATCCCATAGCACTGAGACTACTTTGCTCACTGTAGTTGACTCCATCAAACTAGCCCTGGATGATCGACAATCAGCCATGCTGATCCTGCTGGATCTATCAGCCGCATTCAATACCATCTCCCATTCAATCCTGGTGCAGCGTCTGCAGCAGATAAGTATGCAGGGGTTAGCTTTGGACTGGTTGGTAGATTTTCTCAACAACAGGTTTCAAACAATCTCCATGGGGACATTCCACTCCAGAACTATCTCACTTAACAAAGGTGTCCTTCAGGGCTCTTCCCTAAGCCCTACACCTTTCAATATCCACGTAACCCCTCTGGCCCAACGTATTAAATCTTATGGGTTTGAGACATTCTCATATGCAGATGACACACAATTGATCATCTCATTTGGGCAAGACATTGAGAGTGTCAGGCATAAATTCCTCACCAGCATGAAAGAGATTGCCATCTGGATGTCCCTCATCTGCCTCCAACTTAACGGGGGAAAGACAGAAATTATACTGTTTGGCAAAGCTCAGAGTCTCTGGAAGGATGACTGGTGGCTGGCGTAACTGGACTCGGCTCCTCCTCCGACTAGAACTAAATAAAATGTAGGCATAATTTTAGACAATCAGTTATCAATGCAAGACCAATTTGCCTCCGTATGTGGCACATGTTTTGGCACCTTGCATTTGCTCCAAAAAATGTTTAGATAGCTACCAGTGAGCTTACGAAAAACACTCCTCCAGGCGCTAATTATCACCCACCTGTACTATGGAAATGCTTTGTTTCTTGCATCCAATTAATCCCTTTCGCCAAACTACACGTGTCCAAAACACAGCTGTACATATATAGTTAACAATCTACCCCAAAAACCTCCTCAGCCTCATACTTAGAGATTTACACTGGCTCCCCATCTGCAAGAGATCACTATTCAAATTGCTCGGTCTGACATACAAATTTCTGTCAGGGTCAGGGCCAAAATAACTTCGCAATAAGCTTACCTCCCATATCCCAAGTAGAAACCTTCGATGTAGTCACCGATCTCTTTTATGCTCCTGAGGATTTTCACAGCCAAATATGGAGGCTGAGCCTTCTCCTATCTGGCTCTGCTCCACTGAAATAATCGGCATTAATTGTGTTTAATTGGAATTGAACTTCTTGTGCTTGACCCCTGAAGTAAACTATTGAGAATTGTTTGAACCATGACGCACCCAGAGAGATTTTATCAGCACCTTTCTCATGCTAGTGGCTGTTCGAAGCAGAGCAAATGGCGTCATTTCAACACAACTACCTGACCATTAATGCAATTTGTCACCCCATTGCACAGGAAATGATTGTGATGTACATAGAAAAGCCTGTCCTGATGAAGATCCATCAGATGTATTATCTTTAAAGCAATAGAAACATCAATGGCTACTTGCGTAAAAAAGTGAAGAATTTGAAACCATATTTTGTATGCTTATTTGTTTGATGATTTGATTAATTGATGTACATGTTTTGTCACACATCTAATGTGGCATTTGCTGACAAATTTGTATTTGTTTTGTAGTGCACCACTTGGAGCTTCAAACTGAATCAATGGATGGAAGTTGTTTGAGTGCTTACTTTAGCAAGGAGGTGTCCTGCCCTCCTTAGCAAAAGTGTGTAAGTGAATTTTCCTTGAAGAATCATTCATTTTGATTTTCTGTACCTAGATTTGATCACCAATAACCACCTACCCTTTTGAGCGTTGAAAATTGATGTGCTCTTTTCCTGATAGTTAAAGTTAAGCCTGGTTCCACTTGGGTTCACAATCCAACAGGATAGACATTGGCGATCTCTTTTTCTCAAACCAACTTAAAAGGAGCATAAAATGCTCAATTCTAACATGAAAATCCAGATGCAGAATGGTTTATGAACTATCAGTAGAAATCGTAGTATTAGTGACAGGTATAGCATATTTGTTGAAGATAAAATGTGCACACCCCAGCAACAAGCTAGTGGCACTTAATTTAATCTGTGTCCTCCTATTCTTCTCTTGAATTACTCATAAAATATAGTTTATAATCACAGGTTTAAACTCAGATTTGTATTTCTTGACACCTCACCATATCTGGCCTTGGGAATGTGCTGAAATATGTACATCATATATAGAAAAAAGAAAGGTATCAAGGAACCAATACTAAACAATTATATGGCTCGAGCACATTTAATTACCCTCTCTGGAATAATTCATATTACACTGAATATATCTTACTCAATTTGTAACACACATGGGCAAGCGCCTATTCAAAGAGCAAATACATAACATATATCACATTACAAATTCCATAACATAGACAACATCACATATGTATATCAAAACCAATAACCCCCAAAAAAAGATTTGTTCGTTATAGTGTCCCCCTAGAAAAATTGTAGGTGATCCACTTAGAGGTAGTCAAAACGTGAAACACTGTGAGGCTAAAGATTAACCTAGCTACTACTGTGCCACGTGAAAAATTACAGAATCACTAGAAATCCTGTGACTCCTCCTTCGAAGTGTCTGTCGACGTGACCACGTTTCAGCCTTATCTTCATTAGCCTCTTCAGCACAGGGGTTCTACATAAATCTCTGTACTCATAAGAACAAGCGAGCTCCCACATGTAGAGCATATATATTACAATCAGGAGGCCCAACCTTCCCGGCAGCGTCTAGGGTACGCCCTCTGTACCGGTCTCTGAAATAAATCCAGGCTTTCTCACAACTGGTTATCACCCAGATAATACGAGTAATCGCCTTTCTGAATCAATCCACACTCCTTCACTCGGATGCTTCACTCTCAACGCCCGACTCAATCCCAAAACGCTTGAACACTCGTTTTGGGATTGAGTCGGGCGTTGCGAGTGAAGCAGCCGAGTGAAGTTATCTCACAGAAAATAATGAAGGTAGAGACTTTAAATAACTGGGAAAAAAGGTCCCAAAACCGTGGAAAATGTACTCCAGCCCTGCCTCAGATTAAGTTTAGCAGCAAACCTGGCCCTTCACATTTACTGCATCACACTCCCATAAACAAGAATGGATGCAGGGACTACAAATAACATCCCATAGGAAATAATACTAAATAAGTCAAATGATTTTGACTTTTAAAATAAATATATAAATATTGTTTAGTGTTAAAATTTTAATATATTTTAAAATATTACCGAATTGGTGGTAGCCACTTTGAAGCTATATTTAGGATTCCCAGCCATAGGAATTCTTTGGATTTGTGGTCGCTAATAACTTTGCTCCGATTTGACGAATCTCCATAAAACTTTCCAGATATATTGCTTTTCTCTACGTTGGTGGAGGATGAAAACATTCGAGGAGATTACTCAAAGAGGTGCAAAGATAAAAGGGGGTCTCAAAACACGTTTTTCCACCAAGGCATTTTTTATGGACTTTTGTATCTCTTATAGCGCGAAAATGGCTGAACAGATTTACTTGAAATTTGCAGGATTATACATTATGGTGCAGATATGATCCTTATGGGTGCTACAGGTAATTAGGTGTGAAGCTGCTGAGACCGACAAAAGGATAATTCCAAAGATATATTGTATATTAATTCATGTACAGGAGTAATACCCCAGCCAACAATCCAGGTTAACTGTTCAACTCTTCAAGATCCTCTCCTTCAAAATTCTATCCCTTACATCATAGGAATGTCATTAACATTCCACCCCTGACTAGATACCACACACCTTCCTCCCAACAACAAAACAACAAAAAACTATTTACAAGATAAAGAATCTCTCATGACACACACATTGCATATTTTACACATTAAGGGGCATATTATCAAGGGCCATATCGCCGCTTTTGCAGCACTTTTTGCCGAAAAAGCAGCGATATATTTATCGCCCTATTATCAAGCCTGCGCTAACATGCGTTAGCGCAAGCTTTCAGGCATTAGCTGTCGCTTTTTCTATCGCATGGCATGTTTATTGCTAATGACATGCAAGGTAGACGTTCCTACTTCCTAACCAAAATAACACATTAAAAGTCGCTAACAGCACTTCACTCTATTACCAATGTTGTACCGCGATAACAAAATTTGCGCTAAGCCACGATGAACGCAGGTTTTTAACACCTGATTAAAACCTGACTAAACATGGTGATACAAGGAAGACTAGCCCTGATCTCCCTCACAGACACCAAAGAGGTAGAGCTCATGCTGCATCATTAGCCGCTTAACATGTTCAAAGGTGCCGTTGTGCAGTACAACGCAAGATCACAGCATCCGGCATGTCACATTACATTAATGGTAGCATTACATACATTTTAAAGTGTTTTTCATGCTGCAGAGTGCGAGGCGGCTGCCAGGTTAATTGTGCCAGTGATCGTGTCATACAGGGTGTTTTAAGGGGGTTTGAAGGGGGTTTTAAGGAATATTCTCACTGTTAGCTGCAATGTTATCGGCACTAACGCCCCGATACCACTGTATCGCATGAATCACTACCGCATGTTAGCGGCAGTTACCGTGTACTTTCACTGCCAATATCGCTTGCTCCCAAACTCTTAATAATAGCACGGTAACAATGCGAAATTCCTCGGGGAAAGTATGCGATTAAAAAAAGCAAGATATCTGCCGCAGGCGATGATTATCGCCCGTACTTGATAAAATGCCCCATAGTGAGATAATCTTCAAATAAGAATGATTCTTTGTTACACAAAGATCTTTCTCATACCCAGACTGAGTCATGAATACATTGTTGTCCTGATATAACATTGAGAATTCAGCATTTTAAATGACACCACATGGATGTGAGCATTTAGCAACCCTATTTAAGTTTCATATACTGTTATCCTCTGTCTTGATCACATTTTTAAATAACTTTACCACTCTTATCATCCTGCTGAACTTAGACTGACATGACCTTGTCCCCGGAAGTTTGATTTTGATCCAATCTACTACATTCTCCCTGTTTTCCTTGACATTCAACAAACTCACATTTTCTTTTCAACATCTGATGTCTTTCATTGTCATCAACATCACCCCCCACCAACTGTTCACCCAAAAAACCTCTCTTTTTGCTGAACCGACTTGGGCAGACAGAACAATTAAGTTTTTTGCCTTTGAATATTTCAAAAGGAAATCCTTCGACTATCAATGGCACATTCCTGGCCTTGCAAACTTTAGGCATGGAATTTGATGTGAGTTTTATGAGATAAATATAATTTAATTACCTAGACTTAATTTATGCGGTAAAATTAAATAAGAATAACTCAGTAAAAATAAGAGGCAGAATCCGTGGTATTTGAGGTTTTAAAATGGGTTTATTCCTTACAAAGGAATTGGTTCGAACCAGGCAATCGTATTCCGTCACCACTAAGGTTCGGGAAGGGATAGAGCAATACTTTATTGACAGGTTGTCATATTTATAGTAAATGCATTACAGTGAAGACATATGCAGAAGGCGTTACAGCTGAGAAGAGAGATAAGAATACACATACGTAATGAATAAAGGCGTTACAATAGGCGTGCATGAGGGCATGTACTAGAAACGTCAGTATGATGATGACACAGGTGGGTGGATCCATAAGAGAATCCTGCAAAGTCAGCAGAAATACTTGGCAGAGATGCGCGCACAGTAGCATGACGTGTGATTGACGTGTAACTGGAGGGTGAAGGGGACTTGACATTTAGCCCTATATGAGGAGACAGAAGTCTGGGATGTCAGAACAACCTAGTCCCAAATCATATCTAATATCTTGTGTTTAAGGAACTGTATTATCTGGAAGGAAAGGTCTCTCAGGCAGAGGCTATCCTATACTGACTACTAGTGCGTGTATAAGCGTCTACGTGTCTGCATGAGAAGCGAGGGGCATGGGTCTACCATGGCAACAGAAGCCATGAATTACTTGCACGGAGACAGTAAGGCCGGGCCCTTTGCTCTGTAGCTGGAAGGATGTTTACCTAAACTACTAGACAGGAATGCATTTCTCGAGGAGCGGAGCAGATAACTTGAAGGCTGAATACAGTTTTTGGCAGGCAACAGGCCGGGCCAGGCACCGTTAGCTGCGCAGGAAGTAAGACAAAGGTCATGGATACAGATACAGGTCCAGGCTGGAGCATTCAGAGGCAGAAGGCAGTAAAAGCTCGATGGCAGAATTCAGGGCCTACCTTGCCAGAGCTGAAAAACGTGAAAAGTATACCATATAAAGACGGTGGCAAGGCATACTTAGGAACGGAATATTCGACCCATTCATGGCGGATCTGAAAGAGGTCATGTTGACGTTGGACACAATTGTATTTGCGTCTTCATAGCTGAAAGTGGAGGGAACATACATGTACTTGTAGCATGTACATGGAGCCGTTGGGGTCTAAGATAGGGGACACAATTGACCATAAAAATTCATATTTCCTCAACAAGCTAGAGCCCGATTCACAAAGGTAATATGAAACAAAAGTCTACCTTTACGACTGCTCGTGAATGCCCTTTGTGAATACCAAAAGTACAACTTTACGACTTTTGATATTCACAAAGGGCATCTACGAGTAGAAAATGTTCTTTGTGAATACCGAAAGTTGTAAAGTTAGACTTTCATCTCACTTTACCTTTGTGAATCGGGCCCCTAGATTTTTTTTAAATACCTTGGGAAAATCCTTCACAAATCTCTTCATACTACATCCATTGATCTCTCTTATCACAATCACCTCATCCTCAATAACCTCTTTTTGACGTACAGAAGGAGATTTATTTGAATTTAAATATAATTTTAAATCCCTTTAATGGAATCAACCTATAATAGAGTCTCCTTTTAGAGAGATGTAAAGATTTACTGCTGTTAGTCTGCCTAGAAACTCCAGACTCCCTAGAAAATATCCTAGCAACTCTATGGGCATTTACGCATAACGTTTTGGTTTGATAATAGAATTTAACAATTTAATTTTTTTCCTTAATTTGGAATTAAAGAAACTCTTGGGAATAAAGGTGATTTTATCCCCTTACTCGAAAAGCATCTTCACTGGCTTACCATTCACTAACAGCTCCTCAACTGGGCATTCATTTTCCCCCATCTGTGATGTGCAACACCACCCCCTCACATTCACTGTCAGAATCAAAGCTATCCTCGCTGATATTTTTTTTATTTGCCAGAGACATTTGAGGTACAGCAATTTGTGAAGTCACCCTTTTTACCACATTTTTTGCACCATGCTTTCCACCCTGGGCAATTCTTGAAAGTGGCCATGAGTGGTGTTCCCACATTAAAAACATTTGATGTTTTTTCTTATACACTTATAGAATCTTCTTTCTTAGTAGGGTCCTTCTTAAAACCAGCCTTAACCAGATGAACCTTATCTCCATCCTCTTTTTCAACTGAAATCCTACCCTTTCTTACAATCTCCAGGCACACCATGGAATGCTCACCAGTTTAAGAAATAAGCAAATCCTCCTTCAAATTTGGGTTATCTTTCTGCCATAGTATTTCTTTGACTTTATCAATATACACCCCAGCGTAAACTGGCCATTGAGCCTCTCTTCCAAAGACCCTCCAAGATTACAAGTGGAATCTAGCTCGCCCAAAGAGGAAATGTATTCTTCTACAGAATCACCATCCCGCTGCATCCTATTCCCAAAGTGATATGTTTTAAAAGCCGTAGTCACCCTGGGAATTTAATGCAAATCCAGTTTGTTAATACATACATCAAAAACATTTAAATCTTCTGTCTCATCATCAGAAAGTGCAGGCAGATGTTCATAAACCTCCTGACCCTTTGGACCCAAACAATGTATTAAAAGAGACAGTTTCCTCTCCACACTTAATTGCATCCTGCACACCCTTGAGTAGTGCATGAACAATTTTTTTCATTTGGGCCATAGAATGGCTGGTTCACCTGGAGTCAATAAAAATAAAGGTGGAGCACAAACACCTTGCATTTTTAACTGAGTAGATTTCCAAGTCTCCGATATTTAAATATAACATCCACAAAAGAGCAATTGGATCACAATCTGGCACATGCATCAACAAAGACTTTTGCGATTCCTTAATTGCAATTTTTAAGGAATCGCAATTAAGGAATTGCAAAAGCCTATGCATTTAGGAATCACTATAAAAATAGCGATTCCTACAAATTCCTTAATTGCGACTCGCAAATTGCGAGTCGCAATTAAGGAATGCCGTCCCATTCATTCCTATGGGCCTCCAGTCCCATAGGAATGAATTGGAGATTGCATGAGCAATTTGCGAGTACCAGTAGGTACTCGCAAATTGCTCATTCAATTTCAAGGGTGCAAGGGTGTCAAAATGACACCCTATTGCACCCCTGAAATTGATCTGTGCACATATGTTGCACACACACATGCTCTAATGGCATGTGTGTGCGCAACATGAAACTTTGAAAAATGCACAAAAGTGCATTATTCAAAGTTTTTGCAAATTACCATGAAGTTCAACTTCATGGTAATTTGCTCCCCCTATTAGTGAAATCGCTAATTTTTTCACTTTCATGCATTGCATTTAAGGAATCTCAATTTGGGATTCCTTAAATGCAATTGCAATTTAAGGAATCACAATTTAGAGATTCCTTAAATTGCGATTTTTTGCATTTGGGATGATGCATCCCAAATGCAAAAATAACGGTCGCAAAGGGACAGATTTTGAGAATCTGCCTGTTTGCGACCGGTTTTTACATTGATGCATGTGCCTGAATATTCACAATAATACCAAGACACTGTCCTTGTCTTAGAGTAGCAAGTTGAACTTTTAAGGGGAAACAATCTTCCAGTGCAAGAAACAAGCTAAATGGGCACACCAGAGTTTAAGTCACTCTGGAGCAGAGAACGCCAGCAGAGGCAATATGCTTTCACATACATTTTGATCAATCCCGGTGCAGAGCACATGAGGAGAGCCAATCTGCCTCCGGTAGCTGGAGCCAATAGAAACTATTTGACACCAGTCATGTGACACATCAAGAGGTTAGAGCCAGCCTTGTTTCAGAGGCACAGGTCAAACAGAGAACCCTATATAGTCTCATCCGAAAAGAGGATACACCAGAACTGAGCCGATTGTTGCAGAAGCACTGTATGCCATGAGTTACTGCCTGCTTTAAACGTTGTGCGGGTGATTACAGGCACACTAGTCTGCTAAGAACATGCCATGGGCTGCTGTGCAGCTTTGAATGTGCCGCAGGTGGCGCACACTGTAGAGACGTGTTATGTATGAAGAAGCACCATATACTATGAGACACTGCTTGCCTTGAACATGCCACAAGTGATTACAGGTACACTGATCAGCTGTGAACATACTGTGGGCCGCTACACAGATTTGAACATGCCTCGGGCCATGCAGATTGTAGTGAATCACACACTCTAACAATGCACTCAGGCTTGTTGATAGGAAGCAACACATGCCTGTGTTGCAACCTCTTGTAAGAATGGCCGTTGGGGCCTTAAGTGCGCAACCGGAGCATAAAAGGAACCAGAAACTCCAAAGCCCAGGGCATAAATGTGTTATAATAGGGGAAAATTGAGTTGAAAGAGAAAGTATCATCAACACAACCCTCGAGTTGAGCACTGATAGATCTGTGATTGTTGAGGTCAATGTCAAGTTGATAACACAAACAAAAGGATAAATCCAAAGATAAGATTTACATTACAATAAATCATGTACAGGAGTAATGACCCCAGCCAGCCATCCTGGTTAACTGTCTCTCTCCAACTCCTCCAGAACCTCTCCCTCAAGATTCTACTCCTGACATCATAGGGATGTCATCAACATTCCCCTATTGGCTTCATAGGGATGCCGTCTCTGAATACTACAGTAGACTAAGTATTTTTTAAGTTATAAGGCATTTAAACCTATTGATATCCATTGTATCTTTATTTTTGCAAACTTTTGCAGTATTTCACAAAACCTTCATGAAAGTACTGTGATACATAACAATGACAAGTCATTAGGTGATTGGCTTATGACTACCTTTACAAAAGTTAAATATGTATGTACAAGAATAAGGGGCAACCCAGAAACCGTGAGACCTGGATAATCAAGCAACAAAGAAAAACAGTGGTCCCTCAAAGGGGAAGTGTGAACCTCTACTACCTTGGAGAAAATTATTTAACCATCAAAAGATGCTTCAATTTCTAAACAAGACAGTTTTATTCAGTTTCTTCAACAATAGAAAATGATCATGGTAATTTCAAACTCAAGGTATCTTGCAAAGTAAAAAGGTGATCCCAAATGGTGGAACGGTGCAGTGCAAGTGAAACAAGTGAGGGTAAAGTGTGCTGGTACTATACAGTCTCTGTACATAAAAAGTGACATTTGCAGGATGCAAAATTGATTGGTACACACTTGGACACAGAGTGAATTGCTCCAGATTCAAATAACAACTGTACACTATTTTTGTGTCAACGTTTCAACCCTATGCATACAATTTGGACAAGGTCATCATCAGGATGCAGTTTTGGGAAAGCAATTGCTCAATTTAGAGGTTGGATGTAGAAATATTCCTGAGGGGTACTGGTACATAGGCCAGCACTGGAGCAACAGGGAAACAATCACAATCTATAATGTGTGGTCCCCTGTCAGAACACCTGTGTAAAAGTATGAGATTCTGGGTTGGAGGTGTTCCATATTCATTAGAAAGCTCTCTGGAATTTGGGTTCTTGATAGAAGTAAAATAAGATAAGGGCAACCTGTAGCAGAAACTTCCCTCAACTCACTGTACTGGACCATCGCTGAATGTGGAAACCTCAACTGGGGGCAGTGAATAATCAAACCAACAAGAGAGTGGCAACTTAGAATGATCGAGGAATGAATGTACGCTATTCCATTGTATGCCACTCCACTATATCCCACAAAACTGTATGCTAATCTACTGTATGCCACTCCATGCCATTCCACTGTATGCTATTCCAATCTATGACACTCCACTCTATGACACTCCACTGTATGTCTCTCCACTGTTTGCCACTCCATTCTACTCTATTCCAGTGTACGCACTCTACTTGATCTTACTCCACTCTATGCCACTCCACTCTACAGCAATCCACTGTATGCATTTCCACAGTTCGCCACTCCACTCTATGACACCATACTCTACTCAATTCAACTATAGATAACTCAACTCAACTCTACCATGATATAGTCTATGCTATTCCACTATATGCCACTCCACTCTACGTCACAACACTGTACGCTATTGGACTGTACGCCACTCCACTGTATGCCACTCCACTGTACGCCACTCCATTATATACCACGTCAGTCTACCTAACTCCACTCCACACCACTCCACTGTGCTCCCCTCAACAACACTATGCTGCATTCAACAATAGTCTATGTCTCTCCACTGTACCTCAGTATACTCCACTGAATAGCACTACACTGTTCAACAATATATTCCTCTCAATGACACTGTACACACTATACTTTACTCTTTAGTACTTTACAAAACTCTAAGACACTCTACACAACACCCTTTATGTCACCCCCAGATAATATACTCTATTCTATCAGACACTACTCCACTGTACTCTACTGTACTCCACTACTACACTCTACATCACTCCGCTGTATGCTACTCTATACCACTAAACTGTAAAACAGTCAATCATACTCCACTTTATCATAATGTACCACACTCTACTCTGCTCCATGCCACTCCACTGTACAACAATTGAATCCATTCTATGGCACTCTACTGTACTCCACTCTATGACACTTTCTGCCACTCTACAACACAGCAGTCCAGAACACTGTACCACACACCATTCCAATTTACAACACTTTACTCCATTGTATACTATGGTGCTCCATTCTACTTGATTCCACACCACTGTAGTCTAGAACACACTACACCACTCGATCCTACGCAACTCTACTGGACTGCCCTACACTTTATTCCACTGAACAACACTTTACTTCATTCTATGGCACTCTACTGCATTCCTCTCTATACCATCCCAATGTACCACACTGTACTCCACTCTATACAACTTCAGTCTACAAGATTCTACTTCACTCATTGCCACTATACAACACTGAACTTCTCTTGATACCCCTATATTGCACTGTACAATCCTCTACTTCACTGTATTCCCTTATACCCTAGTCTACAACACCCTACTCCACATTAAAACACTTTCCAACACTATACGACCGACCACTCCACTGTATTGTTCAAGGCACAACTCCAATTCATAACAATTTACTGAGTTCTACATTACGCCTGTTCACTCTAATGCACAACACGCAACTGTGATATACACCATGCCACTACACTATATAAACATTTACTCCACTGTATGCTATGCCACTCCACTCCCCTGCACTCTACTCTACTCTATGATACTCCAGCCAACTTCACCCCACTGTACACCACTCATCTCTACCCCACTCCTCTGAACCCCACCCCATTGCAAAACACTCCAATCTGTGCCACTCCACTGTACACTGTACACCACTCCACTATACAATATTCCACTGCACGTCACTACGCTGTACCACAGTCCACTCTACTTCACTCCACTCTACTCCACTTTACGGACGTATACTCCATGACAGTACACTTTACAACACTCCACTTAATGGTACTCCACTTTAAATTTAAAAGAATGTTAGCTCTTATGGGTGACCACGAAGCAATTCTATGCCTCTCGCTAAATGGGAGAAATCTCCTTTTTAATCAAAATTGAAACTGTACAGTTATAATGTCTGCTATGTACCTTTGGATATTTTGTATTCTATGTCAAAACTTCTTCCTGCTATAATCTATATTATTACAGTGTTTTCAAACTACATTTTAATTTATGTGTGATGTCTATGTTGCTAGAATAGATGCTAAATTGCTACACCTATCAAACCTGGTAGCCAAAGCTCAATCAGACAAAGAAAATCAACTGTTAACATTTACATGTGTACAAGAAATTGATACAATTTCAGAGGTACCAACCATTGTGAGATCCATGGTGCAAGAGGTCAAGGTGATGTCAGACAGAATTGTACAAAACAAAACAGTTCTGACTGAACATAACCATGGTTCTCACCCGGATACTAAAGCCACAATTATGGGACCATCAGACGAAACTGGGAACACACAGGCAAAAACTGCGATAAGAAGAAAATTAACAACAAAAAATAAATATAGCTCAAATAATTATAAAATTTACCAACAAAATATAGCTCCACCAAAAACAAATGATGCAGCATGGGAAAACCAATCCCCAAAGAAAGAGATCACATCAAATATGCCACAGAAACCCCAGTACTTGAATGATGGAAACGAATCCATGGATCCAACATCGGCAGGCAAAGCTAATGCCCCATAAATTACCTCAAACCAAGCATCAATTATTAATATAAACTCAGATGGTCTAACCAAAAGAGCAAGAAAAAGACTAAGGAGAGCTCACAACAAAACAAAAAAATTGACAATTACTGACTTGCCAATTGAGTCCATTACGAAAGAAATATATCCAATCTTCAGACCCTTGGAATCACGCCGGAGGGAAACTACGGCTGGCTGAACTAGTCCGGACCCAATATGACTGCCATCCAAAGTGTTTCACGACTGCACAAGGTCACACATTTCTGCAACATCTAGTTCACATGTGAGTGGACAAGATCAGGCCCAGAGAGAAATTGACCAACAATGTGAAGAGAAAATTTTTGTTAAACGGAATAGTGCTAACTATGTCGCCTTTTCAGAAAATATTTCAACTAACATCAAACATACAGTATCCCCCAAACAAATCATAGCGGATACTACTGTGCTAGGTAATGGCGCTATTCAAGACATGCAGCTGTCATCGGAGAACACTGGCAATATAAAAAAAAGAAAAATTAAAGAATAACGAATTCTCAGATACAGCTATTAAATTAGCATTTTGTCCATAGTATACCTCAAGAGTTCCACATAATATTCTGAATCGCGGTAATATTCTGAAACTGTTAAACGCAAATCCCGAGCTTAAAGATTTAACATCGGAAGACTTAGATTCAGTTGAATTCAGACAAGATCATAACAATATCAACAGAGAGATGACTCTTACAACTTGGCTTCGAGAAGACATAATTAGAAAAATCTTAGCAAATAAAAGTCAATTTGAGAAATGGGGCATCAAAATATGGAAAATCAGCGAAAGTCAATATCCCACACTGTTGATCCCGACTTTGTCAAATAACAGTTTAGTCTCAAGCGATCCACTACTAGTTCAAGATTAAGAGGCCCTTTGAAGGTCTGAAAGGAGCCTCAGGGCAATCAACAAACTTAGATCTGTCATCCGGGATCAAGATTATAAGCTGCAAACCAGGCACTCGTGTATGTGAAGAGCTTAAGAAAGACATACCTCTTAGTGATGACTGGAGTTGGCTCCCTAAAATACTAACAAAAGGGAGAGCTGACATGCACGAATGATGCTTAAAGAGCTCAAATAAAGATAGAAAATGCTTTAATATTAATATTTTTTCATGGAACACAAATGGTCTGAAAACCCTTTTAGAAGATCCTGATACAGTAACCTTCTTCAGGGATTTTGGAGTTTTATTGTTCCAGGAAACATGGAACATGGAAAAGGAACCCCTTATTGGCTAATATGATTATTGGAACCCTGCATCCCTTAAGGCAGCCTACGGTTGTGCAAGTGGTGGTCTATCTATCGGATGTATGACATTACAACGCATGCTTTTACAACGCATGCTGTTACAACGAAACTTTTACAACGCAAATGCATTTACAACGCATGCTTTTACAATGCACGTCTTTACATCGACTTGCATTAGATGGCGTGCTAACATTAGAAAAGTGTAATATTTTATTCCAACTCCAGTCCATGTAACAGTAGGGAAGGTGTTGGGATAGTAAACTACACTATTTGTAATGTTAGCACGCCATCTAGTGCAAGTCGATGTAAAGACTTGCGTTGTAATGGCATGCGTTGTAAATGCATTTGCGTTGTAAAAGTTTCGTTGTAATGGTAGTGCGTTATAAAAGTTGCGTTGTAAAGGTTGTTCCCCCTATCTATCTATGTTTCTTTGAATTTGGACATCAAACATTATGAGATTGACTTTCAACTGGCGTAGCTATTATGTATCAAACTAGCTTTTAAACAACCCATAATATTCCTGAACGTCTACCTAAGTTAAAAAAAACTCTGATAAAGCTTCCCAAATCTCTACTCTATGGGAAATAGTCAAAGTGCTGTATCACAACCACATAGACGCAATGATACTCATCTCAGGAGATTTTAATATGCATCTCCTTAATCTAAACAGCGTCAATAAACCAACTAAAGTACTGACACAGATGTGCCGTTCCCAGCTTAAAAAATATAACCTCGTGTTACTACAGGATGACTGTCAAATACCCACATTAACAAAAACAGGTAATCTCTCTGTCATTGATTATTCTATCATTTCAGTGGGGCTGACACACTCCCTTCACAAGTATAAAGTAATACCCAGGATAGAAAGCGACCACAATCAATTTCCTTGGCTTTATCACTCTCTCATCTACCGGAAGCAAGATCCATGAAAATTGTACCAACAGCCTTTAGCCTCAAAAGGCTTGTGTGGAACCCAAAAAATCAAAAGGAAATATTGGATTTCCTAGAGCTCACAATCACAAAAGCACTGGTTGAGAGAAAAGAAGGGAAATCCATGGTTGATATTTGGCTTTGTTTCTGTGTCTCACTTTTGGATCGTTTTCCCCCCTCTATAACAATGAAAGGCTCTATTATGATAACAATAAAATCAGGATAGTACACCAATCGGCTGCTTCGCCTAAAAAGAGAGCTCAATAGATCTATAAGGGCAACTTTCAGAAAACCGAATGGAGCATTAAAAACTTTGGAACTTCATAAGTTAAAAAAGCTCCGAAAACAATATAAAAATGAAATATGGAAAGCCAAACAATCCTATTATGAGGGAATATGGACCAAACTACATTTCTCATGCAAAACTCAAAATCCAAAATTATTCTGGGGCATAATAAACAATCTTGAAAATGGTAGCAATAGAGGGAATAGCGCCAATATCACCGAATCTTGCTGGGCAACTTTCATTTATAATCTTTACGTTGCACCCTCGGACCAACAGCTTGACACCAATACTCTTTACCAGAAGATTAACATATCAAGCAGAGAAGAAGGTAAAAAATATGGTAATGTCCAGTATATTGCCCAAACTGAGCCACAAGTAAAGGAGTTAGGGCATATAGAGCAAGTCCATCACTTTGACCAAGCTGAGCCACAAGTTAAGGAGTCATGGCCTACAGAGCAAGTCAAAAAGGCAATAAGCAGGATCAGATCGTATGGAGCGCCCGGCCCTAATGGAATTCCAAATTAAAATTTTAAAGCAAATCTTAAGCATTGGACAGAGGTATTAACGATTTTATTTAATGATGTTATTAAATCTGGATCAGTCCCTGAGTCATGGCAAGGAAGCATAATTCAGCCGATACACAAAACAAGACAATCCTGCAAATGATCTGCTAATCATCCTAACAGACGTGGAGGCAGCAATCTTTGCAAGCTGCCTGCTTGAGGACTTGGAAGAATGGGCCACTAGAAAATACCTAATTTCAGCTTTCCAAACCGGTTTCAGAAGAGGCAAATAAACTAGCACAAACTTGACCTTACTGACTTTACCAGGCGAAAGGGCAAAATATAGAAAGCAAAAGTTATATATTTGTTTTGTTGCTCTTAAAGCCGCTTTTGATTCTGTTCCCTGAAATCTACTTTGGGCCACGTTTTTGGAATGGAGTATCCCAAACCAATTGCTTGATATGATTAAATTGTTATATAGCAATACATGGATTCAGATCAAAGTCGGAGATGGCAGAAGTACAACCCGCCGACTTAAAACTAAGACTGGTTTGAAACAAGGTTGTGTTCTGGCTCCATGTCTTTTTAATCTTTTTATGGCTGACCTACCATTACATTTTAAAGAAGATAATGCTCACTCACCTACCTTCTTAGGCAAAGACATCAAATATTCACAATTGTTAAGCCATTCTGTCATAGGCCTAAGAAGACTAGTTGATTCTTTTAATCATTATATCACCATTAATGGTTTGCAAATTAATACCAAAAAGACAAAAATAATGATGATAGGTGCTACAAAAACAGATAAGAAAAAATTGAATATTAACGGGTTACATATCGAAACCGTGAAATTTTATAAATACCTAGGAATAACATTTGACGATAAAATGTCCTATAGACAGCATTTCATTAACCTCAAAGCTAAGGCAACAGCGTTGTCCTTTGCTTTTAGAAAGTTGAGGGACAAGTTGTCATGCCCAAACCATGAACATCTATTGAAGGTCTTGAAAGCAAAGCTGATACCATCTTTGGCTTATGGCTCAATGATTTTTCATGGTAAAGACGTGAAAATACTTGATGACATACAAATAAAAGTCTTCAAATCAGTCTTTGGGATTGCCAGGCATATAGGACATGCTAATGTCAGATTAGAATTTGGTCTTAAAAAGCAATCTCTGGCATGGCAATCTGCCTTTTTAAAAATGCTATATTCTCTGTTTCGTTCAGAACAAGGTACCCTTGCAAACCAGTGCTGACAGGAGATAACGAGGTATGAGCATGCTAGGAGTTGGAGAGCCTTTTAAGTGAGAGTTTATATAATTTTAAGTACCCAACCTTTGAAGAAGAAGTTAGGAGTAAAGTAGTTTTTAAACAAACAATAAATCGTTCAGTCACTCTACTATCGAGTCTTCTAGATAAGGATGAGCTCAGAAAAAAGAATCACTCCTGGTCAGTTATCAACTCATTTATTAAATTAGAACCTCAATTTTACCTGATGACCCACTCAAAATAATTTTTAAGGAATACATTTATGCTATTGCGGTTTGGGAGATATCCGACAAAGGATGGAATACCAAAATGGGAAAAAAGCTGGTCCTCTAAAAATTGTAGGTTATGTGGCTTCCACGACAAAACTTTAATACATATTGTAACTACCTGCCCCCAACTGTTAGAAGAGCGGAAGTCCCTATTGAGACCCATTTTTTATGAATTTAAGGTGAGAACATGTCGACATGCCATTATTATCTGTCTCACTGGGAATTTGCCCCGCTTGATCTCTCAATTTGTAAAGTTTATTTTTATTGCCGGAAAAAAACTATTAGCCAAAACCGATAACGATTTTTAATACAGTAATATGTCGTTAAAGACTCCAATGTAAAAAAGATAATCTGCTCCTAAAAGTGCTGTATATAACTTCGTATTGAAGTTACAAAAGGTTTTAATTTGTTACAGTGATTGTTTAAACAAAATTAAGACTTAAGTCTTATGGTAAAAAAATAAATTAAAAAAAAAACATTTCTTGTTACTTGTATTTTCTAGGCCTGCCAAGATGAAAATGTATCCAAATTTTAATAATAGTTTTTGAAAATTGTCCTCTAGCCATTAGCACAATTGCATTTTAATCATTGCTGCTCCCTATTATTGCTGCTAAATGTTCCAGTATAAAGCTGTATATGTACTCTATGGGCAAACATTACGTTTTTTTTAACTTTGTGTTTTATTCCTGATTGTAATCATTTTTATTAATCAACAAATAAATAAATAACTAACTAACTGATGTGTGATGTCTTTTTATATTTACTCTTATTTCTTACCCTGAAAAAGTATATGATGTAAAATTTATTTTTAAATTTGTGTTTTTATGGTCATTGTTATGAACAAATAAAGATTATTGAATGAACAAATAAATGACATTCACTTGATGACAATAAATTCTACGATTCAAGAAAAAATCCATTAAACATAAAAAACCATTGCAATTCATTGACAGAAACAACGGTTAAGCATTTGTCATAGTTAGAAAATGTTTATTTATTCTTTGTATACTAGCCAAACTTAAAATACACAAGCATTGGAAATTCTTCCGTTATAGTAACACCTTACAGTTACAATTTACGCATGACCTTTAAATTAACATAACTTTATTTATTCTTTATCAACTAACAAAAGTTTAAGAACAAAAGATGTGAATTTCTAATCTTATACTTATACCTTCAATTTATAATAGACTTAACACCTTCATATTATTATAAGTTGTGCCCCTCTATGCACAGTGTATTCAACTAATGGGGTTGATTATGATGTTATCTGGAAACTCTTTTGACCTATTCGGTTTTGGAATCGTTTTCGACTGAGTCGGGTTTTGCGAGTCTGACCGAATGATTACAATGCTTCCAGACATCATTCGGTAAGACTCGAATTGACTTCAATGGGAGCCTGTGGTCCGAACTAGAACACAGGCTCCCATTGACAAAAGGGGTGGTTGGGGAAAACCTTTCATCCTGTGGCGGGTGCCCCATGGTGCCTGCCACACTGTGCATTTATGGAAAGGGGAAACCCATGGGTGTCACCATGGGCCCGATTTGGAGGGCCCCAGGTGAAGGAGGGCCTGCTAAAGGCTCCCAAAGTCAGATTCTAACAGTCGATCCTTGTTCGCACAACCGAATCGTAAAGGCTGTCCGAATCTGACATCCTAATTGCTTGGCTGTAAATGCAGTCCATTAACCGCTATGATTCGGTTCCGACCGACTCAGTTACTCTCATGCCTTTCGGAACCGAGTCACACAGTTTGAACGCTTTCCAGCCATCATCATCGGTCATTGGGAAAAGTGTCAGAGTCGGTCGGAAAGGCGGTTTCCGAATCAGATTCAAACAAATCGAATGCCCTTCTGAGCCTTTCCCAATGACATTGTAATCAACCCCTAAGTAGCCAAACTTCATTAATTAGAAGTCACCACTGTAGCATGCACTGTGTTATCACAAAAGATTTGATTTGCGATGTCATAAATTTTCTTGTAAATACTATTGTTACATGGTATTATTGAAATAATATAAAACGGTATAAACAGTGCATGGAGAAGGCACAGGTTATTGTTAATGTGATGTGGCTACTGAAGTCAAAACACTGTGTATGGAGGTGCATGGCTTATAATAATTTTAAAGTATGCTAATAATATCATATTTACGTTTAAAAAAACCTTCAGAACTTAACTAAATAAAACAAAGGTTAAAGGGATATTATAGTCAGGTAAAAATGACAGTTAAAATGTTACATTTTAAGTTTAAAAATCACTGAAATTCTCCAGCTATAATTTAAAGTAATATGTACAAAAACATTTTTGTGGCCGTAAATGTACTGATTCGCAGAATCAGGCTGTTTCCTACTGCAAAAAGGCTTTTCATATGTACAAAACACAAATTGCAAATCTTGAAAGCAAACAGGATAATGATTCTGCTTACCTTCTTGACCTCATGATCTCCATGAGACTGAATCAACTTCTCCACTCTCCCACCCACAGGGCTGGCCACGCCCTGGATGGCATTTTTGATAACCACAATAGTCTTAAGACCGAGGTAGTTCAGCCTCTCAGCTGGGATTACCACTGGCTGGTCGAGTTCAACATTACTCTCCCTCATCCCACTAAAACCAACATAGGTTACCCTCTAAACATATATGGTTTAGGAGACTGAACAAGGTCACTGCCATCAACTTAAAGGCCACTTTGGTCTCAGTCTCGGATGGGAATCACATCGTTCACCCTTCCACGACAGAGGGCTTTCGCAATTGGATTACCGAGGTGTTGGACATCATTGCTCCATTCAAACGTTGTGTCATTAAAAGAGCTAAACCCTCGTCTCCATTATTTTCGAAAGAGCTCATGTCTCTTAGACGCCTATGGAGCAAGCAAGAATGGAATTGGCGTGCGGACCCTTGCCCTAGGGAAAAAGCCAAGCAGAAATCTCTCCTGCAGAACTATAAACTTGCCATCTTCCAGGCTAAATCCAGTTCAGTTCAGTTCAAATTCTTTATTTCGATGGTTAAAAAATCATCATAAAAAGTACATATTAAAAAACACAACAGCACATATAATTATACAATTCATTAGTATAAAAGATAACCATCAACTGAACTGTTACACTTTATCACAATGCGAGAAGTAAACTAATCTCTAGTGTTCCTTAATCTTACAGCAGCTTTCAAGAAGCTTATCACTGAGCATAGAGTGTACATATCATTTGCTCTTTGAAGGAACAACAAAGCTACCTTCGCATTTCGAAACTTCCCACATTTTAAAATATTAATTAAAAACATGCGTCTAGGAAGACAATAAAATGGGCACAACAATACAAAATGAAGGGTGTCCTGCGGAGACAAGTTGTCGCAGCCGCAGGCCCCCTTCTGCTCAATAGTTGCAGAAAAACCCGATGGATAAGATAAAATATTATGCAACAAATTGAGCCTAAAACGACACATTAAAAATCTCTCTTGTTGATTATACAACAGAAATAGATAGGGTTCCATGCCCACTGTCTCTTTGACTAAACAGTGGGCTACCACTGAGCGTTTTAATGTGAGAGCTTTAGTTTCCCTATGGGATTCCATTTTGTCCAGCAACAATCTTTTAATTTGCATTTTACTATTTCTCGTGATTAAAGTAGGGGTACTAAAGAGTGCGTGTTGGCCTACAGATTCTAAAGTTACTTTAACATATTCCAGCCATGGGATTGACATTCCTTTATCCCTTTGTAAGCAATCATTAATAATTTCCTTGCTTAGTTCAGCATCCGGGTTAGCCCATATGCTGAGCCACGCCAAAACTGGCTTAGTTTTAACCAAATCGGCAATGTATGGGATACCAAGTTCAGAGTGTGCAATTTCAGCTGGTATCGTGCGTGGGATCTTCAGAATTCTACGGATGAATTTATTTTCTTCCACTTGCAGTTGTTTAACATCCCTGAAGCCCCAGACCTCTGCTCCATATGCTGCTTTGGCTATACTAATTGAATTATATAAGGTCATTACTTGCTCAGGGGACCAGTAGCCTAATCTTTGTGCAAAGTTCATGATTGCACCACATGAAAAAACTAATTTAATGCAGCGTTCCTCCAACAACTTATCAAACTGAATTTTGCTGTCAAACAGTAGACCTAAATACGGGAAGGTGGTCACTATTCCCACAGCATGGGTCCCAATATTAAATGTCGGTTTTTTGATCGGTTTTTTGCCTGCGATCAGCGCAAAGGATTTGGTCAGATTAACTGACAGATCTAATTTTTTCATAAAATCTACAAATCCATTGATCAGTATTTGGAGACTACGCGGTGTCCGGGCAAGGAGAACCGCGTCGTCCGCATAAAGGAGGACTGGTATTTGGTGCTTTCCTACCCTGGGACAATCGGCTGCCTTAGCTATGAGGTCATTTATGTATAGTGAGAATAGGAAGGGGGCAAGAATGCACCCCTGCCTTACGCCACTGGAACATTGGAAGGAGTCAGTTTGCCCCCCCTCCATACTATATCGAACCCTCGCTGTAGTGTTCCAGTGTAACTCTCTCAAAATATTTATCAGTCCCTGGTCAATCCCCAGGGAGGTCATCATTTCCCAGAGCTTACTTCTATTCACGTTATCAAAAGCAGCTGCTAGATCCATAAATCCCATGTAAATGGTCCCATTACTTGCAATAGTGTATTTAGCGACCAGAAGATATAAGTTTAGGCATTGATCGCTGGTCGACTTTCCTGCTCTAAAGCCATACTGGGTGTCAACGATTGTGTGCTGCTCTTCAGTCCAGGCCATTAAACGATTTAGAACCAACCGCCCCAGTATTTTAGCTGAAACATCAATTAATGATATAGGTCTATAGCACTGGGGATGGTCCTTATTTCCTTTTTTAAAAATAGGAACTATTAAGGCAGTGGACCATGACCTCGGGAGGCCTGTTTTGATAGCTGCATTTAGCACTCTCATTAAAATTGGTGCCCACAAGTCAACATTGCTTCTGTACAAATCTGGGGGAGTGCCATCAGGGCCAGGTGCTTTATTTGGTGTCAAACCGTTAATTGCTTGCACGATCTCAGTGAGTGTAAAGTCCTGAGCCTTATCCCTATTGCCAACCCATTCCCCTTCTTGTTTGCAAGCCTTGGTATGATTATAAAGCTTCTCAAAGTGAGCGACCCATTGCTGTGGAAGGATATTTGTACTAAGGACCGGTGTATTGCAATCATAGAGAGAGGGCCTATTTATAATCCTCAAGAATTCGGTGAAATCCCTGTTTTCACCAGCCTCTCTTAGGTCAGCCCATAATTCCACTTTTAAGGTGGTTTTTCTTTCTTTAATCTTAGTTCTGTAGATTTTCCTATTTTTTGCCACCTCCACTGAGTCTCTCGGTTTTGTCTTAAGACTTGACTTGAGATTTCTTAGTGCTCGCGCACATTCTACATCAAACCATCTTGGGTGGGTCACTAGTTTTCTAGGGCCTTTTGCCACCAATAGTTGCCCAGCACATTTAGTCAGCTCCCTAAAGGCGGCAATTAAATCAACTCCCTCTATTTGCAGATCTAAACACTCCTCAAGCCACTTTCTCCCCTTTTGTACTAATGCAATATAAAAATCAGGGGCATTGATTTTTGTCCATTTTAGACGCCTTCCCTGATCGGTGGGTTGTAAAATGGTATCCAGCTGCTTATTCATTTCGGGAAGATCCTTATATAGTATTTCTATAACCAAGGGGTTATGATCGCTAAAGGCACTCCATTTAGCGTTTACCTTCCTGATCCGATGTTTGGCAAAGGTGGATATAAAGATGTAGTCTATAATAGACAAACATCCCCTTCCTTTAAAAGTTGGTATCAGAGTGCCCCCTGGTTCAGTAGTTACCAGATCAATAGTATGCGCTAGTGAGTGACTCCCTAATATTTTTGTTATTAATACACCCTCAGCTGTGTGCTCCAGATGTGGGCCCTTTTTGATTGGGCAAGGATCCCAGTGGATAGTTACCGGTGTCAAGCGTGGGCAAAGATGACAGTTTAGGTCCCCCAATAAGAGTACAAATGAGTTTTCACCGCCTATTCTTAGATCAGATTCTTGTTTTAGTCTAAGGTCTAGTTCCTCAAGTGCGGCATTAATGCCGCTTCCTGGGGCAGGGTTATAAAAATTAAATAATTGTACCCTCAGCCCCTGACCCTCGAAGGTTACTGCTTGCAAGTTATCTGAGGTCCAAGATGGCAGAATCCATCTCCCCTTCAGATTTACATCAGCATATATTATTAGGCCTCCCTTTGCTCTGCCAGCCCTGCTCACCTGAGCTGGTACAAAGAAGGACTTAAACCCCTCTAAATGATAATTATCGGGATCAACTGCCCATGTCTCCTGTAGGGCTATTATATGGGAGTCCCTTAATTGATTCTTCCACTCTATGTTACTTATTTTCCCCGCTAGGCCTGCAATATTCCAGGATGTTATTACCACCCGTGGTCCCTGTGTCCCAGACAGCCTTCGATCATGGGTATCCAATTCATGTACCTCCTTCCCCTCTAGTGGTGGGTTTCGCCTCTCCCCACTCTGGTTTTGCGGGCAAATTTCACTGTGGTTCAATACGTGCCTTCCCACTGATGTAAGTTCAGTTATTTTCGTAGATGTCCCTATTTCCGTCCCTGCCAGACATGCCTCTGGATTAGTCAGTCAATCATTTTCATCCAATGATTGGAGGGGACTGAATCTATTCTCCCACTGCGGGCCATTGGATTGTAATAGTGGTAGATCAGTATATTCACAATTTCTTCTCCAACCTCCAACTAATCCTCCTCCCTTCCCACCCAAATTGTGAGCCAAAGGATATGTGGGGACGTGTCTCGGATAGAAATAGGCCAGAGGCATAGTTTGAATAGTACTGGTTATATTTTTATTGTAATTCCCCAGTATGTACTCCACTAACTTTGGATTCCTGAAATTTGCAATAATGCAATCACCTTCGATGTCCTTTTCTCTGTTGCCCAACCATGGAACTCTTCTCACATGGATAATTTCCCCCCTATCCTTCCCTTGGAGAGGTCTGTGTATATTCAACCAGTATATAATCTTGTTTTTTAATTCAAGATGTGTCTCCCTTTGACCCCCCCTGAGATCGGGGACCCCGGCGAAAATCACAACATAGGGGCTTGCTTCAGGTGGTAAATTTACTCCAGGGGGGGAAGGGGGGGATTTTCCCTTGCTAACAGGAACTTTCTGCCATACATCCCTCTGCTCCTGAGACACAGCCTGACCTGACTTTAACTGCGGTCTCCTAAGCTGGTCCTTATTTGTAGGGAGACAGTTTTTCATACTTTCAGGGCGGCATCTATCCTGTAGCTGGTCTACACTTATGGGTGGGGCATGAACCTGTGCAGTAATGCATAGCTCATTTCTGGTACCAGTATTCTCCCTAGGAAGAAGTCTTGGGGAGGACGTTACAGTTGGAGTTAAATTTCCAGTAGTGTTAGAGTTACTTTCCTTCAGCTTCGTCTGTTTGTGGAGCTCATTAGTAATTTTATCTAGTTTGCTGCAAATAGGTTTTATTTGAGCAATGATGAAAGTTTCTATATGTTTTTGCAGATCGTCTATAACTAATTGTAGCCATCCTGGAGGACTTAATGGTGTTGACGTATCCACTTCTATGAGCTCATCCTCCCTTAGTTGTTTCTTCCCCCCTTTATTGGTGGGTTTTGGCTTCCTAGCTTGTGTATTCTTGGGACCTCTTTTATGCAACCTAGACTTAATTGGGTCAGGTCTTTTTGTTACCTTGCCAATTAGTGGGTCGGCCTCTATTAGCTGTTGGCCACAAGGTAAATTTTCAATTGAGATATCCGGGCTTTTATCCAAAGAGCTGTCACAAAGGTTTACTTGTGGGGCTAGCAGAGGACTACTGTGTGTTTGTATATGGGAGTTTTGCGTAGGGGTCAATGATAACCGTCTCTGGGTGCGTTCAATTTCCCCGTTTACTGCACCAATGACCTTCCGTAACATTAAATCTATGGCCGTTGGGGGTGCAGAATAGCCAACAAGAGTATCTGTGTTAGATTGGCTATTTGTCATAATCAGCGGGGTGCATGCTTTGCGCTTGGTCAATCTAGTCTTCGCGGGGGGCAGGTTCACTTTTGTAGCGCCTGCGGGCGCGAAATCCGTCGCTTCCGCTTCCGTGCAAGGAGTCTTGGGAAGTGTAGTCCTTACTGCCCTCCACACAGCGGCCGCGCTGTCCTGCGGCAGCGGGAGGGAGAAAGAACAAGCAACAGGGACCTCAGCAGGGACCAAATGAGCACAGGTAGGTTCGTGGGTGTTGTCAGCGTTACTCCGTTAGTGGCAATAACCCCCCGCTTTGCCGGGGGCAGGTTCACTTTTTTAGCGCCTGCGGGCGCGAAATCCGTCGCTTCCGCTTCCGTGCAAGGAGTCTTGGGAAGTGTAGTCCTTACTGCCCTCCACACAGCGGCCGCGCTGTCCTGCGGCAGCGGGAGGGAGAAAGAACAAGCAACAGGGACCTCAGCAGGGACCAAATGAGCACAGGTAGGTTCGTGGGTGTTGTCAGCGTTACTCCGTTAGTGGCAAGAACCCCCCGCTTTGCCGGGGGCAGGTTCACTTTTGTAGTGCCTGCGGGCGCGAAATCCGTCGCTTCCGCTTCCGTGCAAGGAGTCTTGGGAAGTGTAGTCCTTACTGCCCTCCACACAGCGGCCGCGCTGTCCTGCGGCAGCGGGAGGGAGAAAGAACAAGCAACAGGGACCTCAGCAGGGACCAAATGAGCACAGGTAGGTTTGTGGGTGTTGTCAGCGTTACTCCGTTAGTGGCAAGAACCCCCCGCTTTGCCGGGGGCAGGTTCACTTTTGTAGCGCCTGCGGGCGCGAAATCTGTCGCTTCCGCTTCCGTGCAAGGAGTCTTGGGAAGTGTAGTCCTTACTGCCCTCCACACAGCGGCCGCGCTGTCCTGCGGCAGCGGGAGGGAGAAAGAACAAGCAACAGGGACCTCAGCAGGGACCAAATGAGCACAGGTAGGTTCGTGGGTGTTGTCAGCGTTACTCCGTTAGTGGCAAGAACCCCCCGCTTTGCCGGGGGCAGGTTCACTTTTGTAGCGCCTGCGGGCGCGAAATCCGTCGCTTCCGCTTCCGTGCAAGGAGTCTTGGGAAGTGTAGTCCTTACTGCCCTCCACACAGCGGCCGCGCTGTCCTGCGGCAGCGGGAGGGAGAAAGAACAAGCAACAGGGACCTCAGCAGGGACCAAATGAGCACAGGTAGGTTTGTGGGTGTTGTCAGCGTTACTCCGTTAGTGGCAAGAACCCCCCGCTTTGCCGGGGGCAGGTTCACTTTTGTAGCGCCTGCGGGCGCGAAATCCGTCGCTTCCGCTTCCGTGCAAGGAGTCTTGGGAAGTGTAGTCCTTACTGCCCTCCACACAGCGGCCGCGCTGTCCTGCGGCAGCGGGAGGGAGAAAGAACAAGCAACAGGGACCTCAGCAGGGACCAAATGAGCACAGGTAGGTTCGTGGGTGTTGTCAGCGTTACTCCGTTAGTGGCAAGAACCCCCCGCTTTGCCGGGGGCAGGTTCACTTTTGTAGCGCCTGCGGGCGCGAAATCCGTCGCTTCCGCTTCCGTGCAAGGAGTCTTGGGAAGTGTAGTCCTTACTGCCCTCCACACAGCGGCCGCGCTGTCCTGCGGCAGCGGGAGGGAGAAAGAACAAGCAACAGGGACCTCAGCAGGAACCAAATGAGCACAGGTAGGTTTGTGGGTGTTGTCAGCGTTACTCCGTTAGTGGCAAGAACCCCCCGCTTTGCCGGGGGCAGGTTCACTTTTTTAGCGCCTGCGGGCGCGAAATCTGTCGCTTCCGCTTCCGTGCAAGGAGTCTTGGGAAGTGTAGTCCTTACTGCCCTCCACACAGCGGCCGCGCTGTCCTGCGGCAGCGGGAGGGAGAAAGAACAAGCAACAGGGACCTCAGCAGGGACCAAATGAGCACAGGTAGGTTCGTGGGTGTTGTCAGCGTTACTCCGTTAGTGGCAAGAACCCCCCGCTTTGCCGGGGGCAGGTTCACTTTTGTAGCGCCTGCGGGCGCGAAATCCGTCGCTTCCGCTTCCGTGCAAGGAGTCTTGGGAAGTGTAGTCCTTACTGCCCTCCACACAGCGGCCGCGCTGTCCTGCGGCAGCGGGAGGGAGAAAGAACAAGCAACAGGGACCTCAGCAGGGACCAAATGAGCACAGGTAGGTTTGTGGGTGTTGTCAGCGTTACTCCGTTAGTGGCAAGAACCCCCCGCTTTGCCGGGGGCAGGTTCACTTTTGTAGCGCCTGCGGGCGCGAAATCCGTCGCTTCCGCTTCCGTGCAAGGAGTCTTGGGAAGTGTAGTCCTTACTGCCCTCCACACAGCGGCCGCGCTGTCCTGCGGCAGCGGGAGGGAGAAAGAACAAGCAACAGGGACCTCAGCAGGGACCAAATGAGCACAGGTAGGTTCGTGGGTGTTGTCAGCGTTACTCCGTTAGTGGCAAGAACCCCCCGCTTTGCCGGGGGCAGGTTCACTTTTGTAGCGCCTGCGGGCGCGAAATCCGTCGCTTCCGCTTCCGTGCAAGGAGTCTTGGGAAGTGTAGTCCTTACTGCCCTCCACACAGCGGCCGCGCTGTCCTGCGGCAGCGGGAGGGAGAAAGAACAAGCAACAGGGACCTCAGCAGGAACCAAATGAGCACAGGTAGGTTTGTGGGTGTTGTCAGCGTTACTCCGTTAGTGGCAAGAACCCCCCGCTTTGCCGGGGGCAGGTTCACTTTTGTAGCGCCTGCGGGCGCGAAATCCGTCGCTTCCGCTTCCGTGCAAGGAGTCTTGGGAAGTGTAGTCCTTACTGCCCTCCACACAGCGGCCGCGCTGTCCTGCGGCAGCGGGAGGGAGAAAGAACAAGCAACAGGGACCTCAGCAGGGACCAAATGAGCACAGGTAGGTTCGTGGGTGTTGTCAGCGTTACTCCGTTAGTGGCAAGAACCCCCCGCTTTGCCGGGGGCAGGTTTACTTTTGTAGCGCCTGCGGGCGCGAAATCCGTCGCTTCCGCTTCCGTGCAAGGAGTCTTGGGAAGTGTAGTCCTTACTGCCCTCCACACAGCGGCCGCGCTGTCCTGCGGCAGCGGGAGGGAGAAAGAACAAGCAACAGGGACCTCAGCAGGGACCAAATGAGCACAGGTAGGTTCGTGGGTGTTGTCAGCGTTACTCCGTTAGTGGCAAGAACCCCCCGCTTTGCCGGGGGCAGGTTCACTTTTGTAGCGCCTGCGGGCGCGAAATCCGTCGCTTCCGCTTCCGTGCAAGGAGTCTTGGGAAGTGTAGTCCTTACTGCCCTCCACACAGCGGCCGCGCTGTCCTGCGGCAGCAGGAGGGAGAAAGAACAAGCAACAGGGACCTCAGCAGGGACCAAATGAGCACAGGTAGGTTCGTGGGTGTTGTCAGCGTTACTCCGTTAGTGGCAAGAACCCCAGTTAAATCACTGATAAGATAGTTTTGGCAGAGAATTCCTCCAGCATGCTTTCCAAAGTCATAAAGGAGATTGCTGATTCCCAGGGGTCACAGCTCCTGATCCTCTCCCAAGTCTTCTGTGACAGAATAGCACTCTACTTCCAGGAGAAAGTCCTTAAGATCTTTCATGAGTTCTCCTTGACCGTGGAGGATGTTCCTTTCACAGAGGTAGCCGAAGGGGAAAACGTAGACCCACCTAAGGTGAAGCCTAGCCAGGTTCCCGGTCAGCTTGCTCTGTCCTCTTTTCCTGCTATCACAGCTCCTCGAACCCAGGAACTTTTACTTGGCCTGAAGCCCGGAGCAGCCTCAGATCCCTGCATGCTGTCCACACTCAGACTTGCTCTTGACTCAATAGCTAACTTCCTGCGCAAGGTCTTCAATAACACACTTATGTCCGGGCACTATCCAGTCAGCTGGAAGGAAGAAATTGTCTCACCTCTCCTTAAAATACCCAACGATGATCCCTCAGAGTTGAAGAACGTTCGACCTATCTGCCTTCTCCTCACCCCGGCCAAAATCCTGGAACAATTCATTAATTTTGAGCTGATGAAACATATTGAATCCCAGGAAATCCTGGACAGCTCTCAGAAAAGATTTTGGGTTGGTCACAGCACTGTATACGCCTTGGTAGTAGCCTCGGACTGTATCCGCATGCAGGTTGACGAAGGCGAATCTGCGGTGTTGATTCTGCTTGACCTCTCTACGGCATTCAATACCATCTCCCCAGCTTGCATGACTCAGCGACTGCGGGAAGCAGGAGTCACTGGGAGGTCCCTGCAGCTTTACCACTCTTTTAGGACAGGTAGAAGCCACATTGTCAGCTGTGGATGCTTTAAAGCAAAGGCCTTTGACTTTCAATGTGGGGTCCCCCAGGGATCTTCGCTCAGCCCCACTCATTTTAAACTCTGTGTGACCCCCATTGGCAAAATTGGTGAGAACGTTCAGGTTCCAGGTGCTCTCCTATGCGGATGACACACAAATCATTGTTTCCATATCTAATGATTTGCAATCGGTTGCCCAAAAGTTCAATCATTGGTTGTCCAGTATTATTTGCTAGATTTAGGACGATTCATTAAAAATCAATGCAGACAAATCCGAGGTACTGATCTTTGGCCCACAGACTTCCATCTGATCTATTGCCTTGGGGCCCGTAACTTGTGGTCCCCTTCATGTTCCAGTTAAAACTGCAGAAAAATCTGGGGGTCCTCTTTGACGAGGGCTTGTCTTTTGATGCCCAGGTGAACTGAACAGTCAGCACTGGATTTTACATCCTCAAAATCTTGAGGAAAATTTTGCTGTATATTCCTTTGGAGCTACATCGGCCAAATATCATTGCACTTGTTCCCTCCCGGCTAGACTACTGCAACGCTCTATACCTTACCATCAGCGCAGGTTCCCTGAACAAGCTTCGGGTAGTACAGAACATTGAGGCAAGGCTGATTCTGTCACGTGGTTTTAGGCCACTCCCTATTTACAGTGCTAAGTTAGCTCAATCACGTTAGCTGTTGGAAAAACATCTTGTTGCTTATGCTGCCTTTGCACCCGACACTGTTGTTACATGTTATTCATTTGAGAAATGCAGACTCGTCTCAAGTGAATGTTATTTATACATCCTTAACAGTTGCTAGTGCCCTTGGTCTGTACATCGAGTAAAGAACTGTTCTAGGACACTTGACGGTGCCGGCTGATTATGTTCAGGGTGATCGTACCACTGTTTAGTCACAACATGCACGCAGCCGCAAATACCAGAATGTCGTGGGCTTTAATATCACAGCGCAGCATATTGTTAAGGCATTCGATAGAAGAGCTGTTGCAGAGAACACTGAGCTGATCCTGTGATGTGATACACCTGAGCTGATCTATACGGTATGGGGTCCCCTATGCAAGACTATGAGACCTTCTAATAGTCTAATAATATATTATTAGTTGCTAGAGAAAGGAGGGTGGTTGTTTTCCACTGTCATTACAATATGATCGCTCCTTTCATTTTCTATGGTATTGTAACAATGCTAATGGTAATGATCTTAACCATTTGTCTGCTTATGTTAGCCAAAGTACTGTATAACAGGACTCGAGGTTTATGAATAAATTCTTTAAACTTTACTGTGTCTTAGTTATTCTGTTGTGGACTAATATATATGTGCAAACGGGTATTTCGGGTTCCCACCATTCCTGAGAATAACTAAGTCGCATGTTCTGGGTTGTCTATACATTGGGACCGCCGAGCTAAATCTCGGATAACGAATGTGACACTAAGCTAGTCAGATAAGGGGTTCTTAGTTCTGAGGGGAGTTTCTGGTACACCACAATTCTCTAAGGTTCTGGTTTCCTGCGCATAGTTCTGTACATACGCAGAATCCCTACAACATGGCGCACCTAACGTTTGGTCTTAATATCTGAGATGCCTTAGTAGTGCTTTTTATTAGTCCATAACGCCCTCACTCTGGTTTCCGGATAACGGGAGTGACGGTTTAACCTACCTAGGTTTTAGGCTATAGGTTCTTTCAAGCTTGATAATAAAAAAGGTTACACTAAACTAAGCCCAAGTGCTACTAAAGATCCTCGTTGTATCTTCTTTTTCGTCCTAATGGCGGTAGAAATTCCCGCTCATAGTAGGCTGTCTCTACGTGCTCATTTGAGGACGTACGGGGTGCCTGATGACGGGATGGAAGTGGTGTTTGTCGTGAGTGCAAGTGCCACTTACCCTTATGAGTTGTTTTACTCGTGGGTTACCTTTGAGGCTGTGGAAGATGTCGATAAAACGTTCCACAAATACACTGCCACGCCGGTGCCTCTACATTATACCCCATATATGGCTTTAGAAATTCCTATTTCAACCTGGCAGCACACTATTTGGTTTAATGGCGCCCTCCCCCACACGGTCACCCCGGCGAGACTGGGTCCTTTGTCTATTGAAGGAGTTACTTGGCCGGTGCTGGCCGGACATACACCTCATCCACGCTACCTGACGGTAGGAGTGGATAGCTTACGTATACTACACACGACCCTGATTATGGTCCATAGGGCGTTAGTGCAGTATGTGTCGCGCACTGTACAGGTGGGGGCACCTGCAGTTGCGGGACACGGGGCTGATCACCATCATGCGGTTGTGATCAGTCCTGTAATGGTAAACGCGGTTGTCGGCAAGCGCCCCCAGAATAAGGATGAGTATCCTTATTGGCTTGCAGAGAAATTCGATCAACTAGAAGCCGTGTTTCCTAACACTAGTCCTGTGGATAAACACAGGATACTCACTATTACTTTGCCGAAAGAACTAGTCCCAGACATTGTCGATTGTGACAATTGGGGCAAGGTCTTTGCCGCGACCTATTCGAAGTGCTTCGGCACTACGTCTATGTCGGTACTACCTTCCGTTATCAAGAAAGTCCAGGAGGACCATGGGGCGGAAGCAGCTATTGAATTGGGAATGCGGCTTATCGACAGCTTCGATATAGTATGTTCCATGATAATGGGAAATCTCAAAGGAGATGCCATGCAGTTTCAAGTGGGAAACATGATGGCACTTATTGCGGATGACGATAAGCCGAGGGAGTTTGCAAAAGTTATTGCGAAAGCCTATAGGATGGTTGGACGTAGTGCCCTAGGCGTGAAACCCGTCATCAAAATTCCTGATGTAGTACAGCACACTAAAGTGAGTTCGTCTACAAAAGACGATAAACCCAACTTTCCAAAACAAAATTGGCGAGCTAAAAAACAAGATAAACAGCAACAGAAACAGGAGACTCGTCCTGCGTCCCCAGTTCAGGCTTATGTTGAACGCACTTATGATTTGCGTGATCGTTCTCGTATTAAGTCACCTGATAGGTTTCAGGTTCCTGACCAGCGCTCTCCTCGTTCTTCACAGGAAACAGCGGCTTCACACTTTGGTGGAGGAGACCGTGGGAGAGGTTGCTGCAATCTCAGCGAAGTATGCCTCAGATGGTACGGACACAGCTTCTGAACATGAAATGGGCGCTGACGCTGCTAGACAGCGCGGCGGAGGTTACAGTAGTGCGGGGAGCACTGCGTCCATTTCTGGAGGCGACAGCAACTAAAATCTATGTAACAGTAGAAACTGCTGATACTCGCGTAGCCCCCCCTGAGAGATTATTTGACATAGTCCTCAATATTGAGGGTGACATACAACGAAAAATTAACGCGGTATTTTGGGATAATCTAACGACCACCTATGATATACTATTGGCGGAGAAAGATTGGCCCCCGGCTTTCGTTCTAAACGCTCCAAGGGGGGAAGAAGTTATTCTTCCTTCTTTTGGACACGTAGTGCCCAAGGAGGAGTCTAAGAAGTTGGCCAAGGAGTGGGCGCGGGTGCTTGCACCTGCATTGTATCGTAATCAGGTGGGGTGGGATAAAAGTTCTACCCTCCACGAATTTCCATTGCGGTCCGACCCCCAGCCTCAGCCCCAATACCCTATGCGTCGTGAGGCTAGGTCTCACGTCGCGGCTATCCTTGAACAATTGGAATATCAGGGAGTAATTGAAACGTGTGTGTCATCCATGAATAATCCTTTATTCACTGTAACGAAGCCTGACGGATCGTACCGCCTAGTTTTGGATTACCGGCACTTAAACTCGCACTGCCGGAATTGTGCGGTGCAAAATACCCATAGTTCAGCCCTTGTAGATAGTCTTGTGAGAAAAAGGTTCAAAACCACACTCGACTTGTCCAATGGTTTTTATTGCCATAACATATCCCCTCATAGTTATGAGTGGACCGCTTTTACTTCGGGTGGTAAACAAAAAGTGTTCAAAAGACTCCCAATGGGCTATAAAAATAGTCCTGGGGTATTTGCTGCTCGTGTGGTCTCTCTCTTAGAGATGGTAGACCCGGAGGCGTACTCGTACGTTGATGACATCTACTTAACAGACGACGAGTTGCTTCCACACCTTGCTCGCGTGGACAACATAATTACTATGTTTGCGGACTTTGGTTACAAGTTTAACTTTAAGAAGTCCCACATTGCCGAGTACACAGTTTTATTCTTGGGGTACGAACTCAACAATGAGGGCCGAGGCTTGGCTCCGCAGTTCCTTGAGAAATGCGCACGCCTTCGTATCCCTACGACACTGAAACAACTACAATCATTGCTGGGCTTTCTGAATTTCGGTCGTACCTACATTCCTGAATATGCCCAGCGTATCAAGACACTATATGCCTTGGTGCAACCTACTTTTACCAAATCTTGCTGGCTGCCAGAACATTCGGCTGCATTACACTCTTTGCAGTCTGACCTTCTTACTGCGAAATATTTACAAACTCGTGATAACCACGCAAACCTGGTCATAAGAATTGTACCGGGTGTGGAGGGGTTCACGTACTTAACATACAATGAAGGCGACACTGTCCCCATTGCTTACAAATCTCATTTATATACTTCGGCTGAAATGCGTTTCTCCACTGTCGAAAAAGTTTTGACGGCGGTTCAGATGGCAATCCTGAAAGAACGAGCGCTATCACAGGGGAAGCGCATGATGGTGGTAACACCATTTCCTGCCCTAGAGGTGGTCACTAAAGCAAGTGTGCCGAATTCTAAAGCTTTGCATCCAAGGTGGATACAATGGGCGACCTCCTTAGCCTCGCCTGATGTCGAATACATTTTTGACGCAGGACTTCAGACTCAGGAGAGTTTGGAGTATGAATTAGTTCATCCGGCTCCACTTACATTGCGCCCGTTGGAGGAGTTCAATTGTGTCATATACACTGATGGGTCCGCGCAGCCCGCAACTGGATCAAGGCACGCTTATTCAGCGGCTTGCGCAATTGTTGTTGGTACTTTCGTGAATGGTGAATTCGTACAGGATGCGGTGCATACGCAGACTTTGGGTGATTGTACCGCACAATTGGCGGAGCTTAGAGCTCTGGTGCTTGCACTGGAGTTTGCTGATTACAGAGTCACAACTCTTATAGTGAGTGATTCTTACTATTGTGTTCAATCTTACAACGACAATCTGATGTTTTGGATTGCGAATGGATTTCGTGATTCAAAAGGTAGCACAGTGAAGCATAAAACGCTTTGGGCTAGGGTGGCTGAACTAAAATGCAGTCGACCCCTTGTGAATGTTATTCACACTCTTGGTCACCAACGAGCTGGCGTCCATGCTGTCGGTAACAGTTTGGCTGACGAGGCTGCTAAAACAGCAGTGGCAACATACTTAGTAGCAGCAGTTACAAGATCCAAAAGTAAGATCGATGATGACATCTTGGCAGCTATTGCTGCATCAGAGACTGGGACGGACTTCCCTAGAGGTTTCCCTTCTCGATACCATTATCACTTAAGTCCTGATAACGTCCCGTTAGTGAGGATTAATGATGTTGGGGATAGGGTTATTCCCAATTCGGACTGCAGGCCCGCATTGGTACAAGCTGCGCACGAGGGTGTTGCGTCTGCGCACGCCGGAGTGTCCGCAACTGTGTCACTGTTGCAACAGCGTTATTGGTGGTACGGTTTGTACAAACATACACGGACTTATGTCCTCAATTGTGGGATTTGCCAACAGATAAAGCCATCTACGGTGGCGCGTCCACCACAAACGCAGCTCCATATATCTAATCAACCACTAGCGTGTGTTTATTTAGATCACTGCGGTCCTTTTTCCTCGGACACTGCATACAAGTATATCTTGGTTGCAGTAGATTCGTGCACACGTTTTCTTTGGGTGTGGCCACACAGGAGTGCTGATGCCAGGACTGTCATCAAAGCATTGCGTGTCTTTATAGGGAGTTTTGCATGTGGCACCCTTCACTCTGATCAGGGCCCTGCGTTCGCCTCTAAGGCTTACAAAGAAGCTATGAGAAGTTTGGGGGTCCAAGTCAAATTTTCGTCTCCATACCGGCCTGAGGGCAATAGTGTTGTGGAACGAATGAACCGTGACCTAAAGCAATCATTGACAGCCAGGGTGTTAGGTACTGGCAAAAACTGGCTAGCCCATTTGTATGACGTCCAACGTGCACTTAATAATCTCCCTAGAAGGTCTCTGGGTGGGAGGACCCCGTACATGATGCTCTTCGGAGTTCGAATGTTTGTTCCTGACCTTGAGGGTCTCGACATGGCGGCGGCAGCCGCGCCTTTTGACTTAGATGACCACTGTACTGTCTTACAGAATCTTCAAGAAACAAGAGACACTCTAGCAAAAGAACACGTATCCTCTGCAACCGAAGCTGGACTTCAGATTCCGGTAGTCGGCTGGCTACCCAGAGTTGGTGATCTGGTCCGTGAGAAGGTGGAGAAGAAGAAGGAGTTTGGCCCCTCTTATCGTGCACCAGTGCCGGTGCTTGGAGTTGAGGGTACCCGCACAATTGTTTTGCCTCCACTTCCTGGTCACAGAGACAACAGGTACATTTCAGTTGACAATGTCAAGCTACACAGGGTGGCCGATACTCCATAGTCTGACACCTTCAGTTTCTTGCCCTTCGATGATGCGCAGTTCTGTAGTGGTTCCATCATCTGACATCGTGCCTGAGGTTGCCATTGAAATGCAAGTACTTTCTGATTCTGCTGTTTCACCTGCGGATGGTGCTTTGCCTGATGATGCTGAGTATTCTTATCCTGCTGATGTCCCTTTGTCCCTTTTGCAATCAACTGACATTGTCCAGTCTAATTCTTCCTTTGGAACTGAATCATTGACTTCCACTGCCCCTTCCAAATTTTCAAATTTTTTTGCCTGGTTCAAGAGACAATCTTTGGTTCCCCCCTGGATTTACATTTGGCTGGTGCTCATTTGCATTTTTTTGTTCATGTCCATTGGTTTTGTGGTGGTGTTTTTTAGGCTGATAAATGGACACTACCTGGATGAACGTTCTACAATTAGTTTAATTAATGGAACTTTGGCCCCACATTCATCGTCACACATCATGAAGAGGGACCTGACTTTTGTAAATATCACCGCCTGGCCTGTCCGTGATGGAATAGCATGGGATGCAGTTAAATTTCAAATTCATGGGCCCACGGAAGTGATTATTGTGCCATCTGTATATCGTGTTTCTATGGGAGATGTGGTGAAACAAGACCTTCGATCTGATGATTGGGATGTTAAAACTATAGAGACGCTGTTTTCTGATTTGAAATACTATGCCGCATTTGATGCTGAGGATTTGTATTTGAATAATGAAAACTATGCAGAACAGTTTTGTTATCAACATTATGGCACACATTTTCTTCATAGGGCAAACACATTTCGTAGTTTAGTCAACTTTACACAGTGGGAACATTGCCCAGCGCCGAAGATTGGTAGTTCAAAAACATTGATCGAAAAATGTTCGTATTTTTCGGATTTCAGTGTATCCCATAATGCCTCTTTTTATTTTAAACTTAGAGACAAACCTATTTCAAAGGTGCGTTTGACCCACACTAAATTGTTGTTTTCTAAGTCCTTCATGGACGATTTGGCAGTTGGTGGGTATGACGTTTGGAAACATACTATTGATCTCAAATCGGTTTGGGGAACTAAATCTTGGCAAGTACAAGGTACAGAAGCTTAACATCGTGCCTGCCTCATCCCAAACCACATGTTATTTTTAAATTCTACAATTTTTCAGACAACCTGTTTTGGATTGGCTATTTCTAAAAAATTAAATTCCCCCTCGATCCCGGATCTGAGAGCTTACCCTGGTTGGGAGAATCGCACAGATCTGTCCCTTACTATGTTGCAGTCTTTTATTTCCAATTCCACCTTCAATATTAGTGCATTAGACCCTAAAGGTTGGTTGGTATGGCAGAAAAGTTCGGATAACTGTCAACGTAGATTTTTGGGGTTAATTCCCGGGTACATACAGGATAGAGTAGACCCACGTTTTCTGTCCTCACACACTGTCACTACCTACTCGGTCGGTAAATTGTGCCAGACATGGTTACAACATTCCACATTAGATTCAGTTAAGATTCACTTGTCACGTTTGCATGACAAAATTGATTTGAATGATTTTGTTAAGGGTCCCGCATTGGGTAGATCCAAAAGATGGGTGTATGCTGTTTACAACGAGGTCTGGAAGTTGTCGCAGATTGAGGCTGCTTCCAGACTCCGTGCTATTGACCAAGCCAATATGGAAAAAGTATTGGCAGTAATAGATAATAGTATTAATACCTTATCTTCAAGAATATATACATTGGATAACATTGTTTCATCTGTTGTAGATATTGTCCAGGACGATGTGTCTGTATTGTATCATGGTCAAAATCAATTGCGTTCGATAATGCAATTTGCTTGGACTTTGCAGACGTTAAAAGCGGGGAAAGTGCCATGGGATTACATGAATATTTCTTCTTTATTCCGCCCATTTAATCTGACATCAAAGCAGCAATTCATGTCCATGAAAGATGCTACATATTCACTACTGCATATAGAAAAGTTAGAACCTTTGCCTTTTTCTGTTGCTGAGTCGGATTATGCTGTGTGGCTTGTCCATGGGATGGTCACTCTGCCAATTTTTATGTATAGGTTTAGTTCATGCATGAAACATTATGCCTTAGGCAGATACGAAAAACTTGGTTCTGCATTCTTGCATGAGGTATGGTCTCTCCCATTTACATATCGATGTGAGCGAGACGGCAAAGAAGTTTATTTGAAAGGTGAGGAGTGTACGTCTGCTCCTGATCATTCTGTAGTATGTAGACATATCCAATTACATGGATCGTGTAATATGAATGCCCCTAATTTAGCTTGCGTATTGAAGGGCATTCCTGTGCCAGTTATAACACCGTCATTTACGCTGCTTGATAATGGTAGTTATTTGCTTTTAAATAGTGAGGCTTGCTGTGGGATGTTAGCTGGAATTCCCTATATTGTTTCAGTTTCACGGAGAGTAATTTGCTGTAATAACGTGCTGTTCCCACCCCCGCAAGGCCGACTGGATATATCCATCTGGCCGACGATTCCGACCTTGAAAGCAGAGTTCAATAGGATGAGCAGAATAAGGGCTCTTTTGTCTCAAAAGGAGGTTGCGTTGACTTCGTCACGTGAAACATTTCTCCTTCAGGTGGCGAACGCTCGCACGGAAGTTCAAGCACTTTTGAATACTGACCTCCCCCTCCATTTTGGCACACTAATACACACTATCTTCAATGCTTCTTCTACGACTGGTCTGGTCCATTTTTTTAAAATTATAGGCTCTGGCCTTGTGACGTCTTTCCAGTCTATTTTTGGTATAATACCAGCTATTTTTCATTCTATTTTTTCTGGTGTTTTCGGAGGGTTTCCTCTGATACTCGCATTAATTGCTGGCATACTACTGTTGGTCTGCGCACTACGCTATGGCTGCACAACTTGCGCTTCTCGACCACGGATTCAGCCTGTTCCATCTGCGTAGCCAGATGTAGGAAACTTATGGGACTTTACCACTGGCTACCTTGAGTATCGCTTATGGATTATCCTTCCGGTTCCCGTATTTCACTTGTGTACAGCCTGTTTTTCACTGTCTCGAATGTCCGTTCCAATGGGCTCTGGATGTGTGTCTGTCAAACTTGGTGTCACCTGACCTGGATTTTGATCGACTGATGTATCCCTTAGTGGTTCATGAGTTTGACTGTTCTGGAGTCGGGTTTATGGCCTTGGGTGCGGCGCATGGAGTTCTTGGATTATGGGATATCGAGAAAGCAGCAGTTGACTTCCTGGCACGAAGTTACATTGAGATGCCTGCTTCTTGTCCACGTGGAGTGCTTGATGCTCATTTCCCGGTGGAACACGTGTGTTCTTTTTCGTTGCTGAATTGGATGACAGCCAATTTTGCGGATGACTCCAATGATTTTCTACTGGAAGCTGCAGCTACATATGCTGCTTATACCTTCTTAAATTGACTGCCGGATGGCAAGTTCAATGGAGTGAATTTTTTTCTATCTTCTCACAAATGATCGTTGGCCTCTATGGACGATGGATTGTGTTTTTACATTTTTTTTCTGTCTCTCCCTCTACTCTTCGAGATTTTTTCTTCCTCTGACTTTCTGAACTGACATTTCAAGTTCTTTAGTCTGCATCGTTGATCTTGAACTCTGAGTTCTGCTAAAATTGTTCGCCCCTGGTTGTACAGTGGTTCGATCAAAGGGGGATGTCACGTGGTTTTAGGCCACTCCCTATTTACAGTGCTAAGTTAGCTCAATCACGTTAGCTGTTGGAAAAACATCTTGTTGCTTATGCTGCCTTTGCACCCGACACTGTTGTTACATGTTATTCATTTGAGAAATGCAGACTTGTCTCAAGTGAATGTTATTTATACATCCTTAACAGTTGCTAGTGCCCTTGGTCTGTACATCGAGTAAAAAACTGTTCTAGGACACTAGACGGTGCCGGCTGATTATGTTCAGGGTGATCGTACCACTGTTTAGTCACAACATGCACGCAGCCGCAAATACCAGAATGTCGTGGGCTTTAATATCACAGCGCAGCATATTGTTAAGGCATTCGATAGAAGAGCTGTTGCAGAGAACATTGAGCTGATCCTGTGATGTGATACACCTGAGCTGATCTATACGGTATGGGGTCCCCTATGCAAGCCTATGAGACCTTCTAATAGTCTAATAATATATTATTAGTTGCTAGAGAAAGGAGGGTGGTTTTTTTCCACTGTCATTACAATATGATCGCTCCTTTCATTTTCTATGGTATTGTAACAATGCTAATGGTAATGATCTTAACCATTTGTCTGCTTATGTTAGCCAAAGTACTGTATAACAGGACTCGAGGTTTATGAATAAATTCTTTAAACTTTACTGTGTCTTAGTTATTCTGTTGTGGACTAATATATATATGCAAACGGGTATTTCGGGTTCCCACCATTCCTGAGAATAACTAAGTCGCATGTTCTGGGTTGTCTATACATTGGGACCGCCGAGCTAAATCTCGGATAACGAATGTGACACTAAGCTAGTCGGATAAGGGGTTCTTAGTTCTGAGGGGAGTTTCTGGTACACCACAATTCTCTAAGGTTCTGGTTTCCTGCGCATAGTTCTGTACATACGCAGAATCCCTACAACAATTCTTAACATCCCCAAGTATCAGGAAGCCAGGGAAGGAATCCTAGCCTTGCACTGGCTTCCCATCAGGAAGCGCATCTCCTTCAAGGTTCTGAACTTGGTGTACAGGGCAATGCATAGCAACGGCTCACCATATCTTAAAGCCATGTTTAAGTGTTATACTCCTGGGAGGGCCTTGAGATCTTGTTTTTTTTTTAAAACCTGGTTTCTCCCAACCTTCTCAGGTCCAAATGGGTTGGCTGCTCATTCTCTGTGACAGCCGCTAAACTTTGGAATGCTTTGCCCCTTCCCATTTCCAAGGCGGACTCACTTCCGGTCCTCAGGAAACTTTTGAAGACTTGGCTCTTTGACGCCTAGCTGGTTGTTGGTGTTCTCACTGCTCCCTGTTCGCTTAGCGTCTTGACAACTCTTGGTATAAGTGTGCATTATAAATACTATCCTATCCTATCCTACCCTAGTAACATGTTACCGAATTGCAATTTGTGTTAGCGATTTGATATTTGGAAGAGATGTGTTCAGTGTGTCCCTTACAAATACCGAATTGCAGTGCTATGTATGAATGTTTTGCGACCGAATCACAGCCAGAAAACAATTAATTTTTTACCGACACCTTAAGGTTGGTTGTAACCATTTGCAGATGGAAAGGGGTCCCCACTGAATCCCTCTCCCTTTGTGAATGTTGAAACAAATATTTTTTTTAAGTTGGCAGTGGTCCAAGTGATCACTGCCTACTCTTCCATTTTCCTTTAAGGAAAATCAGCTGCATTAACAAAACAAAAAACATTGCCTTATTAAAAAGCAATCAAAGACCTGGTGGTCCGCTAATCCCAGCAGGCCACCATCCCTTTGATGGCTGCAATTCATAATGGGTCGCAGAATGTGACTTACCTCAGTATTATTCATGATGTAGGTCTATTTGCGACCCCATTGGGAATGTCTATCTGAAGTATGTAAGTCTTCTTGCATTAGATTTGTGATTTCCTAATTGCGATTCAGTAAATATCGCAATTAAGAAATCGCAATTCCTACTTTTTGTAGACTTGGCCCTCAGTGAGCTAACTAGAACTTGTGCCCACACCATTGTCCACTCATAGGGCCAGGTGTACGACGGTTTTTAGCGTGCGCAAATGGGTCTTAGACACGTTTGCCCACACTGAAAACCATGGGCCCATGCACAAACAGTATTTAGTGACTCGCAAATAAATTGCGACTCGCAAAATACTGTTTTGCGACTCGAATGTACATGCCAAATAGCGAGTCACAAATTGCGAGTCGCAAAAGCGATGCAGTTTGCGCGTCGCTATTTGGCAGGTCGTACATCTGGCCTATAATCTCACAGATTGCATCACTCATGACATGTTCAACGACCTCATTGATGACATCACTGGACATGGTGGGGACACAAGTTCTAGTTAGCTCAGTAAACTGCAACTGATGAATTTCAGTAGTTTTTATTATGTTTGGGCTACAAACGCTTGTTCGCTTACATTTAATTTAAGTCCACTACTGAGTGGTTTCATATTTGGCACAAAAACTAAGCATTTCTTCAGAACTTTGCAATTTTACTCCAAATTAGCGACAGAGTATTTGAAGATCAGGAGGGCAGTGCAATGTATGTGTAAAAATGTGATCGTTGATGAAGCCTAGACAGATACAATAGCTATGTCTTTTAGCGATAGGGAAATGCCTTATTTATTTATACACAATGTAAAAGCAAAAGACTTTTCTTATATTCTGGCGCAGTGCTTGAAAAAGCAAACCCTCCACGTTTAAATGGCAGCCTCTCTAAAGATCTAAAAAGGAATAATGTCAACGCATTTTGGTGCATTGTAAAATAGGACTTCACACACAAAACGGCGGGCGGCTTAGAAGCGTGTGCTTGCAATCCAAGAAACGAGGTCATACAATGGCGCAAAAGATGAATACTGTCGAACATGAGTGACTCTGTGACGATATTGCCAGCCGCATACATAAACCTCCAGGATGCTGCCCACGGTCTAGGGACAGGTGTTGGCCAGTTGAGCTGTGTCACCTAACTACAGTAGCACCGGGAGTTCATGACAGACATGAGGAAATGGATGTGTTTTAACATATTGTTAACTTCTCTTGCGAAGTGAAGTGTCTAACTAGATTTAGCCTCGGCAGAGGCCCAAGGGGATCCAACCATCCCAGCTATTAGAGCTCTGCACACTTATGTCACATCTTTCAGCCATTTGTCAAGGCACCGGGCGCGCGGCGCACAGCACTTGACCTTGTTGGCCTTTCAAGGTGTCAACAAGGCATTGGCTTAGGAAATCTGAATACTTGAAATGCATTATGTGAGATATTGATTTCTTTATTGGTGAATATAATTGCTAGAAATATTCCCTTTGTGTCTGTCGAGAAAGGTTTCTCATAATGTAGAGCTTTTTCTTTCACAAAAGATGGACAGGTTTCCGAAGAAAATATACATGGAAGTGGAAAACAGTTATTATCTACTCTCTGTTGTATATTGAAATAGTATGAGGAACTAGAGCGGTTCTGAAGACATATTTTACTGTGAGGCTGGTGATCTGCTAGTATATACTTATCACATATGACATCGTACATTACAAACTACTACAATCACATTAGTGCTTACGTTTCTACATATACAGTCCTGAAGTGCGTTTTTTAAATATTTACAGCTTTAATTGGTAATCTTTTTAACAGAACTGAGTATTGCAGGCGGTGCATGGGGGCATTATCAGCGCTTCCCCAATTGGCAAAGGCCCTGAATGCGAGTTATAGCCCCGGGTGCAGCTGACAGTGGCGGAACAGTAGTGTCTGTGGTGCGGGGGGGCCTGAGCTCCAGGGGCCCCCCTGCAGGCAGAGGTGGTGGGCCCTGGTGTCAGAGCTCCTGAGTGGATCTGGAGCGTGGGGGGCCCCGCCATGTAATTTGTAGGGGGGAGGCCCTCAAGTGTTGTTACATCACTGGCAGCCGAGGGCCCATGACGAAGGAGATGGTCTTAACCAACGTGTATAACTTGGGGCAGAAGGGCTATAAAGCTATTAGAACATTTCAACACAGAGATGTGACAATGTTCCAAATTAAAAAGGGAGAAGCAGAAGGACAAACGTTTGAATGTTGGAGCAGAAGATTTGTACCAGTCATGCATTAGACCTTTGTTTCTTCATTGTCTTCTGTGAGCTCCCAAAATTCCAATGTTCTAGGTAGATATTATAGATGTATAGATGTATGGCCGACAGCAGCTGGATATACTGGCCTTTTATCACCTGTTTTGAAATGATTGGGCCCAGCAAAGGCAGTGGCCAATAACAACGGATGTTATGGCTGGTATAGCAAGCTGTTGTGGGGTAGAATCCATTCGAATATTCTTCTCTTATGATCCAGAATTCATGATCAATAAAAAGAAACCATTCAATGAAATCTCAGCAGGAGTAAACGACGTGCGGCCCTATTCATAGACTGTATTTTGTAGTACATTTTGTAGTATGAAAATAGAACCACTGAAGCACTGCAAAATGCTATTATAAAACCTACAATTTAAAATCTCCACCTCCAGCTCCCTATATTTTTAATGGGTTTTCTATTTAGTAGTAAATGTGGGAGAGTCCAGGTGGAATAGCTGGAAAAAGGGGAGTTGTTTAGAGAGAAGTAAGAGGGATTTGTGAGGGTTATGGGGGTTTAAGAAGGGGCAGGCACCCATCCACAATAGAGTAGGCCCATTGCTATTCACAAACTGCACTTCTAAAGTTAGTACAGAATGGCCCAAAAACAGTGGTAAATTACTCTAGCTGAGAGCTAGGGTAAGTCCAGCACCACAAATGGTCAACTATTGCTACTGCAACACCCTCCCCTAAATCCCATAGGAAATAATGTTAACATTAATTAAAATGTCAAAAATATGAATACATAAAATCTAATAGTAAGGATAATATGTAAAACAATACATATTTATAAGTTAACAATTTTGTTTTTTTTACTTTTATGATTTGAAAAATGATTGCAACAATACATTTTAATGGAATGTTGTGTAGTTCCTATAAACTTATATAGGATCTGCGCGTTTAGACAACATAGACTGTAGGATTGGTGTCCAGACTGATTCCAGACACCCCCAGTGGGTATGTTTGCCTGTATACCAGCTAGCTCACAGTGCCAGTAGAAGCCCCTCTTACCAAGGAGAGAATAGTTCTAGGCAACTATCGAACATGACAACTCTGTCCCATCAGGGATCGTGAAAACAGTACAATATTTTTCGCTCAGTCACTCATGCCAATTTGGTCTCAGAGGGATACACAGAATAAACGGTGGGGACTTTTTAAGTAAGTATTTATTGAACCAGCATCATTCTAGTGTAAAATAGGCGTGCCAAAACAACCATTAGACAATAACTGATGTAAATGATTATAAGCACCAACAGAGTAAAAGGATGGAAGATTTCTACCATAGTGCCAAAACAATGTGTACCTTGCATGTATGTTGGTCTGTAGCCAAAAATCCCTTTCGTAAACAGTCAACCCCATTACCTGAAGTGACAGACTGTGGGACCCCGTCTTGGTCTCGAGATGGACACCCAGCAAGGGATGTCAGACCACTGCTAGCTGGAGTGTCTGCGTGCAGGAACCTCAGCGTCTCGGGTCAGTGTGTCAGTATGGAAGTTCTTTTCTCCACTGACTACCTCAGTAAAATATGGTGTTTAAATACCTAAAGTGGTACCCTCAGGGGTTCTACCTTGCTCTGTCATGTCATACTTAGGATGATGGAAGGGATAACCCTTATACATGGCTATTATTCAGGGTATGGTAGTCCAGCTGGGTTTCCAAGAATTCTCACACATAATGGATGAGGCTAGTGTTCAGGGAAAGCCCCACGTCCTGTAAGCAGTACCATAACTAGGTAAAAGGTCAGTCCCAAGAACCGGTCTGTAGTGTACTGGTAGGGCAGAATATAGGTGAAAGGTTAGGTGACTACCTGAGCCTATATTGGGGTACTTATATAACACCCACTCCTCATCCGACTGGACGACATACTAAAAACTATAAGTACAGCTAGGTGTTGCATGCAAACAACTAATGAGTTCATATTTATTTATTTATAAAGTTTTATATAGCGTGGCCTGACCCAGATGGGTATCAGAGCGCTTCACATTTGTAGGGTAGGAAATACTAAAGGGAAGGCAGGCGTCAATTAAGTATGTAAGCAAGAAAATTGACAAAGTGGGTATCAACAAAAAAATAAAAAACACATTAAGCTAGTACAATTTCGAATCCAAAGAGGAATAAACATTTACTTATAGGAGTATAGAAGCCGACTGGGCTTCAAGGTGTAAGTCCAATACAATGAAACTGACAATCCATGGCCAATTAAGGCAAGAACGTCATCATTAGGATTATTTTTACTTCCATTTTGAAAGCAACCGAGGAGGAGATTCTGCGGAATTCCAGTGGGAGAGAGTTCCAGATCTTTGGTGCAGAGCCTGAAATAGCTCTGTGACTCGTTCTCTTTTTGCAATAAATCTGTGGTTTCAGGAGGAAAGAGTTTGCACTTCTTTATGGTCTACCACCTCCAGATAATTCAAGCTTTTGAGTCAGGTAACAGGGGTTTTTAAAATGGAGGGCCTTGTGAGTCATGCAAGCAATCTTTAGGTGTATTCTTGCTTCATAGGGCAACCAATTTACTGGCACATTCATCAAGCAAAAATCCAGTCGGTAAAATACCGAATCGCTAAAATCAGCCGTTTGCGAGTGGCAAAAACCGAATCCCAATGCATCAACACAAATCGGGATAAAATAAAGAATCGCTAATAACCAACCCCCAAAAATAAAGAATCGCAAAAAACCGAAATTGCAATCACCGAAATCACTAATAGCTCCCGGCAAGTGCCAATCGCTCATTACGAATCGCTACTTAATGCATCAAAAATCGCAAATACCGAAATTCCCAAAAATCGCTATTTTGCATGAGCAGATTAAGAGGAATCAGAACCTGGAGGTAAAGTTACATTTACAAAAAAAAAATCACCAAAAAAAAGAGACATGTGCCACAGATGGTACCAATCAGTAAGCCATTCAAATTGGCCCAGGAGACCCTGTTGGCTTGCACAAAATGGCAGCCCTATACGTGCTTGCAAGGAGGATGTGAATCAATGCAGCAGGACAGCGCAGGAGAAGGGTCCAGGAGAGAGTCTTCAGAGTGCGCATCACATTGCTAGGACAGAATGAGGATGAGGTGTACGACAAGTAACGTCTGAATCTTGCCATGATCATGCACCTAATTGCAGACCTCGAACCACTATTGCAGCACCAGACACATCGGACCAATGCAATTCCTGTGCACGTCCAGGTCCTATGCAGCCTGCACCTACTGGCCTCTGGAAGTTTCCAGGGGGTCATCGCCGTAGCGGGAGGCGTATCGCAAAGCGCACTCTCACGCTTCTTCCACAACTTCATTGATGCCATGCTGACAATGATACACACCCACATCAGCTTCCCCACAACCCCACTGCAGTTGGACCGCACCAAACAGGCATTCTACCAGGTGGCCCAATTCCCCCATGTCATAGGATGCATCGACTGCACGCATGTCCCCATCTGTCCACCCTCAGCCAATGCATACATTTTCCGTAACCGGAAGTCCTACCACTCTATCAACGTGCAGGTCGTGTGCGATGCCAAGCACATCATCACGGACCTAGTGGCACAATTTCCGGGGAGCACACACGACTCCTACATATTCAGACACAGTGGCATCCACAGGCGCCTACTCAACGGCGAATTTGGAGAGGGACTCCTGCTTGGTACATACACATTCCTCTTCCAAACATGAGCACCACACATGTATATTCATCACCGTTGCTAAGCCTTTGCTTCCATCTTGTAGGTGACAGTGCATACGCCCTGCGGGAATATATACTCACCCCCTACATCAATCCAGCAACACCAAAGGAGCAACGATACAACGCGGGGCAAATAAGCACCAGAAATGTAATTGAGAGGACCTTTGGGATTCTGAAGAGTCGCTTTAGAATCTTACATAAGACTGGTGGCGCCTTGCAATACAAACCAGACACCTTCTGCAGGATTGTAGCTGTATGTGCCATGCTGCACAACATCGCAACCAGAAGGGGGATACCCATAGAGGTGGACAGGAATGACGACTACCGGGCTGACCAACCACCCGCACAACACCAACAGGCACACGTCCCTAACACAGCTGAGGGCCATAGGAGGCAGACATACATCATGCAACATCATTTCTGATCCAGGTAAGAATGAACCATTACGATTTCAGTTGTGGTGCTACTGTTTAATGCACAGGAGCACTGCTGTATGTGCGGGCACACATGAACGAAAATAAGAGCTCCCCAAAACAAGAGTAACTAAACATGCCCTTTGTAGTCACGGGTGTGCAAGTGTCAAATAGGAGAGGACCCTGGTTACCCCACCATGGTCATGGATGGCTTACAGTATGTCTAGTGGCGCTTGCCACAAACGCCCAGCCTCCTTTCACTTGTCTCCTCCACCTCACCACGGCCTGCCCCTGTGGCTGTGGAGCAGTGTGAACTGCGCCTCCTGGTGCTGGCCTCCGACACGGATACACTGCTGACACTTGAGGCAGCCTCACTGCCGTCCTCCCCTCCCAAGGCGCTGCCACTGAAAGTTCCGCTCTGCAAGTGTTCCACTGCAGTGGTCACCTGGCCTAGGGCCTTGGCAACGTCACCACAATAATGGCCCAGGTCCACCTGCAGTGACACCGAGCGGCGTGACAAAACAGCAGTGCTGTTGCACAGCCTAGTGATGGCCTTGGTTGAAGCAGCGGAATGGAGCAATTTCTGCCTGTGCCTCCGTCTCTCGCTGTGATGCCCTGCTCTCATGGCACGGGTGAGTTCCTGGATGTCCTCGCTCAGTTTCCCGTTACCCTCTGCCACCACAGTGGTCATGTCCCACACTGCCGCAGTCAGGGTACACATTTCCTTTGCTAGGCGTGCCATGTGAATGCTGATGGTACCCATGTGTCTCCCCTGCAGGCACTGGACATGCAGCATCTGTGCCTCGATGCCACCATATGGGGAGCTTGCATGGTTGCCTACATCCGATGTACAGCGCAAGGACCTGCGCCGCTGTGGGACTCGGACACGTGCTGGTGGTGCTGCAGGTGGTGGGACGAGTGTTGTACTTTGGGGCGATGGTGTTGCAGGACTCGGACAGGCATCCATCACCTGCATGGGGGGACGTGTACTGCGTCTCTGCTGTTTTGTTGCAGTAGGCGCAGCAGCAGATGTTGGTGGTGGTGGTGGTGGTGGTGGTATGGTTGCTGGTGGAGGTGGTGATTGACCCTCCGCCAGAGTGTCGCCCTCAGAATCTGTTGGTGTCTCTGAGATGATTAGCCGGCCGCTGTCATCTGAATCGCCAGGAGATGCATCTTTGTGTGAAACAGTGAATGGTTAGTGGGATTGTTTCTACTACAGTTTGTAATATTTCATAAAGGTCCTTCTATAAATCACTGTATTTGAGTCTATGTCTCGCTTCTACTGCTGTTGGGAAAAATTTGTGCTTTTCTTACTGTACATGCACACCGGTCTGACATGACCACAACTCCCATGATGCACTACTGTTCTGAGTGAAGATGTGTGGTGCACTTCTGCCTGCACACTGTGATCGAGCTGGGGGGATGGGAATGGCTTTACGCAATGCAGAGTATGGGCACAGCCATGCATCTTACCTTGGGCAGTTGTGGCTGCGCCGGAGGTGTCCATCTGTGTGACTCCCACGATCGCCTCTGGCTCGATGGTCCCTTCTACTAGCTCCTCCAGGGCAGTGTTTGCAGGCACTGTTGATGGTCCCCCTCCTGTGCCAGCTGCCTCCCGGACCCTTTCAGCGATCCTCTCCTTGGCCCGCTTCCTGAGGTCGTACCACCTCTTTTTAAAATCGTCTATGCTGCGGGGCGTCACTCCCACCGCATTGACCCTCTCTCTGATGCGCAGCCATATGCGTCGCTTTTCATTCTCTGGCACCTTGAGGGACAGCTTCCCAAACAGCCAATCATGTTTGCTGCTCACCCCCTCGATCAGGTGCTCCAGTTCCCGGTCGGAGAACTTGCGCTTTCTCTTCCTAGCAGATTCTGCACTGGCTGGTGCATCTTTGTCCATCCTGGTGAGGGTAGGGTGGAAGTCCTGTCAGTGGTTAATCAGCGGGCTCAGGCTGTCTCCTGTTCCTCCTCCTGTGAGCTCCTCTGACGAGTGAATGAGGGTGGGGCTGCTGTACTTCCTGGTAGTGATGTCATAAGACCGTTCCCCGTGCGACCCGTTTTTAGCGATTTCGCAATTACTGATTTTGCTATTACCGATTTCGGTATTTGCGAAGTCGCTATTACCGATTTCGCTAATACCGAAATCGGTAAATGCTAATCGGTGTTTGCTCTACTCGCTAATGTGGATTCGGTAAATATTAGCGATTTTTAAGGAATCGCTCATATTTACCGAATCTGTTGATACATTCCGAAATGCGATTCCTTAATAACGATTCCTTATTTATCGCTAATAAGGAATCGCTTTTCTGGATGTTGATGCATGTGCACCTTAGTGATTTTAGGACTGGGGATATGTGAGAATTTCTATTTTTACCCATAATCAATCTTGCAGCGGCATTCAAGGAAGCCCTTAGTGGGGCTAAGGTATATTTGGGGAGGCCACAGAGTGTAGCGCTGCCATAGTCTAGCCTCGGCAAAACAAGCACTTGGACCACCTGCTTGAAATCAGCTTGTAGAAGGAATGGTTCGAGATTCCTAAGTATCCTCATCTGGTAGTTAGCACCGTTGCACACCTTACTAATATGATTCTTCATGTTCAAGTGCATGTCCAGGGTGATTCCGAGAGATTTGGCTGAATCAGTAATGTGGGCGGAGCAGTTGAAGGCTGTGAGGTGCTTCATCCAGAGGTCTATGTTGGGGGTGTGATTAGGAGGAGATATGAGAAGGAAGTCATTTTTGGAGGTGTTAAGCAGGAGGTGGTTCTCAGTTAGCCAGTTTTGTGTATTCATCAGGGTAGTGTTGAGTGATGTGAAGTTTTCAGGGGAGGTGATTTTCAGGCAAAGTTGTGTGTCATCTGCATATATATGAAAAAGAATGTTGGTGGAGTTTAGTGCATTAGCTAATAGTTCCAAGAAAATGTTGAATAGAATGGGAGATAGTGCAGACCCTTTTGGGACCCCCATGGAAACTGTCGGGGGCTGGGATAGAGATTGATTGACCTTGGCTCCTTGGGATCTGTTGTGGAGGATGGACAAAAACCATTGCAGAAGCAGTCCAGAGAGGCCCATCCTGTGCTCAAGAATGGATAAGAGGTTGTCATGGTTAACAGTGTCAAACGCGGAAGAGAGGTCTAAGAAGATTTGGAGGCAAGATTTGTTTTGGTCAAGCATTTTTAAAATGTCCTCCATAACGTGAGTGAGTGCCGATTCTCTGCTGTGACCTCTCCGAAAGCTAGATTGATGTTGGTCCAGGAGTTGAAAGTTCTCAATGTGGGTGCAGAGTTGCAATTGGATGCACTTTTCTAGGAGTTTAGCCAGAGTGGGGATGTTGGAGATAGGGCGGAAGTTGTTAAGACCAGCTCTTTTTGCATTAGTTTTTTTAGAATGGGTAAAACCTGAACTGCTTTTAGGCATTCCGGGATCATGCCTTGTGACAGTGATGTGTCGACAATCTTTCTCCAAAGGGGGATGAAGGCATGCTTGATTTCTTTGAAGACGGGTGGTGGTAGCGGGTCGCTGAAGTGATTAGATGGGTTGATACTAAGAAGAATCTTGTAGATGTCACTTTCGCTGAGGGGAGTGAAGTAACACCATGAGGCGTAAAAAATAGTACTTAAAAAATGTTAAATTCTAAAAAAAATGCTTGAAAATTGCAAGCGATAGAAGTCTGTACTAAATATATTCGTATATATAGTTCGAACAATGAGTGACTGAAAGCTGTGCAGTTTAGCAAAAGTGTCTCTTGTTTAAAATTCCAAATTTGGTTGTTTAGAAAAAGGCCACATTTTTCTCAGCACATGATGAGCCAAATGTTTATGTGTCCTGGCTGGTAGACGCAACATCACTGCTGCTTGCCATCGCAGATGACGATCCCCGCAACACCTCAAGGATTAGATAAATCGAGCATAGATATTCTTCTGCACTAACCACAGCCGATGCTGGGGAAGCCTGTGTGACATCCAAGGCCTGAGTTTTTGTTGAGCAGCCTGTATCTGTTCCAACAGGAGATGAAGCATCCTGTGGTGGCTCTAAGAATGCAGACATCAACATGGGAATACGCTAAGGACACAGCAGAACATGTGCCGTGATCGGGTCCAGTAAAGCATCAATGTCCGGTGGCACAACTGATGGAAATGTTAGACAGAGATCCAGCATGCATTCTTGTCCGCAGAACAGGCATCGGAGGACAGGCAGAACACAGTCAATACAGATTGGTCTAAATGACAAGAACCAAGACTCACTCATTTCGCAGAGGCGAGATGTGCCTAGATGGATTACAATGCGATCACGGTATTGGTGTTCGGAGAGCATTTTTTCCATCTCCTTGGTAACTGGGACATCCATTGAGTAGCAGAAAAATGACAATCAAAGCAATGACAACCTGCTATTACTAACAGGATCAGAGGAAGCCCTCCAAAAATGCTTCAGAATACGGAGTGCATAAAGTTGGGAATAACTCCGTAGACTGTCTGAAAGGTGCTTAACATTCCAGACCTATGGTCTTAAATAGGTGTACTATACCCGTCGTATCAGACAAGTTAAAGATATTTTGCACCATTTCTGTTAAATGGAAAGGGCAGTTTGTTCATACTAGTGCCTGTATCTCTGCTGAGGACCTTGGGACCTGAAGTTCATAAGTCTCTTGGGCGGAGGTTACGGCACGGCTTTCTGTAAAAGCATTGCTTTCTTTCGGCTCAGAGTATCAATCGTATAAAGGAAACATTCAACGAAGGCCATAATGGGACCTACCTGACTGTGTGGGTTGGTGGAAACAATACTTGCATACAGCAAGTAACCTTGGGGTTTACATTGACAAGATATGCGATGCGGGGAAGCATCCCACAACAACCTTGATTATTCAGCATCAAGTAACTCCCATTCAAGAGCAACCTGAATACAGGATTAATCACTGCAGTCGGGGACCATTTCAAGTGACAGGATAAGTGTGCAACTGAACCATTACAGGCCCCATGAAGCATGATATCCTGGCATATGAGTGATCCACTTAAAGTGCTCTCGCAGTTTGCACCACTTAGAAACACTTCAGTTTCCACACTACTTCATTGAAATCTGTATGGCAATTCCGAAGACACCTTGATGAATTCCCTACCCATCGTTAAATACCTGCCTGCCTGTTGTTGTTCTAAGCAATACTGAAACTCGAAAGTTGTGACCGGTAATGTTATATGGCCATGGATTAACCATTGTGCGGATGGTGACTTTGGCACAGTACAAGGTAATTTGTCCAGTTTTTCAATACGCAACATTGTATATTTTGCTTCCCTTTGTGCCATTGTTATCTGTTTTTCAGTTAGATTGTATGCAGAAAACAAGGACGTACTGTTGATAAATTGCCAAAGCATATAACCAGCGCTCAATGATTGCAGCGTCCTGCTCAATAACATAATAGAACGTAACTGATATTGTCCGTGCTGTAGTCTGTAGTTTCTGTTCTAGTATATCTATAGCAGAAGATACAATGTTATCCAGTGAATGGTCAGTCAGTCAGTCAAAAGCTTTATTTCGATAAAAATTGGGATCAGTGTAGGGAAACGGTGAAGTAAAATTACAGAAAAGACAATAATAAAAACAATGATTATTCAAATTAACCAGTCGTCTCTACGCTGACCTACAACATAACAATCTTAAAAATGTCCAGCAATAAATACATTTAGCATATGATATTTATAATCAAATAAAAAAGGATTACATTTCATAAAAAAAAACAATGTGTTCCCTTTGCTTTTGGTTGATAAAAGAAAAACAAAGAAAGGTAAAATTTAACGAGACAAAGGAATCATATCAGAACGAAGAGACTTGAGCCTGATTATCCATGACCAGCCAAGAAATTTGGCCACACCACAGACCAGCACAGCACTAGTATTTGATTGTAAGATTCTAAGGGCTACACGGTAGTGCGACGTGCCCAGCTGTCTGCAGATGGGGCTTAACCATCTGCCTCTTGGGTCTCTATAAGCTGGGCACTCAAACATAAGGTGTGCCGTGCTTTCAACCTTCCCACTACAGCTCGGGCAAGTTGCCGGAGTTCGGTGGGGAGGCTTCCATTTGTTGGTGTACTCTCGAGTTGGTAGTGTGCCTAGTCTAAATTGTATGTAGAGTGTTCTATCTCTTGGTTTCTGAACAAAGTCAAGGTAGGGCTCAAGGCTGACAGCTTGTTTGTGTAAATAAAAATCTTCGGTTAGTCTGCCTTGTTTGGGATTGCTGATCTCTTGGGTATCGATCCATGCCCAATAGGCTCTTTTGAGATCAGTCTTGTTTATTGGTTTGCCGGACTCCCAGGCTTCTCTAAATCCCAACAGGAGAAAGAACTTATTGATATTGCGCAACCTACCAACTCTATGTGAGCCCAGGGTATTCATCACTTCTCTAAGGCCCTCTACATACTTTGATAGGTCATTGGTGCGCCATAACCGGGCCCAAAAAAACAAAGGGGCGCAGTCTTGCCAAATCCTTGATTGTTCGCCTACCCAAATCGCTAAATAAGGGTTTGAGAGGGGTACCCCTTGGGACTGAGACCAATTCCCTCAAGAATTTGTTTTCTGACCTGGAGATTTCTTCGATGTTATCGAAACCCCATAGTTCGGCGCCGTACAGAGCCGAGCTAACTGCTTTTGCTTGATAAATCACTAAAGCGGGTGCAATGGGCCCGCTCTGCGAGGAGCGATGTTCTTTAATAATAGCCCCCGCAACCCGCTTGTGATTAAGAAGCATCTTTTCCAGGTGGGGTCTCCAACTAGCATTATCAGAAATTCTAATGCCAAGATAATCGAAAGTTTTTACAAGCTCGAGAGGGATTCCATCTAGCATAGGGGTGATTTTAGATGGTCCACGTGATTTGAACGAGAGAAGTTTGGTCTTTAAGGTGTTTATAGACAAGCCTCTCAGATTACAAAACAAATAAAATCTATCCAAGAGCTTCTGCAACCCTGCCGGAGTCTTAGAGATTAGCAAGGTGTTATCTGCAAAGAGAAGGGCGGGGACCCTATCGCCCGCCAGGGCCGGGGCATCTGCTGGAATATCTTGTAGAAATGTTACCACCCCATTCACAAATAAAGAGAAAAGGGTGGGCGCCAAAACACAGCCCTGGCGAACTCCCCTATTAACCGGGACTTTTGCGTTTTTTTGGTTCTGGGTTCCCCATCTAACCTGGGTATAATTGCCCTTGTGCAGGCGAATCAAATGGTCAAGGATTGGCGAGGGCACACCCATTTCCCTCATAACTGACCATAGGCGATCTCGAGGGACCAGGTCAAAGGCAGTCTTCAGATCTATAAACGCCAAATGAAGACTGCCCTTGCCAATCAAAACCACCTTCCAATGTAGGAGGAGGAGTCTGAAGACCTGGTCAATTGTACCTGTATTTGATCTGAATCCTGCCTGATAATGGGACAGGATATTGTTCTCGTTAGCCCACAGCAGGATTCTCTCCAACAAGACCCTGCCAACCACCTTCTGACCAGCATCAATAAGGCTAATCGGTCGGTAGTTAGCAGGGTCCTCCCTGGAGCCCTTCTTGAATATTGGGACCACCTCGGCTCCTTTCCACGATTCGGGAACAGGGGATCCATTAATGAGAGCATTGAGCAAGATGGTAAAGTACTTTGCCCAATTTTGGGAGTCAGCTTGGAACAAATCGCCGGGGAGACCGTCTGGGCCAGGAGCCTTAGCTGGGACTATTTTATTAATGGCGATCAGAACCTCAGATTCCACAAAGGGATCACATACCTCTGAAGTAGAGGTAGTTACTATTGGGCAATTTGAAGGTCGAGAACTTTGTACATCCTCCCCAGAATAGAGTTTTTTAAAATGAGCAAACCACTTTTGATTTGTAATGTGATTTGGGATGGTATCAGGATCCGAACCTGTGGACTTTCTACACAGGTTCCAAAAGGCATTTCCGTCCTTTGCCAAACTAGCGGCTTTTAGTTCCAACCAGTGGGATTCCTCCCAAGCACGCTTTGCTAGCGTCACTGCCTTTCTGTAGTCTTTTCCAGCACTTTGCACTTGGTGAGAGTCAGAGATTTTAACGGCAGTTATTAGTGTGCTCTTTTTTTGTCTACACTCCGAGCTATGCCATGAGCCAGGTGCTTTATGAGGCTTATTTGAATTTCTAGAAGGGAAGGGTGTCAAAAAGAATGAGCCTATCCTCATAACTGTGTCTGTGTAAATGCTCCCAACCCTTGAGCCCCCGTCTAGGTCGCTGCATGCTTTTTGTAGTTCCATGGTGTTGGCTAGCTAGATCTCCTTTATGGCAATCAATTTTTGTTCATTACCAATGATTTTGGGCCATTTAAGATATCTCCTGCAATTTGATGGGACTACTTCCTTAAAGAGCATGATAGAGCCGACACCAGAACTTGATGGATCAAGAGACCATGGGCTCTTCATAATTAGGCACAGAGGATTATCATCACTTTCCATAGATGGAACTATGGTCATATCCACTGCGTTTCTCCATAGTCTGCGGTCGATCAAGATATAATCAATTTGGTTTGGGCAGAACGTTCTGTTGAATGTGTTGGCACCAAGGATATAAGATGGGAGGCGTCTATTGGCTGCTCTTAGGCCAAATTCTTGCGTTAGGGCGTTTAGTTGGATTAATTTTTAATTGGAGGTAATGTCAAAGATGGTATACACCACCTGGCATCCTCATTCTCAATCCTTCTGTGGCCAGGGGTTCGAACGTACAGTTCATGTCACCTGCCACCAAAATAAGAGAATCAGGCAAAGACGAAGAGAGTTCGTCTCCCAGGGTTGTGACTATCGATGACTTAGAGCCTCCACATGTTCCTCTAATATAAACATTGAAAAGCTCAATAACAGGACCGCCCCTAACCCTCTCAATGTCAATCGCATCACGTCTGGGGAAATGCAAAAAAAATCACAAGCCCTACAATTGAGAGTAATGCTCACCCACACTATAAGACCTCCTGAAGGTCGCCCTCGCCCCTTCGAGACGGCTGGAACACAAAAACAGGCATAGCCAGATTTGAATAATGGAACAAGGCTCCAGGTCTCTTGGAATATGCATATATCATGGGTTGCGATCAGATCATTGCAATCTGGAAGAGAAAGCTTGGTTCGCAGGCCAGCAATATTCCAAGAAATTATTTTAAGGTTTAGAAGAGGGGGCGAGAAGGTATCAGTAGAGTGAGTATATAATTCGTGTATTTGGGGTGCATTCACTCCGCCTGCGTTAGTTACACTGGTGTTGTGAATCATAGCAGTAGTATTTTGGGATTGGACCAGTTCTACACCAACATTAGGAGAAATACCTGGTTTGCTCAATGGATTCACATCTGGAATTAGTCAATCAATGTTGTCAAGTGCAGAATGGTCCTCCTCTAATAAGCCCTGTACAGCACCCCTCCTCCTATTTAGTTTGACAGAGGGAAAACGCCTGAATTGAATAGCAGATGAATCTGGGGTGGAAGATCTAAACTCTAAAGCTAAAAGACCTTCAGCCAGGGGATGCATGGCCAAGGTGAGTTCAACAGTTTCTGTGAGGTTATCGTCAGATCTACGTCTTTGGGCCCGAATTATGTCATCCCTTATTGGGGATCGGCAGCCCCTAACGTGACGTATCCAATGAATAACCGTATTTTTCAGCGACCCTTCATTCTCTCTCCCCTTTGCTGCTGGGACCCTAACCATAAAAACCGTAGGCTTGTTAGAAACTAGGGGTATTTGGGCCTGGTTGATAAGTGGAGGTGAACAGAATTCAGGAATTCTACGCGGTGGGTTGGCCTGACTGGAGCGGTTGGGCAAAGTGGAAATCGGATAAGGCTTCGTCGAAAGGTTGCCGGAAATAAGCCCAGCTCTGGATGTTACCCTTGGTTCGTTCCTGCTATGTTCAGATGGAATGGCAGGGAAAATCTGATTTTCAGCATGACTTAAAGATATGGGCTGAGTTGGAATAGGTAGTGGAAGTAGAGGGGATTTATCTGAGGAAATGGAAGGTGGGTGTAAAATTGACTTTTTGATAATGGTCATCAGCTCCAAAATTAGTTGTTTCATTTCGCTGATTTCTTGCCTTAAAGATTCAACAGTTTGCCCTACGTCAGGTACCTCCCCACCCATTCAATCTTGAGACTCCCCTCCCTCTTTCCTAATAACCGTGAGTCGTTGGTCTGGCTCTGAGCCTAGTTCCGATGATACAGCTAAGTCAAAGTTATCAGTTAATGCCGCATAGCGGTTAGAGCACACAATAACTACAGGATCAAGAGGTACTGGGTTCACATCAGTTCTCATAAAGTTTAAACCAGGAGAAACCGCCGGAGGGGTTCCCTCGTCGCTCCCCCTCTCGTCATTTTGGAGTACTAATTGACGGGAGGGTACTTTGCAAAACATTTGAGGGATGGACGTGGTGCCGAATCGATTTTTCCTCAAGGTAAATGGCTCAGTACTAGAAATAGGTAGTGAGTCTGGGGCAGCTTGTAAGATTGTTTCACAGTCCTCAACCAGCATCTCTATACGATTCAATAAACCAGGGCCACTTGTTGAAGATTTTTTGCAAGTCTTCTTGGCCTTTTTCCTTTTTGCTGCCCCACCTGTAATTGTTGGGATCCCTCCGGTAACATCCAATAACTTTCTTTTGCCCATTGTTCAGAATGTTAATTTATGATGTTAAAATCAAAAACTGGTCCAAGAAGAAATGACTGGCACAGGGCTCGGTACAACACAGATGATTAACCCCGCAATCGTATGAACATTACCTTTGGTTGGACTCCAAGGAGGCCAACTAAACCTCAGATAGTGGGCCCAGCCCGGCCTCTTCTGACCCCTGACGGCCACAGACGGCCCGCCCTTTGCTCGGGCTTAGCCCAGCGGCCGCCCGCGCGCGTCCCGCGAGACGGGAATCCAACCTCCAATATATACAATCCGCTGTTTGGGGGAGTGGCCGCTATTCATCTGTGTGCCCCACTGGAGCCTGGGCTTAGAGTCTCTCCGTAGAAGCAGGCAGGCAAGGTAACTGCAAACCCCTTGCGATGCGTCTCCCGCAAAGCAGGAGGTGTGAGTTGTTAAAATAACCCCCCACTGATTGGGGGAGTGGCCGCTGTTCGTCTGTGTGCCCCGCTGGAGCCTGGGGCTTAGAGTCCCTCCGTAGATGCAGGCAGGCAAAGTAACTGCAAACCCCTTGCGATGCGTCTCCCACGAAGCGGGAGGTGCGAGTTGTTAAAATAACCCATCACTGATTGGGGGAGTGGCCGCTGTTCGTCTGTGTGCCTCGCTGGAGCCTGGGGCTTAGAGTCCCTCCGTAGATGCAGGCAGGCAAGGTAACTGCAAACCCCTTGCGATGTGTCTCCCGTGAAGCGGGAGGCGCGAGTTGTTAAAATAACCCCCCACTGATTGGGGGAGTGGGCGCTGTTTGTCTGTGTGCCCTGCTGGAGCCTGGGGCTTAGAGTCCCTCCGTAGATGCAGGCAGGCAAGGTAACTGCAAACCCCTTACGATGCATCTCCCCAGTGAATAGATCCTGTATGTTAATGTAGTCATACCATTGTCAACTACACCAAATGCCTTTTCTAGGTTAATTCTATCTATTTCATGAAGTCTCTCCACAGCTTCTTGTTGAGAGATTTTCCAGATTTCATTATAGGCAGCATACAAGAAACGTTTCTGATGAGGCTTTCAGGGACCTAATAAAAAATCCCTTAGATCCACCTCATCTGAGAGTAAGGATAAGTGCTGTTTCACCTGGGACAGTGTCAAGGTTTTTAGCCAATAGAGGCACAACTTCTCAACACAACACTATATGATGTTATCACCCCCGGATGTTCTCTTTGTACATAGCGTTGGTCTGCCCTATGGATACTAAACCATTCGGTGATACCCCTCGATCTTGTTTAACCTCTGTTTCTGTCTGTGGGCCAAATTAACCATCCCTTCCAATTGGGGTCTGATGAATTGTACTGTATGATGTCATCTGTTGTATCCCGTCCACCTGTCAGTAAAGTTTTACCACCTGTCAAAGTGTGTTGGTGTTGGAATCCGAGTTGTGTTAAAATCTTTGTTCTTGGCTATTCCAAGACAGGAAGTCTATTGCACAGTGTCATTCAGAAATATTATCTACCGTGGAAGGAGGCATGCTTAAATAGTGCTTCTGTTCCCTTAACTTGCCATTCCTTTGAACCCCAGACTGATTTTATGTCTATAGTGTCCGTCCTTAAGTCAAAACCCCATTCAGACATTTGGGAAAGAAAGGATGCAGAAAAAATCTGTTAGGTGTTAGTCAGCATATTTTTCTGTTCAGTTGTAGGTGCAACCTTATAGTAATATGAGGTCAGGTCAAAAGTGATAAATCCTGAAAAATAGGCAAATTTTCTGTGCAAACGTCCTCAAGCTACTTTTTGGTGGTGTCGGGCAATGTTCCCATTTGTGGTATGTAAAAAAAAAATCTGAGATACTAGATTTGTGTAAAAAGTGATGACCATAATGTTGGTAACAGTACATAGTGTCATAGTCTGATGTATCTTCTAACATTTCTGTGCTTGAAAATGCAGCGGATTGTTTTAAATCAGACAACATATTATTTAGTTTCAAAATCCCAATCGTCAGAAAATGTACTGTAGGCAATGATATCATTTAGAGACATTTTATATACATGGGGTATTTTTAAAAGTTCAGTGGGACCAAATACATCATACTCAACCGTGTCCCAAACTATACCATCAGGAATTGGAACAGCTGTAATGTTCATGAAGGACATATCTCTTTGCTCACGATTAGATAATGTATGAGGTTTCAGGACCAAGTTCACATTTGATACTGCAGAGAGTTCTGGGAGATAGTTTCCATTCATGAGTAAGCAAAAGACAGTCACTAGGCCAATCCAGAACAGAAAAAAACAGTATTCCAGTTATTATCCAGAGCTGGAGCCAAGGTGTTACTAGGTAAGACTTTTTCAGAAAAACATAGTCACAAATGTGTTGCTTACCGGAATCTGGAGCTGGCGTTGCTTCAAGTTGACTGGGATCCAGAGAGAAGGTATCAAAGTTGATGAAGTAGCCAGATGCAGTTCGATCTATTTTTGATAGCTCAGCAGGTTTTGTTGAACTGGCAGACGTCTCTTGTAGAGGCATGTTAATGTGGACATCGGTGTCAGACTGAATTGATATTTGTCTTTCCTTTTAGTTTTGACGTTCTGTTTACAGTGGAACGAGTTCCATTTAATTGTTGGAAATTCCATTATTTTGTATTGTCAACTCTTCAAATGTTATGAGTCTTTCTGTCTGAACTTCCTGTATGGTAGTGAGAGGAGAGCGTCGGCTACCCAGGAACTTACAAAGCCTACTATTCAGTATCAGCCACATAGTGAGGTTTGATCAGATCGATGGAGACAAATCTCTTTTCTTTTTTGCAGGCAAGAGGTGGAAAAAGAACTGTACTTGTTCCTTCGAAAGCCAGGACAGGTACAGGCTTTCTGTATAACGGCCCAAATTAATTCTTGTCCACAATCTTTTCTCTGACCAGATCCCCAACTTTTGAGATCCAGGCAGGTCTTGCCGTGACTGATTTGACTTCCCCAGTGGAAGTGGGTTTTACTTGCATGTTGCTTTGTAGTGCCCAGAATTCATTAAGATCCTCTAAAACAGCCAAACGTTTATTGATGTCAAATGGTTTTTCATCCGCCACTGTGCTTTCACAATCAAGATTAGGTACCCACATTCTCATCCCAAACAGGTCTTCATAAGGAATGACACCTGCTAGTGAACTTCTTGGCATGTTGTTAAGGGCTCTTTGGACCTAGTACAAGTGATTGACCCAACCACCACCCAAACCTAATACTCTCGCTGTTAAAGATTGCTTTAAGTATCGGTTTTTCCTCTCTACTCCCAAATTTCCCTTGTGAAAGAGGAGTACCGCAATGCAACACCCAAACTTCCCATGGCTTTCTTGTAAGCCCTAAAGCTAAATGCAGGGCCACGGTCAGAAAGTAATGTGGCAACAGCGTATGTCTCTATAAAGACTCGCAAAACTTTTATAAGAGTTCGAGCGCCACTCGAGCACCGAGGCCATACCCATAGGAATCTAGAGCATGAATCCACTGCCACCAAGATGTTCTTGTAAGCCCCATCAGATTGTAGGGGGCTGCAGTGGTCCAATTAGACACATGTGAGTGGTCTGTCTGATATTAGTAATGGTGTCTGCACCGGACGTGCCACGGTGGAACCCTTCATCTGCTGACAGATGTTGCACTATAAATCAACATTCTTCGTCTGTTTTGTTAACCCAGGCCACCAATAGCGCTGTTTCAGTAAAGAAACTGTTGCTGTAATTCCTGCATGTGCAGAACCTAGACCCTCGTGTCAAGCTAGTATTAAGCCTAATCTGCGGTCCATGTTTGGTATTATTCTATCCCCCAACTGGAATTTGAACATTCAGAATGTTATTTGCATCTAACTTGTAGGAGTCTTTGAGAGGCAAACCTTCCTGTAAGGCTGTACTGTTATCTGTCCATCTATTCTCGTTTAGAATGAGTTATTGCAGCTATGGAAGCAGTTCGTACTGCCCCTTTAGTGGCTTCATTGGTGAATGAATTCCCTTCAACCTGAATGCCATCACGTTGCTGACCCAGTGTGTGTATCACGTAAGCGCTCGGTAGTTTGTTTTTCAACCCAGCTACCTGTTCCCATAGCAATTTATGCTTGATTGTGAAAACGTTTGAGTTTAAACCCATTCTGACCCCAGTAGTGAAGATATTAATTGTATAACTGGACACAGTAAAAATAATCGCACACTATAAGTGTGGGGAGTTCTCGATCTGTATTTATAAGTGCCAGTAACAGGGCTTTTAGTTCTGCCAGCTGTGCTGTGCAATCCCCTAGAAACAGGGTCTTCATACTGCTAGGATAGAAATTGCCTTCCTGCATACAACCTTTCACAATCGTGCATGTGGCACTGTATTGCTGTTTACTCACTATGGCCGGCTGAGCAGAATCGTCAGTGTAAATAATTTAATCATACTGATCTAGAGGCATTATTTCATTCTGGAGATGATGTTCCAGTTCATGTTGCACGAATGCTTGTGTTTTCAGAGTAGAGTCATATCTGTATACTACATCTGTTGCAGAGACAGAGTTAGTCCATTGTATCCATCTTGGATGTAAGGCTTTAGCATTAGGAATGCATCCAGTACCAGCCTCTAACAGTACTACTGGAGTTACGACTATAATTTTTTGCCCTGGGCCACTGTAGAAGCAAAACACATTTCAGTGTTTGTCTACAAGTGGGATTTGTATGCAATCAGGACTGTCTCACCTTCATTGAAAGTGATGTAGGTATATCCTGATAACCCTGGGGACAACCCATATCACCAGGTTGCATACATTCACGCGTGTCTGCAAGTGTTTGGATGCTATCATGTCAGCTTGTAGGGAACAAAGGATATCTGTGCCTTCCTGTGTCCATTGCCTAACTGAGAAATCAGGTCTTATTAGGTTGTAGAAAGGTTTTACTTTTTCAGCGTAATCTAAAATGTAAGTTCTGCCAAAATATAGGAATCCCAATATGGATGGTAAGTTTTTCAATGATTTAGGAGGGTGGAGCAGTGCACACTTTTCTAAAAAGTTAGCTGCCAGACTTTTCCCTTCTGGTTAAAGCTCATATCCCAAAAATAGGACATTGAGGTGGGCTATTTTCGATTTTCTAAAGTGGAATCTGTAGCCCTCAGAGGCGAACCCCAAAATTATGTTGCTCACCCCGGTCAAGCACTCATTCAAATCATCATCTGTCAGATAAATATCATTGACATAGGACAATGAATCTTCATCCAAATTCTGAAGTAACTCTGTTACCCTGACAGAGAACAACCCAGGGCTATTCCTATACCCTTGGGGGAGTTGACAAAATTGACTCTGAGAACCTAGCGCTGAGAATGCTGTCAAATACCTGCTTTCGGGCACTATATTTTGGCAGAAAAATCCATTGGAGATATCTAGTGTTGTTTTGTATTTCTGCCGCACAATGGTATTCATTAATGCGGCGCTGTGTGCATTCTGTACTGCAAATGTTTTAGTGCATGTGTTCTGATGTCTGTAGTCTAAAACTAGAAGGTATGAATTATCAGGTTTCATGATGGGAAACAAAAGATTGTTCATGGAAGAAGTGCAAGTTTCAATTACACCTTGGTACTCAAGTTGATCTAAGAGATCCCTGACTTGTTGTTTCGCTTCCTATTTTATTGGCTACTGTCTCTGTGGTGTTGGAGTAGTTTTTACTGAGATTACAGGATCAGGGGACTCAGCATCCCACCCAACATGGTTGTGATATAGTGCTGGAATAAGTGCTAACACTCACTCCTGCGATGTATGTTTTAAGTATATGGGAACAAGGTCAGAAAAAGCCCATAAAATTACCATTTCTCCCTTTGGGCTGTCCGTAAAACAATTGCAGGTGACCAATCTTTTTCAGCTAAAGGATGTCATATCCATAAGTCAGGTTCTCCCAAAAGAGATTTTTAACTTTTCTGGGTGTGTCCTCCTCCATCTGGAGTGTTATTCCATGTAACCTATGCGGAACACTTACCCGTGTAGCAGGTGTCTCCACTGTGATAAGTTCATTCATCTCCGCTGTCACAAGTAATTCCATCAGGTTCTGGTGAGCTATTGTTACTTCTGCTGTGCTGTCTAGCATTATCCCCATTCAGAAGTTGAGCCCTCAGCATTCTGGTCATGTCTAACTTCAAGACCTGCTACTTTCTTCTTTTTAAATTGAGGTTTAGATTTTTGTTCATCTTCCCTTTTTGAAGTATAGTCTGAAGCGTGTTGCATGTCTCTGGACTTAGTACGCTCTTCTTGACTGTGTTCTGACCGTCCCTCCCACTCGGAGTTTTTTGATGAACTCTGAAAGGTACGAGAGGAACAGCTGCCAATCAGAACATAGTTGAAATGTCCAATGGCAAATATAAGGATTTGTTGAAGTGCACGAATGGCCATAATTAAGTGGCTTAGATTTGGACCCACCTGTAGGGTCAACCAGGACCAGCAAAGTGTGGATTGAGTCTGTCTGGATACAAGGAGATTCTGTTTTTCAGGAGCAGCTCACTACCCCCTGGTCATCAACCTGTGCTTGAGGGCACTGAACCATCCTGTCTTTCTGCACCTGGGGAAATTGTGGAGAGGTTTATCAATAGTGTAACATTCAAATGATGGGCCCCCTGTGCAGAATGGGAAGAGGGGTCCCTGAGTCTCCTATGTCATAAAGATATTCATTGGTCTGGGGTTGAAGAGACCCCTTAAGGGGATTGGGGGCCCCTGAAGGCTTGAGGGCCCCCTGCATCACAGGAGCAGCATGGACCTTTGTTACACCTCTGAGCCTAACAGTCCATCTGTATCCCACAATGGGGTCATTCAAAATGCAAAATGCTTGCACAGTGTGATCTGTGTCATGAGAGTCTGTCTCCACTGAGTGCTCCACTTTTGTTGATATGAAGACCTGAAATGGTGTTGGCTTTCCCAGACCTTTTCTTTTGCAGATAGTTATAGATGCCTTTCCTAGGTGGTTGAGACTCCTTAAGTCCTTCTCTGAAAGTCAGGGGAAGCTGGTGATATCATAAAAAATACACAGACACATTCATCAAGAAAAAAATGTCTCGCAAATATAGCGAATCGGAAAAAAAAGGCTGTCTGCGAATGCAAACCAACACTTTCCAATGCAGAAACCCAATTACCGAAAAAAAAAACTTTCGCAAAAATAAGGACTCACAAAATTTGCGAGAACCAATAATGTGAATCCTGAATAGCGAGTCTCACAACAGCCAATTAAAGAATCGCAATCCAAACATGTAAACTCGCAATTAGCGATTTGTTGGAAATTCGCAAAATAGCAAGTGCAGAATAAGGGGAATCACAATCAGGTGGTAAAGTTAAAAAAAAAGAATTGCAGTGGTGCTACCAATCAGAAACCCTTTTAAACTGACTCAGAAGGCCCCTGAAGCCTTTCACAATGGCGGCACTCTACGTGATGGCGTGGAGGATGAGGATCCATGCAGCAGCCCAGCACAGTAGAAGAATACAGGAGAGGATTTTCAGACTGCACATCACATTGCTGGGACAAACAAATGATGAAATCTACGATAAGTACAGGCTGAACAGTGCAAAGATCATGCACCTAATAGCCAAATTGGAACCCCTAATGCAGCACCAGACCCGTAGAACCCATGCTATCCCCGCACATGTGCAGGTCCTATGTTGCCTGCACCTACTTGCCTCAGGCAGTTTGCAGGGGGTAGTAGCTGTAGCTGGAGTGGTATCACAAAGCTCACTTTCATGCTTCTTTAAAACCATCCTTGACGCCATGATGACAAGGATCCACACCCACATCACCTTCCCCACAACCCAACAGGAGTTGAATAAGACAAAACTGGACTTCTACAAGGTACCACAATTCCCTCATGTGATCGGCTGCATAGACTGTACGCATGTCCCTATTTGTCCTCCAGCAGTGAATGAATACATCTTCAGGAACAGGAAATCCTATCACTCAAGCAATGTGCAAGTACTGTGCAATGCAAAGCATATCATAACGGACATTGTGGCACAATTCCCTGGGAGCACCCATGACTCCTATATATTCCAGTGGCATCCACACGCGTCTGCTCAGGGGTGAATTTGGCGAAGGACATCTACTTGGTACACACATATACCTATTCGCAATATTAAACAAACAAATGTCAATGCATAACTGTGGCTAACCCTTTGCTTTCCACCCTGTGGGTGACAGCGCATACACCGTGCAGAACTACATTTTGACACCATACCTCAGCCCAGCCACACCACATGAGCAAAGGTACAATGCTGCACACATCAGCACTCGAATGTGATTGAAGGCACGTTTGGATTACTGAAAAGTCGCTTCCGCATTCTACACAAAACTGGTGGAGCGTTGCAGTACCGTCCAGACACCTGCTGCCGGATTGTGGCTGCATGTGCCATGTTGCACAATATTGCCACCAGAAGAGGCATACACATTGAGATGTCCAACAGTGAGTCTGATGGGGACAACCAACCACCCGCACAACTCCGACAAGCGCATGTGGCAAACTCAGCAGAAGGGCACAGGAGACGTGCAGACATCACCCAACATTGTTGCTGAGATAGGCAATAATGAGACATGACACATAAATTGCGAACAAAAAAGTATTTATTAACATGAGCCCATGTATCAATGTGTAGCCACACATAGATTTTTGCTAATAATAACCGTGATTGCATAGAAGAATGACGTTAAATGAAAAATTCCATGCCCTGGATATCAATCACTAGGATGTTATTTGACCATGGTTACGTCACCATGGCGAAATAAAGGAGGACATGCCTGGTTAGCGCTTCCTGCTACGCACCCCAAGACGCCTTTCGGCTGCATCAGCCACATCACCCTGATCCTGGCAGTGGTCACTGGCACCGACAGGCTGCTAAGACTGGATGTCTCCTCACTCCCCTCCTCCCCTGTCAAGTTACTGTCACCAACAGTACCGGCCTGGATCTGTTCCACGGCAGTGGTCACTTGTCCTAGGGCCCTGGCAACATCCGCACAGAAATGGTCCAGATCGATTTGCATGGCCACGGAGCGACGTGCTAGCGGCACAGTGGTGTTGCAGAGCTTGATATTGGACTTAGTAGAGGCTGACATGCGCATCATGCTCTGGCGATGCCTTCTCCTCTTTGTGCTTTGGCCCGCAAGCATTGCCCTGGTGAGTTCCTGCATGCTTGAGTTAGTCTGCCTATTCCCCTCCAGAACCGCTGTGGTCAGTTCACGCACACTGTCTGTCATTAGGCTGATGTTCTTGGCAAGTTTAGATATTTGTAGCTGTATTGAGCCCATGTTTATTGCTTGCAGGCACTGCATGCGCAACATCTGGGACTCGACGCCACCAAACAGATTTGGAGCCTGGTCTGCCTGAGCAGCAATGTGGGCCTTTGAACTGCGCCTCCGTCCACGTTGTACCTGTGCCTGTGGTGTAGGTGGTGTGGTCACACGAGGCTGGCTGGTCTCTGGAGTGGGTGCAGGAGCCAGCTTTGATTCCATGGCCTGCAGTGTAGGGATTTGGGCCCTGCGTTTGGTGGGTGCGGGTGGTGTGCATGCTGGGGCAACAGAAGTCTCCACATCAGTCTCAGCAGGTGTCTTGGAGATGTGTAGACAATCACTGTCTTCCTAGTCTACCTCAGCTGCATCTGTGATGTGAAACAGTGCAATGTTAATTTGTGTTAATCTTACGATTGTGTTACATTATGCATACTTGGCTCACATTAAATCACTGACTGCAATCACTGACTGCCATGCAGTGTTGGCCTGTTTTGCTTGCCATTGTTGGGTTGGAATGCCCACTTGACTGACATGTCTACAACTCCCATAATGCATTGGGTGTATGAGAGAAAACATGGACTGGAGTCTGACCTATCCACTGGAGGTGGCCTGGGTGTATGTGCACAATTGAACATTACATAGAAGTGCATGGTTGCATGCATCTTACCTTGTGAGGTACTTGCCGCGCTAGATGTGTTCAGCTGAGTCACTCCCACGACTGCCTCAGGCTGCATTGTTGCCTCTATCAGGTCCTCCAGGGCTGTGATGTTGGGTATTGTAGATTGACCACCTCCTGTGCCCCTTGCCTCCTTCAGCCTTTCGGCGACACGCTCCTTTGCACATCTACGCAGGTCGTACCACCTTTTTTTTAGTTCATCTATGCTGTGGTGTGTGACACTGACAGCATTTACCTTGCTCTTTATGCACAGCCATATCCTTCTTTTTTATGCCTCTGGCACTTTGAGTGACATTTTTCCAAAGAGCTTGTCATGGCTCTTGGACACCTCCTCAATGAGATTCTCAAGTTCTCTCTTGCTGAATTTCAGCTTCCTCTTTCTGGGTGTGGCACTATCCCCTGATGTTGACTTTTCCATGCTGGTGCACAGATAGTTCCAGGAAACAGACTTGGGTGTAGTCTCAGCTCAGCTCCCTCCTCTAACCTCCTCTGGGCACTGAATGAAGCATGGGCCGGCTGAGTTCCTGGTTGTGATGTCATCAGCATGCTTCCAAGGTGACGCGCTTTTTGCGATTTCGCAAATTGTGACTTTGCTATTTGCAATATCACAAAATGCGAAATCGCAAATGGAAGTTTTTGTATTTTGCGCATCTCTTTTGGGAACTCGCAATTCTGATAAGCGATTTTTCGCGAATCAGTAAATGTGCGTGAACGGCTTCATGCATTGCGGATAGCAATTTCTAAATTGCAATTCCTTATTTTTGATTTTGATGCATGTACCCGACAGTGCCTGGCATTTACTTTATTTAATTTAGCAATTTTATTTTCAGTGAGGCTGAAAGCATGAAACAACAGAACTTATGTAATGTAATCTGATGTATCTGGGCTACATTTGCGATATATAAAACTGCAACCTAAAAAAATACATATATATATATATATATATCAAAGGAAGGCTCCCCACATAGCCCCGGGAAGCAAAGGTGGAACTCTCCAACTGGTAAAAATTATCTTTAATCCACAATGGCAACACGGACATAGCTGCCTCCCAACGAGTTTCAACATTCTGCCTTTTTCACGGTTGCCAGCCACAAAGATGGCTACTTGGGCTGCAACAGGTGAATTTGTTTTATAGTCCTCCAATCAGGTTTCCCAATAGCAATGCAATGCATCCTGGGCCAAGTAGTTCCAAAAAATAATCAAAGCCTAAATAGGTGTAATATCGAAAAGTCTGTGTTTAAACAATCATGCCAATATTGTTAAAACCCAGTTGGTCCCATCACAGACCCGAAATATGATAGTCCAGACCTGCCCTTGATTATTTTTTAGAGTGGGTGTATCAAACGTTAGATTCAGGTGTGAGGAGGTGCATCAAATTTTCATGTGGATGATGTCATCAGTGATGTCATTTGAGATGTCATCAGTGATGTCATCAGTGATGTCACTGACCATGTCATAAATGATGTTATATGTGACGTCATAAGCAGTGCATTGCGGGGGCGCCATTTTTAGTTAGCTGAACTAACTATAACGCCGGAATTTCTATGGTTTTGTACGAGTAAAATGTCCAACTAACTATAACATTCCTGAAACCTATGGTTTTTTCAGTGAATTTCTATGGTTTTTTAAATGCTAATTTCTAACTACAACGTTCCTGAAACCTATGGTTTTTCCAATGAATTTCAAAGGTTTTTTTAAATGAAAATGTACCTCAATCCTATCTTTTTAAAAAAAATATATATATATATATATATGTATATATATATATATATATATATATACATATATATATATATATATATATATATATAAATATATATATATGTGTGTATTACCTACTGGTGGTCGCCAGTAGGTAGTTATAGTTAGGACCTATTTTCCATAGGAAATCAGCAACATTCTATTCCCAATAAGTCTGGCGCCGGGTGACGAATCCTCGTGAAATTTTCCAAACTTTTGGCCAGCTTCGCTCCACTCCTACCCTAAAAGTTTTGCGGTGATCCGTCAAACGGGGGCCGAGAAAAAGGGGGGTCCCAAAACACGTTTTCCCCATGCAATTTCCCATAGGATCTACAGCCCGAACCGCTAAACGGAATGACACCAAATTTGGCAAAGAGGTAGTCCTCAGTTCGGACTTGTGTCTTTTGCATATATGGTGTGAATCTGTTCAGTAGTTCCTGAGAAAATGAGGGCAAAAAAGTTAGTGATATCTATGGCCGCGGAGGATCCGCGCATCCTACGCGCACCGTAAGCGCACCCTCCCCGAACTGAGCGCGCACCCTCCCGATCACGCGCTGAATGCTACTTGGCTGTCGAGTGCCTCTCTACATTCGAAACCAGGAACTGTTGGTGGCCATTTTCTGCCTCGGTAGAAGCGAGGCTGAAGATGCAAGGGGAATAAGTGTGTAAAACATATAAAGGGGGAAGAGTGGAAATACTCTGACCCTCTAGAGGTGCTTAGGGGGTCCCAGAAGGACCCCCTGGGGCCCCCCTTTTTTTTTCCTTTTAAACGGGCAATGCGCGCACATTGCACGCATCCTACCGCGTTGGATGCAATGATTCTCTCACGGTGGGTGCGCGGATCCACGGCAACGTTTTTTGAAAAACGACAAGAAATCATTGGTTGTATGACAATTTTCTACACTGAAAGGTAGGGTGTATATTTCAGTTTTTTAAAGGTATGATTGTTATTGGTTAACAAAAACAGATTGTAAGGAACATTATATATGATAAGCTGATATGTTGAAAAGTCAAGCACACTTCCTGTCTTGTGTAGGAACATTGTGTGCTGAACTTGTGACCTGTGAGCTCAGTGCAGTGTTCCATGACCTGTTTCTATGGTAACAGGCAGAAGGCAGATTGGGGGAAGGGTTGAAATGTATTTCAGTTGGAAAGGGTTGAAATGTTTAACCAATAGAAATGTGTGTTTGCTTTTGAGTTTATGTGCGAAGGATTGTGATTTGATGTTTACATGTATATGTGTGGAAAATGAAAGGGAAACTTTTCCATTCTTTGCTTTTGCTGAGAGGTGCACAGTGCAGAGATTCTGTAAAAGAAAATATGGTGAGTGATTGATATACTGCTTAACCTACAAAAGAACTTGAAAGATGAGTTATTTAATTATGAGGGGATGTAGGTAGACTATTTTGATTTTAATCAGACTAATGTATTTCTCCAGCTAAAGTGTAGGGAGTACTTTTTTTGTCTACAATCTTATTGACAGTGTGTGTGCATGTAGAAACCATTCTGTGATAAGCATTTGTGTTTTTCACGTGTTTGTAGACAGATAACTGTGCTGTTTTTATATTTTGGTAGAATTAAATACCAGTCATTGTTTATGAATTTGTGAAATGAGTTATGTTATGTTTCTATACTAAAATGTAGTACTACTTCTAGATGAAGAAATGTGTTTTGGTATAGTGCAAGGGATAGTGTTGTTTTTCTAGAATCACACAGTGAGTCTGTGTGCATTTGGGAACCACTGTGAGAGAAGCATTTGGTAACATTGTGTATTTGCTGACAGATAACTGTTTTAACTTGTCATGTTGTGAAGGTTTAGTAGCATTAGAAGACAGTTATGGCTTATGATTTGATTAAATGAGTCAGGCTTTGACAGAAAAGTGAAGTCCTGAAATATGTAGATTGTGTGTAGTTCCCTTACCAGTTGCACTGTAGTGAATGAGTTTTGGTAAACTCCTAGGGATAGTGGTGCATGTCTAGAATCATAGTGTGAGTTAGTGTGTATTTGGGATCAGTGTGAGAGAAGCATTTGGTGATATCATGTATTTGCTTACAGATAACTTTTTAAAAACCTGTCACATTGTGAAGTTTTAGGAGCATTAGAATCTAGTCTTTGCTTATGCATTGATTAAATGAGTCATGCTTTGACACTGATGTGCTGTGCTTAAATATGTAGATTGTGTTCAGTACCATTAACTCTTCCAGACTAGTGAATGAGTTTTGGTAAACTCCTAGGATAGTGTTAACTGTCTAAAATCACACTGTGAGTCTGTGTGCATTTGGGTAAGGATTGTGAGAGAAGCATTTGGTAACATCGTGTATTTGCTGACAGATAACTGTTTTAAAACCAGTCATGTTGTCAAGTTTTAGTAGCATTAGAAGACAGTTATGGCTTATGCTTTCATTAAATGAGTCAGGCATTGACAGTAAATTGCAGTCGTGAAATATGTAGATTGTGTGCAGTTCCCTTACCACTTGCACTGTAGTGAATGAGTTTTAGTAAACTCATAGGGATAGTGGTGCTTGTCTAGAATCACACTGTGAGTTAGTGTGTATTTGGGATCAGTGTGAGAGAATCATTTGGTAACATCATGTATTTGCTGACAGATAAGTGTTTTAAAACCGGTCATGTTGTGAAGTTTTAGTGGCATTCGAATCCAGTCTTTGCTTATATGTTGATTAAAAGGGTCATGCTTTGACACTGATGTGCTGTACTTAAATATATAGATTGTGTTCAGCACCATTAACTCTTCTAGACTAGTGAATGAGTTTTGGTGAAGTCCTAGGATAGTGTTGATTGTCTAAAATCACACTGTGAGTCTGTGTGCATTTGGGTAAGGATTGTGAGAGAAGCATATGGTAATATCGTGTATTTGCTGACAGATAACTGTTTTAAAACCGGTCATGTTGTCAAGTTTTAGTAGCATTAGAAGCCAGTCTTTGTTTATGCTTTGATTAAATGAGTCAGGCTTTGAGACAAAAGTGCAGTCCTGAAATATGTAGATAGTGTGCAGTTCCCTTACCACTTGCACTGTAGTGAATGAGTTTTGGTAAACTCATAGGGATAGTGGTGCTTGTCTAGAATCACACTGTGAGTCTCTGTGCATTTGGGAACCACTGTGAGAGAAGTGTTTGGTAACATCATGTATTTGCTGACAGATAACTGTTTTAAAACCTGTCATGTTGTGAAGTTTTAGTAGGATTAGAATCCAGTCTTTGCTCATGCGTTGATTAAATGAGTCATGCTTTGACACTGATGTGGCGTACTTAAATATGTAGATTGTGTGCAGTACCATTAACTCTTCCAGAGTAGTGAATGAGTTTTGGTAAACTCATAGGGATAGTGGTGCTTGTCTAGAATCACACTGTGAGTTAGTGTGTATTTGGGATCAGTGTGAGAGAATCATTTGGTAACATCATGTATTTGTTGACAGATAACTGTTTTTAAATCTGACATGTTGTCAAGTTTAGTAGCATTAGAATCCAGTTTTTGCTTATATGTTGATTAAATGAGTCATGCCTTGACACTGATGTGCTGTACTTAAATATGTAGATTGTGTGCAGTCCCCTTACCCCATCCAACGTAGTGAATGAGTTTTGGTAAAGTCCTAGGATAGTGTTGATTGTCTAAAATCACACTGTGAGTCTATGTGCACTTGGGTAAGGATTGTGAGAGAAGCATTTGGTAACATTGTGTATTTACTGACAGATAACTGTTTTAAAACCTGTCATGTTGTCAAGTTTTAGTAGCATTAGAAGCCAGTCTTTGCTTATGCGTTGATTAAATTAGTCAGGCATTGACATTAAAGTGTAGTTGTGAAATATGTAGATTGTATGCAGTTCCTTTACCACTTCCACTGTAGTTAATGAGTTTTGGTAAACTCCTAGGGATAGTGTTGTTTGTCTAGAATCACGCTGTGAGTCTGTGTGCATTTGGGAATCACTGTGAGAGAAGTGTTTGGTAACATCGTGTATTTGCTGACAGATAAGTGTTGTAAAACATGTTATGTTGTCAAGTTTTAGTAGCATTAGAAGACAGTTATGGCTTATGCTTTCATTATATGAGTCAGGCATTGACAGTAAATTGCAGTTGTGAAATATGTAGATTGTGTGCAGTTCCCTTACCACTTGCACTGTAGTGAATGAGTTTTGGTAAACTCATGGGGATAGTGGTGCTTGTCTAGAATCACACTGTGAGTTAGTGTGTATTCGGGATCACTGTGAGAGAAGCATTTGGTAACATCATGTATTTGCTGACAGATAACTGTTTTAAAACGTGTCATGTGAAGTTTTAGTAGGATTAGAATCCAGTCTTTGCTTATGAGTTGATTAAATGAGTCATGCTTTGACACTGATATGGTGTACTTATATATGTAGATTGTGTGCAGTACCATTAACTCTTCCAGAGTAGTGAATGAGTTTTGGTAAACTCCTAGGATAGTGTTGCTTGTCTAAAATCACACTGTTTGTCTGTGTGCATTTGGTTAAGGATTGTGAGAGAAGCATTTGGTAACATCGTGTATTTGCTGACATATACCTGTTTTAAAACCGGTCATGTTGTGAAGTTTTAGTAGAATTAGAAGCCAGTCTTTGCTTATGCTTTGATTATATGTGTCAGGCTTTTGCCTTTGACATAAAAGTGCAGTCCTGAAATATGAAGATTGTGTGCAGTTCGCTTACCACTTCCACTGTAGTGAATGAGTTTTGGTAAACTCCTAGGGATAGTGGTGCTTGTCTAGAATCACACTGTGAGTCTGTGTGCATTTGAGAACCACTGTGAGGGAGGCATTTGGTAACATTGTGTATTTGCTGACAGATAACTAATTTAAAACCTCTCATGTTCTCAAGTTTTAGTAGCATTAGAAGCTACTCTTTGCTTATGCATTGATAAAATGAGTCAGGGTTTGACACTAAGGTGCAGTACCATGTACCATTCTGTTCACTGTGGCAGAACTGAAAATTTAAAAGTTGTATCTAAGCACTGTCCTAGAAGTAGTCTGATTATTTAGTCAGTTTCTTAGTACCAAATAGACTGCTTCAAATGTCTATGCAGTATGCATGTAGTGTTATAATATACTATACACTTGTCTTTTACACCTTCAATTTCCTAGTCAGTATCCATAGACTTCCAGGAAATATCCTGTCACTTCCTTTGCAGTCCTCTAGAGACCCATTCAACAGCATGTACTAATCCATTCACTGTGCCAAAACCCAAACACTTATAAATTCACCAAGACACTCTCTTTCCAGGACTCTAATGATTCAGTCACTGTAAAGTATTCATGCACAGAGCCAGGTCTTAGCATATGGACTTCTTCAAACCCCTATCCACTATGCATGCAGTCCTCTAAGCACCTACACACTTGTCTTTCACACCTTCAATTCCCCAGTCAGTGTCCGTTCACTTCCAGTAAACACCCTGTCACTCCATTTGCACTCCTCTAGTGACCCATTCAGCATCATGTACTAATCCATTCACTGCGCCAAACCCTAATAAATTCACCCAGGCACTCTCCTTGCAGTACTCTAATCATTCAGTCAGTGCCTAAGTATTCATACTCTGAGCCAGGCCTTAGCACATGGACTGCTTCAAACCCCTATGCACTATGCATGCAGTCTTCAAACCACCTAGACACTTGTCTTTCACACTTTCAATTTCCTAGTCAGTATCCATACATTCCAGCACTTGTGACTGCCTTTGCACTCCTCTAGTGACTCATTCAGTACCAAGTACTAATCTATTCCCTGTGCGAAAATCCTAGCACTTATAAATTCACCTAGACACTCTCCTTGCTGTACTCTAATCATTCAGTCAGTAACCAAGTAGTCATGCAGTGAGCCAGGCTTTAGCACATGGACTGCTTTAAATGCCTATGCAGTATTGATGCAGGCCTCTAATCACCTACACAGTTGTCTTTCACACCTTCAATTCTCTAGTTAGTATTCATATTCTTCTAGCAAACACCCTGTCACTCACCCAGTGTGTCTCCTTATAGTACTGTAATCATTTAGTCAGTTAGCATGTAGTCTTTAGTGAGGTAGGCTTTAGGGCATGAACTGCTTCAAAGTAGTATGCACTATGCATGTAGTGTTTTAACGATCGTTGAGGAAATTCGATTTTCGATCTCGATCGTATTGACCCGCCATTTTGTAATCCGCCGCCATTATGTGTTGCCCTCACTCAGGCAGCACGACGAACAAAGTCTTTTCTGCTTTTCCTGCAGCATCGTGTCAAAATAGCCTTCTGCCTCTGTTTACAAAGCTGGTGTTAGGGACTGGCCGAGTACACTAATCCCTGTCTGGTCTGCCTAATCCCTGTCTCAACTAACTGTTGGTTCACACTATTCTCTTCTGACTTTATCTTATCTTCTGGCCTTCGCTGTCCTCTGCTCGTATTCTCTCGTTTCACAACTGTCCTCCAAAACACACAAATGTATCTCGCCACCTGCGAGTCAGCTACAGACACGTTAATAAATTAACCCGTAAGGAGGAGCGACAAACACAGTTGAAGGAGAGGGTTCTTCGGGTTACTCGATTCTTTATTTTTACATTCTTTCTATTGGCTACATTTTGTTTTTGACATTTCCTTATTGGTTCTTCATGTATGTATTGGGTGTGTTTCTGGTTAATCTATATCCTATCTACATACTATATAAGATTGTGTGCCACGGAGTGAAGTGGAAGTCTCCTGAGAACATACCGTGTGTACTTCTAAGACAACTGTACTAGCTGCAGCTAAAGAAATCTGATCTTTTACGCCGACAAAGTGTCCCCGTGTCTCTGTTAGCTGAAGCAGGAGAACCCAGGAGATTAAGGCGTACCCTGCGCCGCCAGGCCCATAAGGTTCTTGTTCTTCAATTGGCGCCCAATGTGAGGCGGTTTCAGAGGTAGTGGTTCTGCCTGAAGGTTGTGAGGAACCCCGCAAGAAAATTCTGGAGGAATCGCGAACCACGTCAAGCGAACCCTGTATGTCGAAAGTGGTCCGAAGGACTTTTGCAGCGTGGTTACTCCTTCCTGACGGCTACTGACGACTGCTGCCCTGACTTCCGCCCTGCCTTGGCCGTCTTTTTGGTGATGTATGGTAAGGCGAGACGATAGACGGGCCTCTGTTGGTGTAAGGACATCTTAGTTAAGTATTGGTGGGTCGCCTCCACATTGGTTCTTTGGTTTTTTGGTTCTTTGGTTCTTAGGTTCTTAGGGTCTTTGATTCGGGTATTGCAATAACCGAAGCCGAGGGGTAAGTACATTTGTGCTCTGTTAATTGATTTAACCCCCTTGATGTTTGTGAACAGTCCAGTGAAATAACAATGCCTGGTCTGACTAAGTTTAGGAAACTTTGTTGCTTTGGTTGTAATAGGGATTCCCGGCAGGAGGACTCTTGTCCGATTCCTTCAGTTGGAACTCCCACTTATGAGCTCTATTCTAAACATGGTGTTGGCCCCATTGCCTTTAACGAGGCATGGATCCGATACACGAAGAATGATGGTGTTTTAAAATGGCCAGAAAATGGTAGTTTTGAGCCTGACATACTAGATAATTTGGAAGCTATTTTATTTAAAAGAAAAGCCCGGCCGACAATGTTTGACTCTTTCCGCCTTTGGCGTAAGGAAGCCAAACAGAAAAAAATTAAGCAAGAAAAACGAGATAGGAAAACACAGGGTATGACAATTATACAGGCTGCTCAGCAATTTAAAGATAATGAAGTTGATAATGCGATGGAAATTTCAGAGAGACAGCATCGTATGGCGATAGATAAATGCTATCCGATGTTGCCAGCTTCCCCTTCTGATAGAAGAAAGGATTTAGAGGAAGATCCCTTGATGTCTCACTTATTGAGATTGCCTCCGCCCTATGTACAAGGTGCTAATGCACCCCCGTTATTACAACCTGTTCAGCCACCAGTTGCGCCTCCGCTTGCTCCGGCTCGTCCACATTTGCCCCCTCAAGTATTGCCGCCTCTGCCAGCTTTGCCTTCGACTCCTTTGCCTTCATCTTCTTTGCCCTCTGCTCCCCCGGTAATTACTGATTCCTCTTCAGTTAGTTCGCCTAATACCTTGTCCCCTATCCTTATGTCCAATTCTACGTCTATGCGTAAACAACTCACAGATACGGTCTCTGGTCTTTTATCTCCTTTCTTTGAGGCTTTAAATGTGTCTCCGGCTTTTTCTCGAAGACAGTCTCGTAGTCAGTTCCCAGCTTCCGAAGAACGAGAAAGGTTGGACTCTCTCGCTTGTAAATGGATTGAGAAGGGTCCCCAGTATAATGTGCCCGACATTATGCCTACCTTCTCACAGTGGAATGCGCCTACGCAGAGATATGTTTTCAATGTCATGTGTGATACTCTCGTTAAAGGATGGGAGGATATGGATTTGGGATCGGTTCCTCAGGGTCTGTTAGATGTTCAGGCTGATTTTGATAAGGGACTCATTGTGGGTTCTAAGCTTGAGGACACTGTAAAGCGACTTGTTACCTTTAGAACCTTCATTACCTCACAGACTTTTCTTGACTCCGATCCCTCAGTTAGGTTGACACTGAAAAATTACCCAATGAGAGAGGTTCCTCCAGTATGGAGAGAAGAGGTTGCAGCAGTAGGTGCTAATCAAGCTATTCCTGCTCACTTCCAGCATATATGCATACATGTTCCCTGGAAAAGATCTGAAGTTTTGGCTCTTAAACAGTCTCTACCGGATCCTCGTAAGAACCCTGCAGGTTATTATAAAGAATTGTCACAGACCGTTGATGCCTGTATTATGAATTTAGCAGATGTTGACATGTTGATGGGGAATGTAGTCCCACAAGCGTTATGGGCTAGAATTCATAAAGAGAATCATGCCCAAGAATTGGGTGGAGACTGGGATGCTATAATTGCCGCAGATAGAGCCCAAGTGGGTGGTGCGAAGCCTGATGCTTTGATTTCAGAACTCCCTGGTAGGATTATTACATTAATGAAAACGATGATGCCTGCCTTGAGAGTTAACTGGGATAAACTAGCCGTGTGTAAACAGAAGAAAGATGAGAGTGTCTCCGATTTCTTCACTCGTTTCGAAGAGACATTCATTGATCACAGTGGTCAGGATATGACTACGGAGGGTGGACAAAGCAAAACCAAAGGAAATGATGGACGGAGTGTTGAACATTGCAAGCACTCACCCCCAGTCAACAGATCTGGGTTTAATCCACCACCGTTCTTTAGCCCACTCTGCCACCCCAGTTCAGACGTGGCCATATGCAAATCAGTCTGACCCTGTGCCTCATGGGAACAGTCCAGCCCGAACTGCCAACCATGTCTTCCCTGGACCGGAAACAAGCTTCCTAGGACCAGTTTCTGGCATTTCAGCCGTCTTCAGCCAGGCTTGCTTGAATCCAGTGGCAAAGTGAGCAAGGGACTCACGTCTGAGCATACCCTGCCAACTTATGGCGAACAAAGCAAAACCAAAGGAAATGATGGACGGAGTGTTGAACATTGCAAGCACTCACCCCCTGTCAACAGATCTGGGTTTAATCCACCACCGTTCTTTAGCCCACTCTGCCACCCCAGTTCAGACATGGCCATATGCAAATCAGTCTGACCCTGTGCCTCATGGGAACAGTCCAGCCCGAACTGCCAAGCCATGTCTTCCCTGGACCGGAAACAAGCTTCCTAGGACCGGTTTCTAGCATTTCAGCCGTCTTCAGCCAGGCTTGCTTGAATCCAGTGGCAAAGTGAGCAAGGGACTCACGTCTGAGCATACCCTGCCAACTTATGGCGAACAAAGCAAAACCAAAGGAAATGATGGACGGAGTGTTGAACATTGCAAGCACTCACCCCCAGTCAACAAATCTGGGTTTAATCCACCACCGTTCTTTAGCCCACTCTGCCACCCCAGTTCAGACATGGCCATATGCAAATCAGTCTGACCCTGTGCCTCATGGGAACAGTCCAGCCCGAACTGCCAAGCCATGTCTTCCCTGGACCGGAAACAAGCTTCCTAGGACCGGTTTCTGGCATTTCAGCCGTCTTCAGCCAGGCTTGCTTGAATCCAGTGGCAAAGTGAGCAAGGGACTCACGTCTGAGCATACCCTGCCAACTTATGGCGAACAAAGAAAAACCAAAGGAAATTATGGAAACCGGTGCTAGGAAGCTTGTTTCCGGTCCAGGGAAGACATGGCTTGGCAGTTCGGGCTGGACTGTTCCCATGAGGCACAGGGTCAGACTGATTTGCATATGGCCATGTCTGAACTGGGGTGGCAGAGTGGGCTAAAGAACGGTGATGGATTAAACCCAGATCTGTTGACTGGTGGTGAGTGCTTGCAATGTTCAACACTCCGTCCATCATTTCCTTTGGTTTTTGCTTTGTTCGCCATAAGTTGGCAGGGTATGCTCAGACGTGAGTCCCTTGCTAACTTTGCCACTGGATTCAAGCAAGCCTGGCTGAAGACTGCTGAAATGCCAGAAACCGGTCCTAGGAAGCTTGTTTCCGGTCCAGGGAAGACATGGCTTGGCAGTTCGGGCTGGACTGTTCCCATGAGGCACAGGGTCAGATTGATTTGCATATGGCCATGTCTGAACTGGGGTGGCAGAGTGGGCTAAAGAACGGTGATGGATTAAACCCAGATCTGTTGACTGGGGGTGAGTGCTTGCAATGTTCAACACTCCGTCCATCATTTCCTTTGGTTTTTGCTTTGTTCGCCATAAGTTGGCAGGGTATGCTCAGACGTGAGTCCCTTGCTCACTTTGCCACTGGATTCAAGCAAGCCTGGCTGAAGACGGCTGAAATGCCAGAAACCGGTCCTAGGAAGCTTGTTTCCGGTCCAGGGACGACATGGCTTGGCAGTTCGGGCTGGACTGTTCTCATGAGGCACAGGGTCAGACTGATTTGCATATGGCCATGTCTGAACTGGGGTGACAGAGTGGGCTAAAGAACGGTGATGGATTAAACCCAGATCTGTTGACTGGGGGTGAGTGCTTGCAATGTTCAACATTGCGTCCATCATTTCCTTTGGTTTTTGCTTTGTTCGCCATAAGTTGGCAGGGTATGCTCAGATGTGAGTCCCTTGCTCACTTTGCCACTGGATTCAAGCAAGCCTGGCTGAAGACAGCTGAAATGCCAGAAACCGGTCCTAGGAAGCTTGTTTCCGGTCCAGGGAAGACATGGCTTGGCAGTTCGGGCTGGACTGTTCCCATGAGGCACAGGGTCAGACTGATTTGCATATGGCCATGTCTGAATTGGGGTGGCAGAGTGGGCTAAAGAACGGTGATGGATTAAACCCAGATCTGTTGACTGGGGGTGAGTGCTTGCAATGTTCAACACTCCGTCCATCATTTCCTTTGGTTTTTGCTTTGTTCGCCATAAGTTGGCAGGGTATGCTCAGACGTGAGTCCCTTGCTCACTTTGCCACTGGATTCAAGCAAGCCTGGCTGAAGACGGCTGAAATGCCAGAAACCGGTTCTAGGAAGCTTGTTTCCGGTCCAGGGAAGACATGGCTTGGCAGTTCGGGCTGGACTGTTCCCATGAGGCACAGGGTCAGACTGATTTGCATATGGCCATGTCTGAACTGGGGTGGCAGAGTGGGCTAAAGAACGGTGATGGATTAAACCCAGATCTGTTGACTGGGGGTGAGTGCTTGCAATGTTCAACACTCCGTCCATCATTTCCTTTGGTTTTTGCTTTGTTCGCCATAAGTTGGCAGGGTATGCTCAGACGTGAGTCCCTTGCTCACTTTGCCACTGGATTCAAGCAAGCCTGGCTGAAGACGGCTGAAATGCCAGAAACCGGTCCTAGGAAGCTTGTTTCCGGTCCAGGGAAGACATGGCTTGGCAGTTCGGGCTGGACTGTTCCCATGAGGCACAGGGTCAGACTGATTTGCATATGGCCATGTCTGAACTGGGGTGGCAGAGTGGGCTAAAGAACGGTGATGGATTAAACCCAGATCTGTTGACTGGGGGTGAGAGCTTGCAATGTTCAACACTCCGTCCATCATTTCCTTTGGTTTTTGCTTTGTTCGCCAGAAGTTGGCAGGGTATGCTCAGACGTGTGTCCCTTGCTCACTTTGCCACTGGATTCAAGCAAGCCTGGCTGAAGACGGCTGAAATGCCAGAAACCGGTCCTAGGAAACTTGTTTCCGGTCCAGGGAAGACATGGCTTGGCAGTTCGGGCTGGACTGTTCCCATGAGGCACAGGGTCAGACTGATTTGCATATGGCCATGTCTGAACTGGGGTGGCAGAGTGGGCTAAAGAACGGTGATGGATTAAACCCAGATCTGTTGACTGGGGGTGAGTGCTTGCAATGTTCAACACTCCGTCCATCATTTCCTTTGGTTTTTACGGAGGGTGGACAGCAATTATTTGTAGATAAGTTCGTATTCAACCTGCTTCCCGAGCTGTCGCATAAGTTGAAAGACTCCGAGAGTTCACGGGCTGTTTCTTCTTCAGACCAGATATTGGCTACTGCTCAATATTATGAAAATAGAGATAAAGAAGAAAGAGATAAGCAAGAGAAAAAGACTAAAGAATTGAAAACTAAGGTTCTCTTGCAACAGGCTTACCCACCTCGTTATGCTCAGCCCCAGTTTCAACAGCCTCCACAGTTTCAGAGGGTGTATCAAAAGCCTGAGCCATATATTCCGCAACCTTTGTTAGGTCCTAATCAATGTGCCTATTGTAGGGAGGAAGGTCATTTTAAGAATAGCTGTCCGGTTTTATTGCAGCGCAATGGAACACTATCTGCTCCACGAGGTCGTGGTGGCCTCCAGTCAGTAAGCAGAGGTAGAGGTCGAGGTATGTTGACCCAAGAACAGCGTTCCCTTCCTCCTCCTAATTCCATGAACTACTTTGATCAGCAAAACGCTCGGTCTACACAGTATTACAATGAGGATTGTTATGTTGAAGGCGAGAATGAAAGTCTTCATGCTAACTAGGACAGCCATGGACAAAGTCAAAGTAAGGGAGTTGTGTCGATTCCAGTAGATCAGAGTGGACCTTATGTTAATGTTACTACAATGGGTTTTTCAGAGCCATTTCTTTTAGATACTGGTGCAATGAGAAGTTCTATCATTCATTCAAAACTCCCTGGGGCACCTTTGTCTGGCTTAACAAATGTATCTGTAGGTGTTTCTGGCGCCCCAGTTCGTAATCCGGTCTCTTGCCCTTTGCCTATTTCAATTGGCCCTTATGATTTGGAAGCTCCGCTTCTCTTAACGAATGGTTGCGGCAAGAATCTATTGGGCTTGGATCTACTGAAAAGAATACATGCCGCAATATCTTGTTCTCCTTCTGGTGTATATCTTACTTTAGGACAGAAATTGACTTCTCCAATGTATTTGTCTAAAGATCAATTCCCACCTGAATTGCTCTCTCTTCCTACAACGCTTTGGGCTACGGGTCCAAATGATGTTGGTTGTCTTGAGATCCCACCATATGTTGTTACTCTCAAGCCCAATGCTGAATTGCCACGCGTTCCTCAATATAGAATTTCTACTGAAGGTGAAAGAGCGCTTTTGGAAATCATTCATGATTTGATTCAGAAGGATATGGTTGAGGAAACGAGAGGTAACATATGTAATAGCCCTATTCTTCCTGTTCTTAAACGCACTGATCCTTCTCATCCTCCTGTTTATCGTTTTGTGATTGATCTTCGAGAGGTAAACAAAATTGTTGTACCACAGTTTCCTGTTGTCCCAGATAACACTGCGCTGTTGACACTGATACCTTCCACAGCAGTTTATCTCGCCACCTGCGAGTCAGCTACAGACACGTTAATAAATTAACCCGTAAGGAGGTGCGACAAACACAGTTGAAGGAGAGGCTTCTTCGGGTTACTCGATACTTTATTTTCACATTCTTTCTATTGGCTACATTTTGTTTTTGACATTTCCTTATTGGTTCTTCATGTATGTATTGGGTGTGTTTCTGGTTAATCTATATGCTATCTACATACTATGTAAGATTGTGCGCCACGGAGTGAAGTGGCAGTCTCCTGATAACATACCGTGTGTACTTCTAGGACAACTGTACTAGCTGCAGCTAATAAAATCTGATCTTTTACGCCGACAGAGTGTCCCCGTGTCTCTGTTAGCTGAAGCAGGAGAACCCAGGAGATTAAGGCGTACCCTGCGCCGCCAGGCCCATAAGGTTCTGGTTCTTCATCGTCACACTTGTGGTTCAGGGCTATAGTTTCTTAGTCAGCTTTTATATAAAATGTGTTTGTACAGTAATGGAATAGTATAAATTTGAAAGTTATTAATATACATTTATTTGTGATTCTTTTTTACAGATACAGAACAGGAGTGTTTCTCATCTGTTTGCACTCTTCTCGTGCAAGATTGTTTGGATAAAGGGTCCTTAGGTGTTTCCTCATACTTGCTGTGCCGCATGAGTATTTTTTGTTAGGATCCCCTCGTAACAGAACTCTTTGGCAAATCTTGCGAATGAAGAAGGTGGCATTGGTCTTTGTTTGCCCCTTGGAAAAAATTAAACATTTCTTCACCACTGATGAAAAACGTTGTGGGCGTGGTGCCTTCTGGAAAAAAAAATCCTCAGAATCGGTAAATATTTTAAAGCGGCAACATTTACAGTTTTTGTAAGTTAAACTTATAAAATTTTGTTAGCTAAGTACATTTTATATATCTGTGATTTGTTTCTTGTGGTATTGTGTTAAGAATACCATGTTGTGTTTTTTTTTAACAATCGTTTTGATTTTCCAGGTCTGTCGTCGACATCCGTGGTTCCCACAGGAGTGTTCTGCTTTGTTGTTTTGTATTATTGTTGTTACATTTTGTTTATTAGTTTATTGTTTATATTTATGTTAATAAAAATATAAAGTTTGAAAATAGTTTATCGTTTATATATTTATTAAAATAAAAAATAAAGTTTGAAAACAAAATTAATAATATTTTTGGTTGTTCTCTTAACTGCTGTGTGACTCTTTCTTGTTCTTATTACTGTTATTTGATGGAGTCCACCATGGTGTTAAATTTTGGGGCACTTATCACTGGTATACTAGTGATATCTCCAGTTTGCACCAACTTCTGAATAGTGTGTTAGATTTATCTCAACTTTACTTCCGTTAAAGTGCTGATAATGAAATGGAGAGTAGCCGTTCCCGTGCAAAAAGACAAGAGGTGCACCTTTGCGATTTATTCTAAATACTAAGATCCTGTATTGTATTGCACTGAGGTATTGGCTGCACTTACAGGGTACACACGAAATCTATTAAGAATTCTCATTGTATGTATATTGATTGGGAATAGTGCGTCAGGAGCTGGATCTTGACGAGATACACTGCTCAGTTTGTATATTGTTCTGCACACGAAAAAAATCACATCACAACTTTCACACTAATTGCAAGGCGAAACAAAGTCCGGCGATAAGACATGTTAGCACCAGGGATTTTACACCTGCTTTCTGCTGGTGTTAAGCAGGACAACTACCTGCACCATGAAAGGGAACACAGCCAAGAGCCACACCAGAACACCCACAGGTGCCATAGACTCAATGAGCATGATACAGGGATACCCATGAGGGCCAGAAGACTCATCTCAACAACTCCAGGACCGCCAATGCCCCCCAAACCCATATCTTAGTAAGTGTGTCCCTGTGGTCATTGTTTTAGCATGATAGGCACGAGCCCTGCAACATCATAGTGTGCTGTCACCTCAGCGTTGGCAGTGAGCCTGGATGTGTAGCTACATACGCATCCTCCTGCATGCACAACTGGCATGTGCTGGTCTGGGGTTCACAGGTCAGTACGGGGGTGTGCGTATCCGGCAAGGGGAACGGGGTGTCTTGGACATGTCCGTGTACAGGAAGTGCGGTAAGTGTGTCTCTGTGTTCTGGTGTGGCCTGTTACAAGAGCCGCAGCAGTTGTTGTTGTAAAGTGGCATGTACCACCTCCAAACGGCATTGTGATGTTGTTGTTGGAATGTAGCAGGACATGCGCAAATAGGCATTACAATGGCATGCCGTACGAGTGCACGAGATACAACAGCTCACCGTACAAATGTGTGGGGGCTCGTGGGAGGGAGGAGCAGCCATTTGGCAACATAGCACACAGTGAACTCGACCATGTGCCACATGCTGGGCATCTCATCCATGATGACCACGGTCGCAGACATCCCACAACACCAATGACTGGCCTTTGTCCACATCCTGTATGAATGCAGCGTGGTTTTCACTTCTATGCTCGTTCAGTGGTGTGATGTTGGCGGTTTGTGTGACTTGTGCTCCTTGTTGGTGTGTTTCATTTTGGCCATTGTTTGTCTATACTTGTGCTGTACTTAATTGTGCATGTGTGTCATTCTGCCCATCTCCCCTCATCCCCTCATCCCCCCACTCCCTGCGTCTTCCTCTTCCTGGTGCTGTTGTGTCTATAATTGTGTTGCTGCACACATAAATACATGTAAAGAATAAATTAGAATAGTTCCTTGATTCTTTTAGGTTTCAAAACTTCTCTATCGGTTTCTTTTTAATTTTCCATATGAACCATTTTTTTAATATTCAACAACACATAGAAGTCAGAAGTGCAACGTATTCTATCAACACACTTTCTAGAACATTCTAAAACACGTGCAGGTTAAAAGTTCATCAATTTTTTTAAACTTTACGATATTTTTTTGTAACATTTTCTTGAACATTTAATGACACGTGCAGGTTAAAATTTGACGATTGTTTTAAGTTCGAACAGTGCCTTCCAAATGCAAGTAGCAGGTGTGGTTGAGCTGAGCAAATTTTATCCTATGATATGTACTCCACGTTGAAACTGCTTTTTCTTAACCAATCACAAAGATGCTTTTCCACAAAACTAATGTGCACCCTTCTTTTAAAAAAGAATGCTTTTCATGATATCTTCAGAGATAAGTTATAGATAGGAATTAGCATTTAAAAAACCTTTGAAATTCACTGAAAAAACCATAGGTTTCATGCACGTTATAGTTAGGAATTGGCATTTAAAAAAACCTTTGAAATTCACTGAAAAAAGCAAAGGTTTCAGGGGCGTTATAGTTAGGAATTGGCATTTAAAAAACCTTAGAAATTCACTGAAAAAACCATAGGTTTTAGGGGTGTTATAGTTAACTGGACATTTCCCTCGTACAAAACCCTAGAAATTCCCCTGTTATAGTTAGTTCAGCTAACTATAACTCGCGCCCCCGCAATGCACTGCTGATGACGTCACATATTACATCACTCATGACATGGTCAGTGACATCACTGATGACATCATTGATGACATCTCAAATGACATCACTGATGACATCACTGATGACGTCATCCATGTGGTAAATTAGTGCATCTTCTCACACCCTAATATAACCTTTGATACACCGACTCAAAATTTCAGACGGCAATTTTGACAACCATAGACACTCCAATACCAATAACTACTCACCCACTCATTGACTTTTAGGTCTACAGACATCTCCACTCACTCACCTGTACAGTCACTCATACTTACAGTAACTCTGTGCATTTATACACCAATATAGACACTCACACACCGCCAATCATCCATTGAGGAACTGCTACATCTAGTTAGTCATGCAAATAATCAATCACTGTAAGATTTACTCACCTATACAGTTAAAAACACTCAAGTTCACTTACTCATAAAAATACTAACAAATTCTGTATCTTCCTGCCGAAAAACAAACAGCACATGACACAGATATCCTTGCACTATGGCGCATACAGCCACTCCCAAATTCACACACTCTCACATATAGATAATTATATACTCTTACACACATATACACTGCGTTTCACATATGTAGTTACTGACACATGTACAACTGAGATATACATTCAATCACTAACACACCCATACATACACTCACCCAACCATACAGTCCATCACAGATGCACTCTTAAAAACATGCACCCACTGAATCACCCACTCACACATCTAGTCACAGAGTCACACACACCCTACCCACACAAACACTCAGGCACCCATACAGATACTCAGACAACAAATCAATTACCCATATAGACACTCCTATAGCTATTCACAAAACCATGCAGCCACTTATACACCAACACACAGACACATACAGACATTCACACAGTTTAGTCACTAGTCTGCAGTGAGATACATTTAATGACTCACTTATAGACTCAGTTACGCACCTGGAAAATAATCCATTCACACACTTGTACACCCACTGATTTTTCAACAGGCCTTTCCCTATATATATTAAACATAATAAAACTGTTCAGAAACACATACTCAATGGATGATGTCATCAGTGATGTCATCAGTGATGTCATTTGAGATGTCATCAGTGATGTCATCAGTGATGTCACTGACCATGTCATGAGTGATGTAATATGTGACATCATCAGCAGTGCATTGCAGGGGCGCGAGTTATAGTTAGCTGAACTAACTATAACAGGGGAATTTCTAGGGTTCTGTACGAGGGAAATGTCCAGCTAACTATAACACCCCTGAAACCTATGTTTTTTTTAAGTGAATATATATATATATATATATATATATATATATATATATATATATATATATATATATATATATATATATATATACATATATATATATATTTTAAAAAAATGAATAATTTTTAGTTAGGAAAACTATATTCATTGTTTTTTTTTTTTAATATTATACAGAAGTCGAGCACCCTTCACGCACCCTACACGATGGCTGCGTGCATTCCGGTAGTCATTTTGAAAAGTCGCAAAGGGGTCGCGACTTCAGTGTAATTTGTAAAGTATGAAATATCTTTAAATTAATTATAAATACAAGTTTTCCTTTAAGTGTTTGTCTAAATTTATTAATAAAAGTATTTTTAAAGTATTATTTTCAATATAATTTCGACTAAAAATTATTCGATTATTATTGGATTCGGAGGTTAGGAGGGATGGCCATTTTGCTCGATCTGTTTTGCAAGATTTTTTGGTCTAGTCAGTTAGACACCCTCCTCCGGGTGAGGTACGGCTAGAGCATTCTATTCAAAAGGTGAGGAATCAACATGCAGAAGTATCCATTAGAAGAGCAAGTTACTTACCTTCGCAAACGCTTTTTCTGGTGGATACAGTATCTGCCTGTTGATTCCTCCCTGTCCCAACCGCCTCCCCGTTGTCCACCTGTTTCTACCAAAAAGATGCTTTTACTGTTTGGCATGAATGTTTTTAATATGTCTTAATCATGCTTAAATTTTAATAGTGAGAAATGCTTGATCTGTTGCTTTATGCCTTTATTGGTTATGCATTTGTATATATATATATTTATATATATATATATTCACTGAAAAAACCATAGATTTCAGGCACGTTATAGTTAGGAATTAGCATTTAAAAAACCTTTGAAATTCACTGAAAAAACCATAGGTTTCAGGGGCGTTATAGTTAGCTTGACTTTTCACTCGTACAAAACCCTAGAAATTCCCCTGTTATAGTTAGTTCAGCTAACTGTAACTCGCACCTCCGCAATGCACTGCTGATGACGTCACATATTACATCACTCATGACATGGTCAGTGACATCACTCATGACATCACTGATGACATCTCAAATGACATCACTGATGACATCATCCAGTGAATGTGTGTTTTTCTGAAAATTACATATGTTTTATATATGTATATCTCAAGGTCAATGGAAGAATAAATGGGAATATAAGTGTCTAAATGGATGATTTGTTTTTGAAAAATTGATTATAGAACTGACTGATTAAGTGTATCTTAGTGAATACATGGCTTAGTGAGTAATGTTTAAATATGTAAATATCTGTATCAGTCTCTCACTTTGTGTATAAGTGGCTGCATGGGTTGGTTAATAGCTACATGAGTGTCTATATAGGTTATTAGTTGGTTTTTTGAGTATCAATATGAGTGTATGAGTGTCTGTATGGCTCGGTGGGGGGTATTACGTAGTGCATCGGTGCATGAATGAGTGACTCACTGTTTGTATGTGTTGAAGACAGCATGTGTGCAGGACTGTATGGGTGGATGAGTGTGTGCATGGGTGTGTTAGTGAGTGAATGACTGTCTCAATAGTGTCTTTATGAGTAACTACATATGTTTTAAATTAGCATATGTGACTATTGGTGTATATAAGTGAGTATATGTGAGAGTGAGAGATTGAAAGAGTCCCTGTATGAATAAGTATGTGTTTCTATAAGTGATTGTTTAAAAGACTAAGTATGTGTAAGTTTCTGTAGAAGTAAGTGTGGTGGTGTGTGTATAACTGTATATGCAAGTAAATGGATGTTTGATTCTTCTATTAGCATGAGTGACTATGTGTGTGAGTAACTCTATGGATGAGTGGCGTTGTGTAACAGGATGTATAGGTGTATGAGTACATATTATGAGTGAGTACATGTATGAGTGACTGTATAGAACTGTTGGTGAATGAGTGGATGTGTATGTGGATCCTAGAATTACTGCATAGGTTGTTGTAACTGGTATTGGTATGCCCATTGTTTTGAAATTTTTAGTTTCTATTTTTGAATGTGTGTATCAAAGGTTATATTAGGGGGAGAGGAGGTCTGCCACTCAATCACAAGGATGATGTCATCAGTGATGTCATCAGTGATGTCATTTGAGATGTCATCAGTGATGTCATGAGTGATGTCACTGACCATGTCATGAGTGATGTAATATGTGACGCCATCAGCAGTGCAATGCTGGCGCGCGAGTTATAGTTACCTGAACTAACTATAACAGGGGAATTTCAATGGTTTCGTATGAGTGAAAAGTCCAGCTAACTATAACGCCCCTGAAACCTATGGTTTTTTCAGTGAATTTCAAAGGTTTTTTAAATGCTAATTTCTAACTATGCCTACAGAGATAGGACACGTGAAGAAAGAAGGAAAAACTCACAGTAAGAAAAAAACTGAAATACAGAAAGAAGCAACAGAAGTCCTCAAAGACGAAGAAAAGTGCAGGAAGAAGGATAACGTGCAGAAAGAACAAACAGAAGAGCAGAAAGAAGCCTTGTTGCAAAATCATCCTGTACCCTCAACTTTTTCAGACGGATACTGGTGGTAACTGAGTCTGACTAACCAGTCCTAGAGCCAGTGAACACACCTACATACACTAGGGAACACTATGCGTTGGGGTCCCCCTGTGATTAGCATGACCTCCTCTGTAACCCCTAGTATATAATAAGGCAGAGGATTAAAACTACATCTTAAAACGCGCCACAGGGCATGTTTGCACACGTCACCTCAGGCCCCGTCCACTCCCTTCCCCACTCTGTAAACACGCCCTGTGGCCGTTTTAAGTTGGGAGATTAAGTCCCCTTGAATCCTGAGGGTCCCTAGGGTCCAACTAGACCACTAGGTACCTCCAGTAAGCACCACAGAGCTGCGTTGCAGAGAGATGTAAAAAGGGGCACGGCCTAGACCACCTCTCTGCAATGCAGCGCACTGGCGTTTACTGGAAGAACCTGGTGGGCTAGTTGTCAGCAGGGTCCCTCAGGATTGAAGGGGAAATATTTCCCCAACTTAAAATGCGCCACAGGGCGTGTTTGCACATGTTAACTCAGGCCCCGTCCCCTCCCTTCGCCACTGTGTAAACATGCCCTGTGGCCATTTTTAGGTGGGAGATTAAGTTCATTTGAATCTTGGGGGTCCCTAGGGTCCAACTAGCCTACTAGGTACCTCCAGTAAGAGCCACAGAGCTGCGTTGCAGAGAGGTGTAAAAAGTGGCACGGCCTGGACCACCTCTCTGCAACACAGCTCAGTGGCGCTTACTGGAAGCACCTGGTGGGCTAGTTAGCCCCCAGGGGCCCTCAGGATTGAAGGGGAAATATTTCCCCAACTTAAAACGCGCCATAGGGTGTGTTTGCACACGTCAGATCAGGCCCAGTCCCCTGCCTTCCCCACTGTGTAAACATGCCCTGTGGTCGGTTTTTAAGTTGGGAGATTAAGTCCCCTTGAATCCTGAAGGTCCCTAGGGGCAAAATAGCCCATTAGATACGTCCAGTAAGCGCCATTGCAGAGAGGTGTAAAAAGGGGAACGGCCTGCACCAACTCTCTGCAACGCAGAGCAGTGGCGCTTACTGGAAGCACCTGGTGGGCTAGATGGCCCCCAGGGTCCCTCAGGATTGAAAGGGAATTATTACCCCAACTTAAAACGCGCCACAGGGCATGTTTGCACACGTCACCTCAGGCCCCGTCCCCTCCCTTCACCACTGTGTAAACGCGCCCTGTGGCCGTTCTAAGTTGTGAGATTAAGTCCCCTTGAATCCTAAGGGTCCCTAGGGTCAAACTAGCCCACTAGGTACCTCCAGTAGGCTCCACAGAGCTGCGTTGCATAGAGGTGTAAAAAGGGGCCTGGCCTCAGAACACCTGTCTGCAACGCATCTCCCTGGCGCACACTGGAGATACCTGTTGGGCTAGTTGGCCCTCAGCGACCCTCAGTATTGAAGGGGAATTAATTCCCCAACTTACAACTGGCCAGGGGTTGAGTTTGCAGAGTGCTGCAAGGAGGGGGCGTGGCCTCTGGCGCGATGCCGGTCTTTTATTTATTTTATTTTTTTAAGAAGGAGGGCTGTGTGGCCCCCCTTCTTTTTCTAACTTATTGGCCCTGGGGACCCCATCCCCCAGGGCCTGCACCCTAATTTTTTTGGTTGAAAGAAATTAATTTGGCCCTCCCAAGGCCTTAATCGGCCCCGGGGACTCCAACCCTCTGGTCATGGCCTTTTTAAAAAAAAATCTTTAGGAGGGGGCTGCATTGCCCCCCTCCTCAGGCCACTTATGGCCCCGAGGACCCCATCCCCCGGGGCCGGCCTTTGTTTTTTAATATTTTAAAAAAAGATATATTTATAGAAACACCTAGGACATGCTGGACAAACCGTATGTACCTATCACCATGACGATTTGCGTGATATTCATTAAAAGGTGACTATGCATACAATGAATCCTCGTGAAATGTATTTACACCGCTAGTGAAGCTCTGACGTGTCTGACGCGCTACCGTGCCTAATCCCGGTGCCCCCGCCGGTGGGTACTCTCCAAGTAAACACCCTTGTCGTTTATTTATACAAACATGGGTAGCTATTCACGGGCACGTTTAATACACACGCACACCATGCCATTCAAAGGGGATTTGACAAAAATTCGACCAAACTACGCAAGAAACCCCCCTCACGGTTAATAAAACACACATCCACCGCTGGATGTGTAGTACTTTTTATTTTACTCTCTGGAAAGGAGACGAACCTCACTTGAGAGTCACAGCGTGCTCCTGGCTGAGCCCAATGCTGCGTTACAACCACCAGTGCCCGCCAAGTGCCACACACCTCTGTGTTGTATTCCACCAGCTAGTGCGTATGCTATGACACTCTCTAGCCCATGTGCACTGTAACACCACCCCGTGAATATGTCATGCCACACTTGCCTTCGCACGGGTTATATTACCCCATCTAACGTGCCTTCCTCGATGCCTATGTTATAATCCACAGCGCTATGCCATACATATTACAATCTGGGATCCATATCATGTCACACTGCATATGCAACGTTACACTCTCCAGCACATATTTTATATTACAACTTTAGAGACTAGTTAGGTTACACAACACTGCCCTGTGCATATTACACTCCAAGGCGCATATCGCATAGCACGCGCTAGTGCCTGTGCTATCTCTCGCTCTCCAATGAATCTGTCATTGCGCACAATGTATTGCATATTATATTTCACGGCCCAGTTCATCTTATATCACACTTTTTGGTGCATAGTTTATACCATATACTATATCTAGTTTTCATTTTCAATCGTGCTCTCAGGACTATGTTCTATATCACACTGCGTCCACCTACCCTTTTCACGGGCATTACATTTTGCAATGGGGTGTGGAGGGTCAGGGGGTGTTTCTGCCAAGTGAGTCCGGAGTCACAGTCACAAATGTCCATTTCTTCCTGAATAAAAGTGAGATTATGCTGCATACTTGTTCATATTTTAAGTAGCTCGCACAGACACACATTTTAAAAACAATAAAGTTCAAAATACCCACCTTCTCTGAACAGTTAGCTTGCTGCCCCATCCACCTCCTCCCTATCCTCTGTTGTCTGAATCCATGGACTAGTCTCCTCCCTCCTGCCATGCATGGTCTGATGTGCTGCCACTGCCCTCCATTTAGCATGATGTACCAGTCCACTCCTCCTGCCCTCCATTGCCCAATTCTATGGCCCATCATTGACCTCCTGCTTAGCCTCTATGCTTAGCTTGCTGCCCATATTGTCCTTCCTCCTGCCCTCCAATGTCTTTGTGCATGCCCCTGCTCCATCCTTTTTGCCCACCATGTTCCATGGACCTGCCACTCCTATCTACTCTGAGTTTTCTGTTGAGCTGCCACTCCCCTCCCACCTGCCTAGCATTGTCAGATGGAAGTAACCTGTCCCTGCCACCTCCACCCTGCCTGTCCACATGCCGTGCCCCTATCCCCTTGCTCCTGTCCTCCATGGTCCATTTTACTGCCACACCCTTCTGCCCTCACTGGTCTGTTGTGCTGAAACTGCTCCTCCTGCCTGCCCCGCGTGGTCTGTTGTGAGGCCCCTTCCCCTGAACTCTCTTGTCTGTGCCCAGGTCCTGAGCCTCCCTTCTATCCTCCATGGTCCTTTGTGCATGCCCCTGCACCCTCCTTCTTGCCCATCATAGCCATTGTGCTGCCGCTAACACTCCTGCTTGCCATGCATGGTCTTCTGTGCTGCCATGGCCCCTCCCACCTTCCCTGTGTGGTCAGCTAACTGCCCCTGACCCCCTCCCACCTTCCCTCCATGGTGTGTGTATGCTATCATAGTCTCACTGTTGCTCTCCATGGTGTGTCTTGTTTCTAGTGCCCATCCTGCCTGACCTCCATGGTCATCTTGCTGCTCCTGCCCTGCCCCCTTGCCCCCAGCCCTCTGTTTCCATGTGCAGACCCCTATTCCCTCCCTCCTGGCTTGTCTATTCCATTGTTATGCTGCAGCTTTCTCCCCTGTCTGTCCATTATGGTCATCTAGCTACCATTTCCTCTTTCCACTCTGTTCTCTGTTGTCCATGTGCATGGTCCTTTCCCCTCCCTATTGCTTTCTATGGATTGTTGGGCTGCACTCCCGTCCCGCATGCCCTCTGTGGTGTATTATGCTGCTGCAAACCCTGATGCCTGCCCTGTAGGATCAGTTTGGTGCACCTCTCCATGTCCCTCCTGTCCTCTGTTATCTGAGTCCATGTCCCTACCCCAATTCCTCCTGCCTACCATGATCCAAAGTACCATACTTGCGAGTATTTTGAACTTGGTAAGAGGGAGACTTTGAAAAAAATCTGGGGTATTGATTTTCCCCTTTGAGTTACATTGACAAAGAGGAGATTGTAGACAGGAGACAGATCAAATAAAGCCCATTTGAGCTTAAAAACATTGGACGTTTCCTGGCTGAAACGGGTCTGTGGCATGTATGGTTGTACTACCACTGCCTATTCCTTCTGCCCACAATGGTCTATTATATTTCCACAGCCTCTCTTGGCAGTCCTGTATGGTTGGTTTGTTGCCCCTGCCCCCCTTTCTACTGCCCTCCATAGTCTGTTGTGCTGCCACTGCCCTTCCTGCATGTGCAGTGTTGTCAAATTGTTGCCTCTGCACTCTCCTACCTGCCTTCAATTTTCAGAGTCCGTGCCCCTGGCCTCTGCCTCTCAACAGTATCCCAATGAACAACTATATTGCTAACATTCTATATTTATTACAAAAGTGTGGAACGCCTGATGTCATCTTGATGTAATCAGAACTGTAATACCTAGAGCATTTCCTTTAGAAATTACATATATGAGAGGGTCTTATTTGCATCAAAATTATGGTTAGTGCTCTAAAAAACTAAAATGAGGACATATTTTCTGAGTTTTCAAATAGCGACAAAGAACTTTTAAATTATTTGTAATCTTTATGTTTTTTTATCCAGTTGACCACTTGATTAAATGTTACACCTAGGGGAGAGGATGTGGTGTTACTTCCAGAGCTAAGAACAAAGGTACCCAAGCACACGCAGAAATAAAGTTTACATAGATTATTACGTCAAGTAAAACATGTAACACAATAAGTGAATCTCCGTTTCTTTCTTGTAACTTTCTTCAATTTAATATTCTTGTTTCCATAGTAATTTCACAGTCTTCACAGTGGTTTCCAAGCCAACACGTGTTTCGTCGCCTCTAGTATTATTGTACATGCGACTTGTTCACGGCTAGGTACAAATTGATATGGTAATTTACATTAGTCCAACTGTTTACTCAAGAAGTTGCATACATTTGTTAACACTGTAAACAAATGTGCTCCCAGGGTAGGTGTCAGAATTATGGGTTTTCTTCGTGGGAGGTGGTATCACAAGGCTATAGTGTATTTGGCATGCACCGTGAGGTCAGGTGAGTACTAGCCTTATTACATCAGTTTGTGACCAACCAGATACATATAGCTCTAGCGTGAGGGTGGCATATTGTGAAATTTTACATATGTGATAGAAATCTGTTTCATGTGCTGTCTACTGAGTAAAACATGCGGTATGCGGAGTCAAAACCAGGTAGGTGGTACTTCCAGAGCTGCAGACGTTCCAACTGGGGAACCAGGTTGGAGTTCTGCTTCAGCTCAACATTCTGTGATTCTGGTCAAATCACTTAATCTCCCCATGTCTACAACCAAAAGGAATTTGATTTTGTGTGATGTAACCAATGTTCATGTAAAGCACTCCAATACCTGACAAGTCTGCACTGTATAAAACTGCAAATACACAAAAAATAAGTGTTTTGCACACTTCTGTCATTGGGCTACAGGTGGGCTACATCTGGGTGATATTTGTGCTGCATTTGGGCTCTTGTGTCTCTGGTTGCCATCTTGGGAGATTCATTTGTTATGAAGTTTCCTAATTTACTCATCAGTTCCTTAGCTTTCAGTTTTTTACGTTGATTCCATTAAGAAGGTATCAGTTATGTCACACATTTGCCATGAATTCTGAATGTTAGCACTCTAGTTGCTCATTACATCACTGTAGTAAAGCCACTGCTCACCACGGAAGTCTGCTGCTGGTATTAAAAGTGCATGTTTCAGTCTGCATATCAGAATTTTTTTATGAAATAGAAGACGATTTGAGAAGTCACTCAAAATGTGCCCTACTTTTTCTTTCTTCAGCACTAATCATAATTTCTATGGCAAAATGAACCCCTCATTTTGTTCCTTTGTAAATTAAATGTTTTAAGTGTTACCAGTTTATTGCAATCAAGATGGCTTCAGGTGTGCCATACTTTTGTCATAAGTAAGACAGTAAGCGCTCTAGTTGTTCTTAAGAACACTCTGGGACATTCTGTCATTGGGCTATACTTGGGCTACATCTGGGTGATATTTGGGCTACATTTGGGCTCTTTTGTCTCTGGTGGCCATCTTGGGAGATTTATTTGTTATGAAGTTTCCTAATTTCCTCATTTACTGCAGTCTTCTCAGTAGGAAATACTTTCAGTTTTTTACTTTGGTTCCATCAAGAAGGCATTCAGATGTGTCACTCATTTGCCATATATTCTGAATGTTAGCACTCTAGTTGCTTATTGGATCACTGTAGTAAATCTACTGCTCACCAGGGAATCTGTGTGCTGGTATTCAAAGTGCATGTTTCAGTCTGCATGTCAGAATTTGTTCATGAAATAGAAGAGGATTTGAGAAGTCAAAATGTGCCCTCATTTTTCTTTTTGCAGCACTAATCATAATTTCTATGGCAAAATGAACCCCCTCATTTTGTTCCTTTGTAAATTAGATGTTTTAAGTTTTACCACTTTATTCCAATCATGATGGCTTCAGATGTGCCATACTGTTGTCATAAGTAAGACTGTAAGTGCTCTAATTTCCTCTTTTACTGCAGCCTCCTCAGTAGGAAATACTTTCAGTTTTTTCCTTTGGTTCCATCAAGAAGGCGTTCAGATGTGTCAGATATTTGCCATAAATTCAGAATGTTAGCACTCTAGTTACTTATTAGATCACTTTAGTAAAGCTACTGCTCACCAGGGAAGTCTGCTGCTGGTATTGAAAGTGCATGTTTCAGCCTGCATGTCAGAATTTGTTTATGAAATAGAAGAGGATTTGAGAAGTCAAAATATGCCCTAATTTTTCTTTCTTCAGCACTAATCCTACTTTCTATGGCAAAATGAACCCCCTCATTGTGTTCCTTTTTAAATTAAATGTTTTTAGAGTTACCACTTTATTCCAATCAAGATGGCTTCAGGTGTGCAATACGTTTGTCATAAGTTGGAGTGTTAGCGCTCTAGTTGTTCTTTAGAACACTCTGGGAAGCTGCAGTAGAACACAAAGAAATCAACTGACAGTCTCTGCCCTTGTTGGATGTACATGTTTTACTGAGAATGTCAGACTTCATTCTCACATGACTGAGAAAGATAATGTGAATTTACAGAAAATATGCTCTCAGTTTAGCTTATAGATCACCTTCCAAACCTCTGTGGGAAAAGCATGAGAAAATAGTTTTCTCTCAAACATGATTCATGATATCACAGCAGAAGGCTTTTTCACATGGTAAAATCACCTTAGAACACACCACAATTCCTAAAATGAGTATGGTACCATCAACAAATGATTTATAATGTAACTAAAGTCTTAAAACCTTCTATTAACTGCAATGCTTTTTAATGAGGTGCTATCATGTATATTGGTCCCAAGATGGCTGCCAACACTTCTTGGATAAAGTACTGACAGCCAATCAGATCTCGCGATGAGATGTGTGGTTAGGCTCCGCCCAGATATATCTATCTTTTTTACTCTAATTTTCTCAGGATTTACTGAACGGATTTACACCATTAAAGCAAAAGGCACGAGTCTGTTCTGAGGACTACCTCTTTGCCAAATTTGGTGTAATTCCGTTCAGCAGTTCGGGCTGTAGCTGCGTCAACAGGTCCTAAGGGAAAATGCATGGGGAAAACGCGTTTTGGGACCCCCCTTTTTTCTCGGCCGCCGCTTGATGAATCACCGTGAAATTTTCAGGATAGGAGCGGACCGGATCTGGCCAAAAGTTTGGAAAATGATATATGTAAATATAACCTACTGGCAGTCGCCAGTAGGTAGTTATAGTTAGGACCTAGTTGCCATATTAAAAGCGTTTTTTGATTTGCCAATATCTATGGCACCGTATGACAAATCTTTGTGAAATTTTTATATATATATTATCTACTGGCGGTCGCCAGTAGATAGTTATAGTTAGGACCGAGTTCCCATAGGAAATCTGAAAATTCTATTTTAAATAACTTTGGCGCCGGTTGACTTATCTTCGTGACATTTTCAAAACTAATGGGGCACTCGGCTCAGCTCCTACCCTGAAAGTCTCGGGGTGATTCGTCAAGCGGGGGCTGAGAAAAAAGGGGGGTCCCAAAACGCGTTTTCCTCATGCATTTTCCCATAGGACCTTTAGTCGAAGGTACAGCCCGAACGGCTGAACAGAATTACTTGAAATTTGGCAAAGAGGTAGTCCTCAGGTCAGGCATGTGCCTTTTGCATATATGGTGTCAATCTGTTCAGTAGTTCCTGAGAAAATCAAAAGTAAAATCACATATATATCTGGGCGGAGCCTAACTACACATCTCATCGTGAGATCTGATTGGCTGTCAGCACTTCATCCAAGAAGTGTTGGCAGCCATCTTGGGACCAATATACATGATAGCACCTCATTAAAAAGCATTGCAGTTAATAGAAGGTTTTAAGACTTTAGTTACATTATAAATCATTTGTTGATGGTACCATGCTCATTTTACGTATTGTGGTGTGTTCTAAGGTGATTTTACCATGTGAAAAAGCCTTCTGCTGTGATATCATGAATCATGTTTGAGAGAAAACTATTTTCTCATGCTTTTCCCACAGAGGTTTGGAAGGTGATCTATAAGCTAAACTGAGAGCATATTTTCTGTAAATTCACATTATTTTTCTCAGTCACGTGAGAATGAAGTCGGACATTCTCAATAAAACATGTACATCCAACAAGGGCAGAGACTGTCAGTTGATTCCTTTGTGTTCTACTGCAGGTTCCCAGAGTGTTCTAAAGAACAACTAGAGCGCTAACAGTCCTACTATGGACAAACGTATGGCACAACTGAAGCCATCTTGGTTGGAATAAAGTGGTAACTCTTAAAACATTTAATTTAAAAAGGAACAAAATGAGGGGGTTCATTTTGCCATAGAAAGTATGATTAGTGCTGCAGAAAGAAAAATTAGGGCACATTTTGAGTGACTTCTCAAATCCTCTTCTATTTCATTAAAAAATTCTGACATGCAGACTGAAACATGCACTTTCAATACCAGCAGCAGATTTCCTTGGTGAGCAGTAGCTTTACTACAGTGATCAAATAAGCAACTAGTGTGCTAACATTCTGAATTCATGGCAAATGTGTGACACATCTGAATGCCTTCTTAATGGAATCAAAGTAAAAAACTGAAAGCTTTTCCTACTGAGGAGACTGTAGTCAATGAGGAAATTAGGAAACATCATAACAAATAAGTCTCCCAAAATGGCCACCAGAGACAAAAGAGCCCAAATGTAGCCCAAATATCACCAAGATGTAGCCCAAGTATAGCCCAATGACAGAATATCCCAGAGAGTTCTAACGAACAACTAGAGTGCTAACAGTCTTACTTATGACAAAAGTATGGCACACCTGAAGCCATCTTGATTGGAATAAAGTGGTAACACTTAAAACATTTAATTTACAAAGGAAGAAAATGAGGGGGTTCATTTTGCCATAGAAATTATGATTAGTGCTGCAGAAAGAAAAATTAGGGCACATTTTGACTTCTCAAATCCTCTTCTATTTCATAAAAAAATTCTGACATGCAGACTGAAACATGCACTTTGAATACCAGCAGCAGACTTCCCTGGTAAGCAGTAGCTTTACTACAGTGATCTAATGAGCAACTAGAGTGCTAACATTCAGAATTTATGGCAAATGTGTGACACATCTGAATGCCTTCTTGATGGAACCAAAGTAAAAAACTGAAAGTATTTCCTACTGAGGAGACTGCAGTAAATGAGGAAATTAGGAAACTTCATAAGAAATAAATCTCCCAAGATGGCCACCAGAGACAAAAGAGCCCAAATATAGCCCAAATATCACCCAGATGTAGCCCAAGTATAGCCCAATGACAGACTGTCCCAGAGTGTTCTAACGAACAACTAGAGCGCTTACTGTCTACATTATGACAAAGTATGGCGCACCTGAAGCCATCTTGATTGGAAAAAACTGATAACACTTAAAACTTCATAACAAATAAATCTCCCAAGATGGCCACCAGAGAAAAAGAGCCCAAATGCAGCACAAATATCACCCAGATGTAGCCCACATGTAGCCCAATGATAGAAGTGTGCAAAATACTTATTTTTTGTGTGTTTGCAGTTTTATATAGTGCAGACTTGTCAGGTATTGGAGTGCTTTACATGAGCATTGGTTACATCACACAAGATCAAATTCATTTTGGTTGTAGACATGGGGAGATCAAGTGATTTGACCAGAATCACAGAATGTTGAGCTGAAGCAGAAACTCCAACCTGGTTCCCCAGTTGCAAAGTCTGCAGCTCTGGAAGTAACACCACATCCTCTCCCCTAGGTGCAACATTTAATCAAGTGGTCAACTGGATAAAAAAACATAAAGATTACAAATAATTTAAAAGTTCTTTATCGCTATTTGAAAACTCAGAAAATATGTCCTCATTTTAGTTTTTTAGAGCACTAACCATAATTTTGATGCAAATAAGACCCTCTCATATATGTAATTTCTAAAGGAAATACTCTAGGTATTACAGTTTTGATTACATCAAGATGACGTCAGGCGTTCCACACTTTTGTAATAAATATAGAATGGTAGCAATATAGTTGTTCATTGGGATGCTGTTGAGAGGCAGAGGCCAGGGGCATGGACTCTGAAAATTGAAGGCAGGTAGGAGAGTGCAGAGGCAACAATTTGACCACACTGCGCAGGCAGGAAGGGCAGTGGCAGCACAACAGACTATGGAGGGCAGTGGAAAGGGGGGCAGGGGCAACAAACCAACAATACAGGACTGGCAAGAGAGGCTGTGGCAATATAATAGACCATTGTGGGCAGAAGGAAGAGGCAGTGGTAGTACAACCATACATGCCACAGACCCGTTTCAGCCAGGAAATGTCCAATGTTTTTAAGCTCAAATGGGCTTTATTTGATCTGTCTCCTGTCTACAATCTCCTCTTTGTCAATGTAACTCAAAGGGGAAAATCAATACCCCAGATTTTTTTCAAAATCTCCCTCTTACCAAGTTCAAAATGTTCGCAAGTAGGGTTCTTTGGATCATGGTAGGCAGGAGGAATTGGGGTAGGGATATGGACTCAGATAACAGAGGACAGGAGGGACATGGAGAGGTGCACCAAACTGACCCTACAGGGCAGGCATCAGGGTTTGCAGGAGCACAATACACCACAGAGGGCATGCGGGACGGGAGTGCAGCCCAACAATCCATAGAAAGCAATAGGGAGGGGACAGGACCATGCACATGGACAACAGAGAACAGAGGGGAAAGAGGCAATGGTAGCTAGATGACCATAATGGACAGACAGGAGAGAAAGTTGCAGCATAACAGACCATAAATGGAGGAGGGATGGACTAGGGGCATTACAATGGAACAGACAAGCCAGGAGGGAGGGAATAGGGGTCTGCACATGGAAACAGAGGGCTGGGGGCAAGGGGCAGGGCAGGAGCAGCAAGATGACCATGGAGGTCAGGCAGGATGGGCACTAGAAACAAGACACACCATGGAGAGCAACAATGAGACTATGATGGCATACACACAGACCATGGAGGGAAGGTGGGAGGGGGTCAGGGGCAGCTAGCTGACCACACAGGGAAGGTGGGAGGGGCCATGGCAGCACAGAAGACCATGCTTGGCAAGCGGGAGGGTTAGTGGCAGCACAATGGCTATGATGGGCAGGAAGGAGGGTGCAGGGGCATGCACAAAGGACCATGAAGGATAGAAGGGAGGGTCAGGACCTGGCACAGACAAGAGAGTTCAGGGGAAGGGGCTTCTCAACAGACCGCGCGGGGCAGGCAGGAGGAGCAGTTGCAGCACAACAGACCAGGGAGGGCAGAAGGGTGTGGCAGTAAAATGGACCTTGGAGGACAGGAGGAAGGGGATAGGGGCATGGCATGTGGACAGGCAGGGTGGAGGTGGCAGGGACAAGTTACAGTCATCTGACAATGCTAGGCGGGTGGGAGGGGAGTGGCAGCTCAACAGAACACTCAGAGTAGATAGGAGTGGCAGGTCCATGGTACATGGTGGGCAAAAAGGATGGAGCAGGGGCATGCACAAAGACATCTGAGGGCAGGGGGAAGGAGAATAGGGGCGGCAAGCTAAGCACAGAGGCTAAGCAGGAGGTCAATGATGGGCCATAGAATTGGGCAATGGAGGGCAGGTGGAGTGGACTGGTACATCATGCTAAATGGAGGGCAGTGGCAGCATATCAGACCATGCATGGCAGGAGGGAGGAGGCTAGTCCATGGATTCAGACAACAGAGGATAGGGAGGAGGTGGATGGGCAGCAAGCTAACTGTTCAGATAAGGTGGGTATTAGGAACTTTATTGTTTTTAAAATGTGTGTCTGTGCGAACTACTTAAAATATGAACAAGTATGCAGCATAATCTCACTTTTATTCAGGAAGAAGAGGACGTTTGTGACTGTGACTCCGGGCTCACTTGGCAGAAGCAGCCCCTGACCCTCCACCCCCATCGCAAAATGTAATGCCCGTGAAAAGGGTAGGTGGACGCAGTGTTATATAGAACATAGTCCTGAGAGCACGATTGAAAATGAAAACTAGATATAGTATATGGTATAAACTATGCACCAAAAAGTGTGATATAAGATGAACCGGGGCTTGAAATATAATATGCAATACATTGTGCGCAATGACAGATTCATTGGAGAGCGTGAGATAGCACAGGCACTAGCGTGTGCTATACAATATGCGCCTTGGAGTGTAATATGCACAGGGCAGTGTTGTGTAACCTAACTAGTCTCTAAAGTTGTAATATAAAATATGTGCTGGGGAGTGTAACGTTGCATATGCACTGTGACAAAGATATGGATCCCAGATTATAATATGTATGGCATAGCGCTGTGCGTTATAACATAGGCATCGAGGAAGGCACGTTAGATGGGGCAATGTAACCCGTGCGAAGGCAAGTGTGGCATGACATATTCACGGGGTGGTGTTACAGTGCACATGGGCTAGAGAGTGTCATAGCATACGCACTAGCTGGTGGAATACAACACAGAGGTGTGAGGCACTCGGCGGGCACTGGTGGGTGTAACACAGCATTGGGCTCAGCCCGGAGCATGCTGTGACTCTCAAGTGAGATTCATCTCCTTTCCAGAGAGTAAAATAAAAAGTATTACACATCCGGTGGTGGATGTGTATTTTATTAACCGTGAGGGGGGTTTCTTGCATAGTTTGGTCGAATTTTTGTTGAATCCCCTTTGAATGGCTTGGTGTGCGTGTATATTAAATGTGCCAGTCAATAGCTATCCATGTTTGTATAAATAAACGACAAGGGTGTCTACTTGGAGAGTACCCACTGGCGGGGACGCTGGGATTAGGCACGGTGGATCAACAGACACGTCAGAGCTTCACTAGCGGTGTAAATACATTCCACGTGGATTTATTCTATGCATAGCCGCCTTTTAATGAATATCACGCAAATCGTCATGGTGATAGGTACATACGGTTTGTCCAGCATGTCCTAGGTGTTTCTATAAATATATATATTTTTTTAAATAATAAAAAACAAAGGCCATTACCCAGGGGTTGGGGTCCCCGGGGCCGATTAAGACCTTAGGAGGGCCAAATTATTTTTTTTCAACAAAACAAATTAGGGTGCAGACCCTGGGGGATGGGGTCCCAAGGCCCAGTAAATTAGAAAAAGAAGGGTGGCCACACAGCCCTCCTTCTTAAAAAATAAAATAAATAAAAGACCAGCATCGCGCCGGAGGCCACGCCCCCTCTTTTCAGCACTCTGAAAACGCGCCCCCTGGCCAGTTGTAAGTTGGGGAATTAATTCCCCTTCAATTCTGAGGGTCCCTGAGGGCCAACTAGCCCAACAGGTATCTCCAGTATGCGCCAGGGAGCTGCGTTGCAGACAGGTGTTCTGAGGCCACGCCCCTTTTTACACCTCTATGCAACGCAGCTCTGTGGTGCTTACTGGAGGTACCTAGTGGGCTAGTTTGACCCTAGGGACCCTTAGGATTCAAGGGGACTTAATCTATCAACTTAGAACGGCCACAGGGCGCGTTTACACAGTGGTGAAGGGAAGGGACGGGGCCTGAGGTGACGTGTGCAAACACGCCCTGTGGCGCGTTTTAAGTTTGGGAAATAATTCCCTTTCAATCCTGAGGGAACCTGGGGACCAACTAGCCCACCAGGTGCTTCCAGTAAGCGCCACTGTGCTGCGTTGCAGAGAGGTGGTCTAGGCCGTGCCCCTTTTTACATCTCTCTGCAATGCAGCTCTGTGGCGCTTACTGGAGGTACCTAGTCGTCTAGTTGGACCCTAGGGACCCTCAGGATTCAAGGGGACTTAATCTCCCAACTTAAAACAGTCACAGGGCGTGTTTATACAGTGGGGAAGTGAGGGGACGGGCCTGAGGTGACGTGTGCAAACACGCCCTGTGGCGCGTTTTAAGAGGTAGTTTTAATCCCCTGCTCTATTATATACTAGGGGCTTACAGAGGAGGTCATGCTGATCACACGGTGATCCCAATGCATAGTGTTCCCTAGTGTATGTAGGTGGTTTCACTGTATTCTGAGTGTCTTTTAACATAGTACTTGCTCTAGGACTGATTAGTCAGACTCAGTTACCACCAGTATCTGTCTGAAAAAGTTGAGGGTACAGGATGATTTTGTAACAAGGCTTCTTTCTGCTCTTCTGTTTGTTCTTTCTGCACATTATCCTTCTTCCTGCACTTTTCTTCGTCTTTGAGGACTTCTGTTGCTTCTTTCTGCATTTCTTTTTTTTCTTTCTGCGCGTTTTTTCTTCTTTCTTCACATGTCCTATCTCTGTAGGCATAGTTAGAAATTAGCATTTAAAAAAACCATTGAAATTCACTGAAAAAAACATAGGTTTTAGGCACGTTATAGTTAGGAATTAGCATTTTAAAAACCTTAGAAATTCACTGAAAAAACCATACGTTTCAGGGGCTTTATAGTTAGCTGGACTTTTCACTCGTACAAAACCATTGAAATTCCCCCGTTATAGTTAGTTCAGCTAACTATAACTCGCGCGCCCGAAATGCACTGCTGATGACATCACATATTACATCACTCATGACATGGTCAGTGACATCACTCATGACATCACTGATGACATCTCAAATGACATCACTGATGACATCATCCTTTTGATAGTGTGGCAGACATCCTCTCCCCCTAATATAACCTTTGATACACACATTCAAAAATAGAAACTAAAATTTTCAAAACAATTGACATACCAATATCAGTTACAACAACCTATTCAGTATTTCTAAGATCCACATACACATCCACTCATTCACCAACAGTCCTATACAGTCACTCATACATGTACTCACTCATCATATGTACTCATACACCTATACATTCTGTTACACAACGCCACTCATCCATAAAGTTACTCACACACATAGTCACTCATGCTAATAAAGAATCAAACATCCATTTACTTGCATATACAGTTATACACACACCACCACAATTACTTCTACAGAAACTTACACATACTTAGTCTTTTAAACAATCACCTATAGAAACACATACTTATTCATACAGGAACTCTTTCAATCTCTCACTCTCACATATACTCACTTATATACACCAATAGTCACATATACTAGTTTAAAACATATGTAGTTACTCATAAAGACCCTATTGAGACAGTCATTCACTCACTAACACACCCATGCACACACTCATCCACCCATACAGTCCTGCACACATGCTGTCTTCAACACATACAATCAGTGAGTCACTCATTCATACACCTATGCACTACGTAATACCCCCCACCGAACCATACAGACACTCAGACACTCATACTGATACTCAAAAAACCAACTAATAACCTATATAGACACTCATGTAGCTACTCACCAACCCATGCAGCCACTTATACACAAAGTGAGAGACTGATACAGATATTTACATATTTAAACATTACTCACTAAGCCATGTATTCACTAGGATACACTTAATCAGTCAGTTATACAATCAATTTTTCAAAAACAAATCATCCATTTAGACCCTTATATACCCATTTATTCTTCCATCAACCTTGAGATATAAATATATAAAACATATGTAATTTTCAGAAAAACACACATTCACTGGATGATGTTATCAGTGATGTCATTTGAGATGTCATCAGTGATGTCATGAGTGATGTCACTGACCATGTCATGAGTGATGTAATATGTGACGTCATCAGCAGTGCATTGCGGGCGCGCAAGGTACAGTTAGCTGAACTAACTATAACGGGGGAATTTCAATGGTTTTGTACGAGTGAAAAGTCCAGCTAACTATAAAGCCCCTGAAACCTATGGTTTTTTCAGTGAATATATATATATATATGTATATAAAGACAAAGTCCTGAACTCCCCAATGAGACAAAGGGAGTTGAAGGCAGGTAAGGACCTCTCCACCATGCACAATGCTGACGTCCAATAGTAAAGACAGCAAACGGTTCCAAAATTTCAATTCTGACGTTTAATTCATTTGTCAGACAAGTGTCCGCCTCAGACGCGTTTCGATCTTCTCCGCGATCTTGATCACCTGACGCGCTGGTGCCGGACCATCCAATTTAAAATCAGATTCACCCAATCATGATGCTCAATGTTGATAGACATAACTGAAATACTACAACTTAGAGTGTGTTTTCTTAAAGGAGTGCCGAGAATCAATCAGAAACATAAGTGACCGGGTTAATGAATCAAATTGATACATAAAATGCAACAAAGCAAATCATAGCAAACAGAATGCAGGGCAAGTGCCCCTAAGTGCTGAAATGCTGATTTACAAATCATAACCACGGCTTGCATGTTTCAGAAAAAAAACACAACAACAACAATTCATTTCTAGAATCTAAACATAACACACTCTTGATCATTAATTGTAAAAATAAGACCAACAAAAAAAAGAGCAATGAAAAAAGATAAAAGAAAAATTAAAAGTTAAAAGTTAAAAGTTAAACAATAATAACAATAATATATATATATGTATATATATTATCTACTGGCGGTCGCCAGTAGATAGTTATAGTTAGGACCGTGTTTCCATAGGAAATCCGCAACATTCTATTTTGAATAACTTTGGCGCTGATAGACGAATCCTCGCAAAATTTTTAAAAATCCTACCCTGAAAGTCTCGGGGGGATTCGTCAAGCGGGGGATGAGAAAAAGGGGGGGTCCCAAAACGTGTTTTGCCCATGCATTTTTCCATAGGACCTTTAGTCCAAGCTACAGCCCGAACGGCTGAACAGAATTACTTGAAATTTGGCAGAGAGGTAGTCCTCAGGTCAGGGATGTGCCTTTTGCAGGTCTGGTGTAAATCTGGTCAGTATTTCCTGAGAAAATAGTATTTAAATCAATATATATATCTATAGGCGCGCTCCGAGCGCGTATGGTAAGCTTACCGTACGCGCACGCTGCCGTGCGCGAGCGTAATTCTGATTGGTGGTTACATGACTGTAAACATTCGAATCGGTCGAAATCAGGAAGTGTCGGCCGCCATTTTGTGTGTCTCACACTGATAAACAAAGGTGGAGAACGTGAAAAGGGGGCAACGAAGAGAGTTGCAGACCCCTAGCGTTTGTCAGGGGGTCCAAGAAGGTCCCAAAAGTATGAAAAATAAATGTTCAATTTTTAAAAAAAAATTGCGGGGTGCGCTTACGGTAAGCTTACCGTACGCGCACGGCAGAAAAAAAACAATAAAAAAAATAGAAGTAAAAATCAAATTTAAGTGTTTAGATATTAGGGGGCTCTAAAAAGAGCCGTTGTGTTTATGAAGTGTTTTTTTGTGGTACCTACAAGTAAGTACCGATGCAGAGTCTAAAGTTCAAGAGGAAGACTCTGTTGCCTTCATCAGTGAAATGTACACCGACTCCTCTATAAATGCCTTGCATGTTGTAACGCAAGTTGTTGTGGTATATAGAACCCATACCATAGTCTCTGAGGAAAGCAGAAATAGATTTGTTGACGTGATATCTTGCTTTGTCAATCTGTGGACAAAATTGGTTGGACCAGTTCCACTTTTGCCTTTGGCATATATTAGAATATACAAAGGCAGATTGAGGAAAAAGCGACATTAATTGCACAAAGGTGTCTTTAACAAGCATTTCCAGACCTACCCCAGTTAAAGTGCATAGGTCATTTCCACCACAGTGCACAATAATAAGTTTAGGCTGTTGTAGGTGTAGAAAAGATTTCACCAAAGGCATTAATTGGTGCCACTTTAACCCTCTCTGACCAATCCATTTAATGTCTACATTTGGCAAAGCAAGGTCTCTCACCATACCTCTTTTTCTGCATACTTTTCACTCCAGAAGACATAGCTGTGACCTACAATCCACACTGTGAACATCTTTCAAGGAGATCTGGGTGCACTCAGGAGGTGTCTTTCAGTAGAATGGCAATATGAAATGAAAGACAGTTGTAAAATGGAGGCATACATATTTTTTTTTAATAAAAAGAACTCATTGGCTGATTCAAACCATTTTACAGTTAAAACTAGGCTGTATGTGTACATATTTAGAAGCATGTTTTGTATTGGTTCAGAAAATTGTGTTCCCACAGAAGATTAATTTGGATTTGCTGTTAGGTTTGACAGGTGAAGCACTCTTGCTCTTTGGAATAGAAACATTGTGTGCTGAACTTCTGACCTCTCTGCTCACACCAGTGTTCCATGAGCTGTTGCTATGGTAGCAGGCAGAAGTCAAGTTGGGGGAAGGGTTCATTTGGAAAAGGGTTGAAGTTTTCAACCAATAGAAATGTGTGATTTCATTTGAAAAAATGTGGGAAGCACTGAGATTTGTAATTAACATGTATATGTGTGAAAAAAAGAGAGGGAAACATTGCCATTTACTGGTTCTGGTGAGAGGAGAGAGGTGTAGAGCTCTGAGATTCTGACTCTGATAATCTGCTGTTTGAGTGCCACATTTCTTTCTCAACGAACTAATTTTAAAGGTGAGATATGAGTTTGATAGGGGATGTATGTGGTGATTTTTGATATAAATATTAGAATTGTGATTCTTCTTTAAAAGTTATGTTTTACATTTTGTGGTTTGGGAGATATTTAACTGTCTTGAACTTGTAAAATATTATGGAGTATGTTTTCACCATAAGTTAAGGTGTACTGGTATTACTGAGGAATACTGTTTTGTGCCTAGAATCAAACCATGGGTCTGTGTGCACACAGGAATTGTTGTCAGAGATTTTAATAGTGTTGGTCCGGTTCTGTAAGAATGGCATTTGTAGGAAAGGGTCAGCTTTTTTTTTGTAAATATGATGGTTTCCATTCAGCATAAATCAGTAACACACAAATGGGAGGCAAATGCTAACACATTTGAAATTGATATAGTAGATTTTGCTTCTAATCATGCAATTGCTGAGCTTGGTCCTACATATACAAAACTCCAATTAACCCTTGCCACACATGTACTTTTACATACATTACTACAATGTTTATGCTGTTATGGATGCATGCATGCATAAGTCTCTTGTAACTGAAAATACACAGTCTGCAGAAGCAGACTCTTAGCACACACCCAGCTGTTAATCCTGTAGAATCATGCTTAGTATTCACAAGTGAGTGGTGTTTCAGGTATCAGTGAGTAACGCTAATACATTCAACATCACTAAGGTTGATTTCCTTGGCTGGAGTGTAGTCAGTCATCCAGGTTACACAGGTTCATGGTCTCAAAGAGCTGTTTGCACAGGTGCTCTTTTCTGTTTCTGAAAACTGTAATGAAAATGTGTCAGACTGTTAGAGTACTTATCACTTGCAAAAAAAACAGTAGTAAATGTGCTTTCAAATTGGCAATAAAATTTCGTTTTCTGCCTAGAATCACACCATGAGTCTGTGTGCACACAGGGAATGTTGTCAGAGATTTATTTTGTGTTACTCTGGTTCTTTTAGAATTGCATTGGTAGGAAAGGGGATGTTTTAATTGTTGTCAGAGATTTTATTTGTGTTGGTCCGGTTCTGTAAGAATGGCATTTGTAGGAAAGGGTCAGCTTTTTTTTTGTAAATATGATGGTTTCCATTCCGCATAAATCAGTAACACACAAATGGGAGGCAAATGCTAACACATTTGAAATTGATATAGTAGATTTTGCTTCTAATCATGCAATTGCTGAGCTTGGTCCTACATATACAAAACTCCAATTAAGGTTTCACACACGTTATAGTTAGGAATTAGCATTTAAAAAACCTTGCAAATTCACTTAAAAAACCATAGGTTTCACACATGTTATAGTTAGTGCAGGCAACTATAACTCACGCGACCACAATCCTCTGCTGATGACGTCAGATATTACATCACTGATGACATATGTGTCTTTATGAAAAATAAATATTTGTAATATATGTATAGCTAAAGATTAATGGAAGAAGACATGGGTAAATAAGTGTCTAAATACAGTGATGTAATATCTGACGTCATCAGCAGAGGATTGCGGTCGCGTGAGTTATAGTTGACTGCACTAACTTTAACGGGGGAATTTCATTGGTTTTTTACGAGTGAAATGTCCAGCTAACTATAACATGTGTGAAACCTATGGTTTTTTAAGTGAATATATATATATATATATATATATATATATAGTACCTACTGGCGGTCGCCAGTAGGTAGTTATAGTTAGGACCACGTTTCCATAGGAAATCCGCAACATTCTATTTTGAATAACTTTGGCGCCGGTCGACGAATCCTCGCGAATTTTTCAAAATAGGTGGGGCGCTACGCTCCGCTCCTTCCCTGAAAGTCTCGGGGGGATTCGTCAAGCGGGGGCTGAGATAAAAGGGGGGTCCCAAAACGCGTTTTTCCCATGCATTTTTCCATAGGACCTTTAGACAGGGCAACAGCCCGAACGTCTGAACAGAATTACTAGAAATTTGGCAGAGAGGTAGTCCTCAGGTCAAGGAAGTGCCTTTTGTAGGTTTGGTGTAAATCTGTTCAGTAGATTCTGAGAAAATAGCCTTTAAATCAATATATATATCTGAGCCAGCTTACGGTGCGCTTACGGTACGCTTACCGTACGCGTACGGTGGCGTGCGCGAGCGCGATTCTGATTGGCTCTTAGATCTTAGTAAACATTCGAATCGGTCAAAACCAGGAAGCGGCGGCCGCCATTTCGTGTGTTTCACTCAGAAAAAAAAGAGTGATATCTTGAAAAGGGGGCAAGGAGGAGAGTTACAGACCCCCTAACATTTGTAAGGGGGTCAAAGAAGGACAGAAAAGTACAAAGAAAACATTTATTGATTTTAAAATAAATCGTGGGGTACGCGTACGGTAAGCGTACGGTAAAAAAAAAAAAAAAAAAAGAAATGAAAATCAGATTTAAGTGTTTAGATATTAGGGGGCTCTAAAAAGAGCCGTTGTGTTTATGAAGTGTTTTTCGGTACCTACAAGTAAGTACCGATGCAGAGTCTAAGGTTCAAGAGGAAGACTCTGTTCCCTTCATCATTGAAGTGCACACCATCTCTTCTATAAATGTCTTGCATGTCGTAACGCAAGTTGTTGTGGTAAATGGAACCCATACCATAGTCACGGAGGAAAGCAGAAACAGATTTGTTGACGTGCTTTCTTGCTTTGTCAATCTGCGGACAGAAATGATTGGACCAGTTCCATTTTTGCCTTTGGCATATGTTAGAAAACACAAAGGCAGTTTTAGGGAAAAGTGAAAACAGTTGTGCAAAGGTGTCCTTCATAAGCATTTCCAGACCTACCCCACTCAAAGTGCCTAGGTCATTGCCACCACAGTGCACTATTATGAGGTCAGGGTGTTGGATGTGCATGAAGGATTTCACCAATGGCATCAATTGGTTCCACTTTAACCCTCTCTGACCAATCCATTTAATGTCTACATTTGGCAAAGCAAGGTCTCTCACCATATCTGTTTTCTCTGCATACTTTTCACTCCAGAAGACATAGCTGTGCCCTACAATCCACACTGTGAACATATTCAAAGGAGAACTGGATGCACTCAGGAGGTGTCTTTCAGTAGAATGGCAATATGAAAAGAAAGACAGTTTGGAAATGGAGGCATACATATTTTTTTTTTTTTAAAAAGAACTGATTGGCTGTTTCATACCATTCTAGAATAAAAACTAGGCTGTATGTGTAAATTAATAGAAGCATGTTTTGTATTGGTACAGAAAAATGTGTTACCAAAGAACAGTACTATGGATTTGCTGTTAGGTTTGAAAAGTCAAGCACTCTTGCTCTGTGGAATTGAAACATTGTTTGGTGAACTTCTGACCTAACTCCACACAGCAGTGTTCCATGAACTGTTGCTATGGTAGCAGGCAGAAGTCAAGTTGGGGGAAGGGTACTAGGCAGAAGTCAAGTTGGGGGAAGGGTACTTTTGGAAAAGGGTTGGTTTTCAGCCAATAGAAATGTGTGATTACATTTGAAAAAAAGGGGCAAGCACTGAGATTTGAAACTAACATGTATATGTGTGGAAAAAGAGAGGGAAAGTTTGCCATTATCTGGTTCTGCTGAGAGGAGAGAGGTGTAAAGAACAGAGATCCTGGCTCTGATAATCTGCTGTTTGAGTGCCACATTTCTTTCACAACTAACTAATTTTAAAGGTGAGTTTAGAGTTTGAGAGGGGATGTATATGGTAAATTAAGAAATGAATAATAGAAATGCAATTCTTTTTGTTGAAGTTGTGTTTATTATTTTCTGTTTTAAGAGAAATTTAAATGTGAGGAACAAGTAAAATAATATGGACTATGTGTTCACAATAAATTAAGGTGTATTGGTATAATAAAAGAATAGTTTAAGGGTTTGAGGTTGGACTCAGTAATGCAAATACATTCAGCATCACTAAGGCTGGTTGCCCTTGCTGGAGTGTAGGCAGTCACCCAGGTTACAAATGGTGCTGGTCTGAAAAAGCAGTTTGGACATGTGCTTTTTTAAAAATCTGAAAAGTGGATTCATAATGTGTCAGTCTGTAAAAATGTTTATCACTTGCAAAAAAAAAGAGCAGTAAGTGTGCTTTCAAATTGGCAAAGAAATTTCGTTTTGTGACTAATGTGAAAACATGACTCTGTGTGCAAATAGGAATTACAGGCAGAGATTTATTGCGTATTGCTCTGGTGATTTCACAGTTGCATTAGATGGAAAGGGGGAGCCATTTTTTGGTGCAGAAGCAGACTCTTAGCACACACCTAGCTGCTTACTATGTGGAATCATGCACAGTATTCACAAGCGAGTGGGGTTTGAGGTTTCAGTCAGTAATGCAAATACATTCAGCATCACTAAGGCTGGTTGCCCTTGCTGGAGTGTAGGCAGTCAACCAGGTTACACATGGTGCTGGTCTGAAAAAGCAGTTTGGACATGTGCTTTTTAAAAAATCTGAAAAGTGGATTCATAATGTGTCAGTCTGTAAAAGTGATTATCACTTGCCAAAAAAAAGAGCAGTAAGTGTGCTTTCAAATTGGCAAAGAAATTTAGTTTTGTGACTAATGTGAAAACATGACTCTGTGTGCAAATAGGAATTACAGGCAGAGATTTATTGTGTATTGCTCTGGTGATTTCACAGTTGCATTAGATGGAACGGGGGAGCCATTTTTTGGTGCAGAAGCAGACTCTTAGCACACACCCAGCTGCTTACCATGTGGAATCATGCACAGTATTCACAAGCGAGTGGGGTTTGAGGTTTCAGTCAGTAATGCAAATACATTCAGCATCACTAAGGCTGGTTGCCCTTGCTGGAGTGTAGGCAGTCACCCAGGTTACAAATGGTGATGGTTTGAAAAAGCAGTTTGGACATGTGCTTTTTAAAAAATCTGAAAAGTGGATTAATAATGTGTCAGTCTGTAAAAATGTTTATCACTTGCAAAAAAAAAGAGCAGTAAGTGTGCTTTCAAATTGGCAAAGAAATTTCGTTTTGTGACTAATGTGAAAACATGACTCTGTGTGCAAATAGGAATTACAGGCAGAGATTTATTGCGTATTGCTCTGGTGATTTCACAGTTCCATTAGATGGAAAGGGGGAGCCATTTTTTGGTGCAGAAGCAGACTCTTAGCACACACCTAGCTGCTTACTATGTGGAATCATGCACAGTATTCACAAGCGAGTGGGGTTTGAGGTTTCAGTCAGTAATGCAAATACATTCAGCATCACTAAGGCTGGTTGCCCTTGCTGGAGTGTAGGCAGTCACCCAGGTTACAAATGGTGCTGGTCTGAAAAAGCAGTTTGGACATGTGCTTTTTAAAAAATCTGAAAAGTGGATTCATAATGTGTCAGTCTGTAAAAGTGTTTATCACTTGCCAAAAAAAAGAGCAGTAAGTGTGCTTTCAAATTGGCAAAGAAATTTCGTTTTGTGACTAATGTGAAAACATGACTCTGTGTGCAAATAGGAATTACAGGCAGAGATTTATTGCGTATTGCTCTGGTGATTTCACAGTTGCATTAGATGGAAAGGGGGAGCCATTTTTTGGTGCAGAAGCAGACTCTTAGCACACACCCAGCTGCTTACCATGTGGAATCATGCACAGTATTCACAAGCGAGTGGGGTTTGAGGTTTCAGTCAGTAATGCAAATACATTCAGCATCACTAAGGCTGGTTGCCCTTGCTGGAGTGTAGGCAGTCACCCAGGTTACAAATGGTGCTGGTCTGAAAAAGCAGTTTGGACATGTGCTTTTTAAAAAATCTGAAAAGTGGATTCATAATGTGTCAGTCTGTAAAAATGTTTATCACTTGCAAAAAAAAAGAGCAGTAAGTGTGCTTTCAAATTGGCAAAGAAATTTCGTTTTGTGACTAATGTGAAAACATGACTCTGTGTGCAAATAGGAATTACAGGCAGAGATTTATTGCGTATTGCTCTGGTGATTTCACAGTTGCATTAGATGGAAAGGGGGAGCCATTTTTTGGTGCAGAAGCAGACTCTTAGCACACACCTAGCTGCTTACTATGTGGAATCATGCACAGTATTCACAAGCGAGTGGGGTTTGAGGTTTCAGTCAGTAATGCAAATACATTCAGCATCACTAAGGCTGGTTGCCCTTGCTGGAGTGTAGGCAGTCACCCAGGTTACAAATGGTGCTGGTCTGAAAAAGCAGTTTGGACATGTGCTTTTTAAAAAATCTGAAAAGTGGATTCATAATGTGTCAGTCTGTAAAAGTGTTTATCACTTGCCAAAAAAAAGAGCAGTAAGTGTGCTTTCAAATTGGCAAAGAAATTTCGTTTTGTGCCTAATGTGAAAACATGACTCTGTGTGCAAATAGGAATTACAGGCAGAGATTTATTGCGTATTGCTCTTGTGATTTCACAGTTGCATTAGAAGGAAAGGGGGAGCCAGTTTTTTGGTGCAGAAGCAGACTCTTAGCACACACCCAGCTGCTTACCATGTGGAATCATGCACAGTATTCACAAGCGAGTGGGGTTTGAGGTTTCAGTCAGTAATGCAAACACATTCAGCATCACTAAGGCTGTTTGCCCTTGTTGGAGTGTAGGCAGTCACCCAGGTTACAAATGGTGCTGGTCTGAAAAAGCAGTTTGGACATGTGCTTTTTAAAAAATCTGAAAAGTGGATTCATAATGTGTCAGTCTGTAAAAGTGTTTATCACTTGCCAAAAAAAAGAGCAGTAAGTGTGCTTTTCAATTGGCAAAGAAATTTCGTTTAAGGGCCTAATGTGAAAACATGACTCTGTGTGCAAATAGGAATTACAGGCAGAGATTTATTGCGTATTGCTCTGGTGATTTCACAGTTGCATTAGATGGAAAGGGGGAGCCATTTTTTGGTGCAGAAGCAGACTCTTAGCACACACCCAGCTGCTTACCATGTGGAATCATGGACAGTATTCACAAGCGAGTGGGGTTTGAGGTTTCAGTCAGTAATGCAAATACATTCAGCATCACTAAGGCTGTTTGCCCTTGCTGGAGTGTAGGCAGTCACCCAGGTTACAAATGGTGCTGGTCTGAAAAAGCAGTTTGGACATGTGCTTTTTAAAAAATCTGAAAAGTGGATTCATAATGTGTCAGTCTGTAAAAGTGTTTATCACTTGCCAAAAAAAAGAGCAGTAAGTGTGCTTTTAAATTGGCAAAGAAATTTCGTTTAAGGGCCTAATGTGAAAACATGACTCTGTGTGCAAATAGGAATTACAGGCAGAGATTTATTGCGTATTGCTCTGGTGATTTCACAGTTGCATTAGATGGAAAGGGGGAGCCATTTTTTGGTGCAGAAGCAGACTCTTAGCACACACCCAGCTGCTTACCATGTGGAATCATGGACAGTATTCACAAGCGAGTGGGGTTTGAGGTTTCAGTCAGTAATGCAAATACATTCAGCATCACTAAGGCTGTTTGCCCTTGCTGGAGTGTAGGCAGTAACCCAGGTTACAAATGGTGCTGGTCTGAAAAAGCAGTTTGGACATGTGCTTTTTAAAAAATCTGAAAAGTGGATTCATAATGTGTCAGTCTGTAAAAGTGTTTATCACTTGCCAAAAAAAAGAGCAGTAAGTGTGCTTTCAAATTGGCAAAGAAATTTCGTTTTGTGACTAATGTGAAAACATGACTCTGTGTGCAAATAGGAATTACAGGCAGAGATTTATTGCGTATTGCTCTGGTGATTTCACAGTTGCATTAGAAGGAAAGGGGGAGCCAGTTTTTTGGTGCAGAAGCAGACTCTTAGCACACACCCAGCTGCTTACCATGTGGAATCATGCACAGTATTCACAAGCGAGTGGGGTTTGAGGTTTCAGTCAGTAATGCAAATACATTCAGCATCACTAAGGCTGGTTGCCCTTGCTGGAGTGTAGGCAGTCACCCAGGTTACAAATGGTGCTGGTCTGAAAAAGCAGTTTGGACATGTGCTTTTTAAAAAATCTGAAAATTGGATTCATAATGTGTCAGTCTGTAAAAGTGATTATCACTTGCCAAAAAAAAGAGCAGTAAGTGTGCTTTTCAATTGGCAAAGAAATTTCGTTTAAGGGCCTAATGTGAAAACATGACTCTGTGTGCAAATAGGAATTACAGGCAGAGATTTATTGCGTATTGCTCTGGTGATTTCACAGTTGCATTAGATGGAAAGGGGGAGCCATTTTTTGGTGCAGAAGCAGACTCTTAGCACACACCCAGCTGCTTACCATGTGGAATCATGGACAGTATTCACAAGCGAGTGGGGTTTGAGGTTTCAGTCAGTAATGCAAATACATTCAGCATCACTAAGGCTGTTTGCCCTTGCTGGAGTGTAGGCAGTCACCCAGGTTACAAATGGTGCTGGTCTGAAAAAGCAGTTTGGACATGTGCTTTTTAAAAAATCTGAAAAGTGGATTCATAATGTGTCAGTCTGTAAAAGTGTTTATCACTTGCCAAAAAAAAGAGCAGTAAGTGTGCTTTTAAATTGGCAAAGAAATTTCGTTTAAGGGCCTAATGTGAAAACATGACTCTGTGTGCAAATAGGAATTACAGGCAGAGATTTATTGCGTATTGCTCTGGTGATTTCACAGTTGCATTAGATGGAAAGGGGGAGCCATTTTTTGGTGCAGAAGCAGACTCTTAGCACACACCCAGCTGCTTACCATGTGGAATCATGGACAGTATTCACAAGCGAGTGGGGTTTGAGGTTTCAGTCAGTAATGCAAATACATTCAGCATCACTAAGGCTGTTTGCCCTTGCTGGAGTGTAGGCAGTAACCCAGGTTACAAATGGTGCTGGTCTGAAAAAGCAGTTTGGACATGTGCTTTTTAAAAAATCTGAAAAGTGGATTCATAATGTGTCAGTCTGTAAAAGTGTTTATCACTTGCCAAAAAAAAGAGCAGTAAGTGTGCTTTCAAATTGGCAAAGAAATTTCGTTTTGTGACTAATGTGAAAACATGACTCTGTGTGCAAATAGGAATTACAGGCAGAGATTTATTGCGTATTGCTCTGGTGATTTCACAGTTGCATTAGAAGGAAAGGGGGAGCCAGTTTTTTGGTGCAGAAGCAGACTCTTAGCACACACCCAGCTGCTTACCATGTGGAATCATGCACAGTATTCACAAGCGAGTGGGGTTTGAGGTTTCAGTCAGTAATGCAAATACATTCAGCATCACTAAGGCTGGTTGCCCTTGCTGGAGTGTAGGCAGTCACCCAGGTTACAAATGGTGCTGGTCTGAAAAAGCAGTTTGGACATGTGCTTTTTAAAAAATCTGAAAAGTGGATTCATAATGTGTCAGTCTGTAAAAGTGATTATCACTTGCCAAAAAAAAGAGCAGTAAGTGTGCTTTCAAATTGGCAAAGAAATTTCGTTTTGTGACTAATGTGAAAACAAATGTAGTAATATATTTAATTAAAATAAAGGAATTTTTTTTTAGTTTTTTTCAGGTATTGCTGAAGAGCAGTGAACAAAATTTAAGATGCCTACAAAATCCAGAGTAAAAAAAGACCACAAAAAAAACCTATATTTGAAGACAACTGGAGGACCTAAGTTAGTTGAAGATGCTCATGTTGGGAAGAAGAAAAAATCTTCTGGTAAGCAGACAAAAAATTTTCTAAGGAACATATTCAAAAAAAGGAAAAATTTACAAAATGTCTGTACTGGAAAGAATGATTTCAATCGAAAAGCACAGGAAAAAATTGAGAATTTAGTTAATGCAAATATACCTTCTGCAACTAAAAAGATAAACTTAAACAGAAAAACAGCGTTTAAAGAGATACGTAGAAAAATGTTTCAGAGAAGAATTATGTCCAATTTGATAAAGGATGTGAAGAAAGATAAGCAAAAGGCAAAGTTTTATAAGAGAAAAAAAGAAATTGAAGCCATTGCAGCAAAGGCATTAGAATTAAAAAGGAAACTATTCATTTTAATTTTGAATAGGATGCGTACATTAGACAAAATGGTTAATGTACTGAAATCACATAGCAAAAGGAAAAGAGTAGTGAACAGAACAAACTTTTGTAAAGTGTTTTTAGGAAAATGGATGCATAGTTCAAGTAGTGAACCTTTTTTTAATGAAGAGAGTTATTTTCAAAGTAATAGTTTGCTGCATGCAGTTGACACCAGAGGTCGTGCTTATGAAGTGAAAAATGGTTGCATAATGGAGAAGGAGATAATGGTTCCAAGAGATGAGGTACAAGTGATGGCGGATGAGGCTATGGGGAGACGTCCTAAAGCCCCAGTGTACACTTGGAATTGTAGTAGTATTTGCACTGTGCGTCAGGAATCTATTGATAAATTTCGTGAGTTTCTAAGAGAATATAGCAAAAAAAGTGTAAAACAGAAGATTAAGGTGCTTCAAAGTTTGGATCCATGCAGAGTGAGAGAGAATACTGGTTTGCAGGGTCATTCTCTGGCTTGTCTATCTAGAAAAGTGTGTAATAGTGTTTTCCATCATTTTAGGATGCTGGCTGTTTGTCATACTGAAATGAGAAAGTTTGTGAGACGGTTGTATTTTGCTAAAAGTTCAGCAATAAAGTTAGATGAATTGAATAGGGCTCTGTTCCGTGGAACGGTATCAGATGTAGAGAAGGTTGTTGATGAAATTCAGTTTTGTTACTTTGGTCCTGAACAAAACAGTGCAGAGAAGGACACAGTAAATGAGGAAGAAGTGGAAGAGAATGTAGAACCCTCTGTAAGTAAGACATTTAATGATCACATAACAAAATTTGCAATAATCTCTAATGAAAGACCAAATGTTACTTGTATTTGTTGCCGCAGAACTCATTATAGAAAACAAACCAGGTATGTTGATCTCTACAGAAAGAGTGAAAATGAAGATAATTATAAGTGGAAGGATTTTGCCACATATATATTTCTTGAAAATTGTTTTGAATTGGGTGAAGTTCAGCGTATTTGTAAATACTGTTACAACAAGTTAGAGGAAAATAGAATGCCGACCAGAGCTGTACATAATAATTTAGAATTGGATGCTATTCCTGCTGAACCTTCTGAATTAAATACATATGAGTCTATACTCATTCAATGTGTTCATCCGTTCCAGACCATAGTACGTATGGAGCCCAAAACTGGTAAATTACCTCCTTCAGATTTACTGAGAGGTTTAAAAGGTAGAGTGGTGTATTTGCCCTTGGATTTGAAAAAAAATATGGAAACTATTGATGCGGATACTTTGGAAACTGAACCATTAATTATTCTGGTTAATGGTGTACCTACAAAGAATAAGAAGATTTGGCAGGAGCTGGTAGATGTACGGAAAGTACAAAGAGCAAATTTGTATTTGAAAAGGAATAACAAATGGCATGAATCAATTTATATAGAAGAAGAAGAAGAAGAAGATTTACAAGAAGACACAGAAACACCAACTGGACAAATTGAAAAAGTGGACAAGTCAAAGGAAGAAGAAATTTATGAACATTTTAGTATACATCCTCTTCATTCAAAAGAAGTTATGGGAGACAATATTGATCTGTTTCAGATGAAGAAAGCAAAAGGAACTCCCGTGAGTGTATGGGAGGAGAGCTTGGAAGCTCGATGTTTTCCCCAGCTGTTTCCTAAAGGAAAAGGAGGACGATACGATGAACGTCCGGAACAGATTCCAGCTTCTGAGTAACGGACTACAAGACTATATGCTGAAGATCCCAGATTTCGACAAAGTATTCCTTATTTGTTCCATCTTTTATTTGAAAGCGACTTGTCTGCACTGTCTTATGCAGTAAATCACATTTTAAAAAGTGGAGTACATTTACAAAATGTGTCTGCTAAGGATTTTATGGAGAAAGTGCAGCACCGAGATGATCATTTGGAAACACAACTGATCAATCTGATGGCTTGTCAGCGTGGGACAAATGAATATTGGTACCGACGCCATGGGGAATTAAAATGCATGTTACGGAATTTAGGAACACCAACATGGTTCCTTACCCTAAGCTGTGCGGAGTACGCTTGGGATGATTTACTGGATTTTCTACGAGAGGCAAATTCAAACATTAAAAACATCGAATACAAGACAGCAGGAGAACTGTGCTCATTGGATCCGGTTAATGTTTGCAGATATTTCAATCATAGATTTGAGGCTATGATGTCCTTCATCTGCAATAAAAAAAATCCACCTCTAGGAGAAGTAGTGGATTTCTTTTGGAGAAAAGAGTACCAGGCAAGAGGTGCTCCTCAAATTCATATGCTGTTGTGGATTAAGGATGCCCCAAAGTTTGGAACAGATGCTGATGAAGCAGTGTTATCTTACATTGAAGAATATGCAACATGTGCTATACCAAAAAGCACAGAAGAGAAAAAGTTAAAGGAGCAAGTTTTACGTTTCCAAAGTCATCGGTGTGGAAAATACTGTCGACGGAAATACAAGAGCAAAGATAAATACTACACTAAATGTCGATTTGGATTTCCTAGACCTGTTCTTTCAAATGGAAGAGTTAACAGTTTTATGTCATCTGTGAGACATACTATCACAAGAAAATCACCTAAGAATACCTACAACCTTAAAAGAAAAGAAGAATCAAAAAATATAAATGACTACAACCCAGTGATTTTATCCATGTGGAACGCTAACATGGATATACAGTATGTAGCTGACAATTCCATTGCTGTTGCTCGATATGTAACGTCTTACATTACGAAATCAGAAAAAACAGAATTGAAGGAAATGTGGGAAGAGATTTCTCACGAGAAAACTGTCAGTAAGAAGCTGTACAGTTTCAGTTTGAAGATGTTATCGCATCGAGAAATTGGATCCTACGAATGTTCAGATAGGTTATCTTCTGCAAGTCTCTACTCGAAATCAAGAAGAATAATTTGGGCAAGTTTAGTCCTTGCAGCAATGAGAAATCGGGTACTGAAATCTGTTGGAGAAATTGAATATTTGGCCGAGAATGACCCAGAAAGTACAGATATTTTGAAATCAAACATGTTGGACACATATTATCCCAAGAGAAGTCATCATCTGGAGAACATGTGTCTCTATGAAGTGCTGCAGAACTACATTTATTCACGGAAAGCCGCAGAAGACATCAACAATGGAAAATATAAAGTCATTGGTGAGGAAGGATGTTTGGTGAAGCAAACAAAAGGAAGTTTGATAAATCACCGGAAGCTGAGTTGTGACACTACTGACAAAAAGGAATTTTACTACTTGGCTCTTTTACAGCTGTTTAAACCATGGCGTACAGAGGATGAACTACTGGGAGACTTTCAAAGCTATGAAGATTCTTTTAATGCTTGCAAAGACAGCATACAATGCAATACATTCACAACTTATCTGCAAATGTTAAATGAAGAAATTGAACAGGAAACTACAATTGCAGCAGAAATAGCTAGAGACAGTTCTCAGGACAGCCAAAGTTCAGGAACACTCAGTCAAGATCCCCTAGGACAACCAATCGTTGAAAATGAAGCATCAATAGCCATGAATGAAGAGGAAACGGCTATGAATCAAGCTCAAGGAGAATTTATAGACTTACAAAATTTGGAAAGACAACTGAACGAAGAGCAGCAACAAATTTATGAAGAGATCAGAAAAAAAATTGATCACGGATTTCTACATGAAAAAAAAGAGTGCTCATGCACATCATTTCATCCAATCAGGATGTATGTAAGCGGACAAGCTGGAACTGGAAAAAGTTTCCTAATAAAAGTCATCAGAAGCTACCTACAGCAAAAAACGGATTCTACTTTGTCTTGTGTGGTTACTGCTCCAACTGGGTTAGCAGCATATAACATAAAAGGAATCACTTTACATCGTTTGCTAATGTTACCAGTGAAGCATGAGAACAAAATACAATACAACAAGCTAACTGGAGAAGCATGCTTGGAAGTTTCAAGAGTATTGAAGAAGATGCAAGTTCTCATTATTGATGAGGTGAGCATGGTATCAAACTTAATGCTTGCCTTTGTGCATTTAAGAATGCAGCAAATTCTGAAGACAGACTATGACGTGTTATTTGGAGGAAAACACGTCATAGTTTTTGGAGATCTTTTGCAACTTACTCCAGTTAAAGGACAACCAGTGTTTAATACTGTGACACATGAAGACACGAAGAAGTCATTGGGAAGCATCGGTAATACAAATATTTGGTCCTTCTTTGAGTACAAGGAACTTACAACTAATATGAGGCAAGCAAACGATAAAAAGAATATGGAAGTATTCTGAAAGATATCAGGATTGGACTACTCACAGAAGCTGGCAAAAAAGCATTACAGAGTTGGCTGCTACATAATTTATTTCCAAAGAAAGAAATAGTTGCAGAGAAGATATACAAGAACATTGCAGAAAACAAAAGTGTCATCTGCTTAATGCCAACTCTACGTCAATGCTCAATATTCAATGAGGAGCTTTTGAAATTGGAAAAGGAAGATATCAGGAAATTGGAAGCAGTGGACAAAATTGAGGATGGAAGAATTACTGTCACATTAACAGGCACACTGAAAAAAAAATTGGATTCACTAGAGAAGAACATTTCCAAAACAGCTGGATTAGAAAAAAATCTATATGTTTGCATGAACTGTAGAGTATTTTTAAGGAGAAATTTGGATGTTGAAAAAGGTTTAGTTAATGGAGCTATGGGAAGAGTTGTGGGTTTTATTAATTATCAGAAAAAAGATGGAATTGAATGTTTAAAAATAAAATTTGATCAGATAGAAGAAGTTAAAGACATTTGTCGTTGTTCAGTTCGTTTCATGCTTGTGAAAGACTTATATGTACGTAGGAAGCAGTTTCCGTTTTCGCTAGCATATGCTGTAACTATTCACAAGTCTCAAGGATTGACTGTAGATTGTGCATTTGTGAACATTGGTTCAACTGTGTTCAAAGAAGGTATGGCATATGTTGCTTTGTCACGAGTGAAAACATTATCAGGTTTATTCATGATAGACTTTGATGATTCAAAAGTTAGTGCTGATACAAATTGTGTAAAGGAGTATAATAGATTAAGAAGAAGCTATGCTCCTCATTTAGGTCAGTATCCTGTGTTGGAGAAACGTGTAGTTTCTCGTAAAAGGAGAAATGAGAATATCTGTAATGAAGATGTAGAGAGGAGGAAAAAAAAGAGGAGTGATGTAATTGCAAGCAAAAAGAATAGGGAAAATGAAGAACAGGTTGTAGGATGTTATTTTGAAAATAGCTCTGGTGTCAACTGCTACGCTAATGTAGTGCTGAATGTTGCATTTTATCTGGAAAGTTTGCAAGAGCAGATAATAGTAAATCAGGGAAAAAGATTCTGTTCTGTGCTGAGTCTCCTTTTTGAAAAGCTGTGTAATGATAAAACTCAAATAGAAAGTGCTACTGAAATTAGAAAAGTTTTAGATGTATGTTCAGGACGAACACAGTTTTCTCAAAATGTACAGCAAGACGCACAGGAATTCTTGATTTATTTTCTTCAGGTACTGGAAGAAGAAGGGGTTCCCATTGAAAATATGTTTGGTCTCTCTTATAAATGGGAACATAGTTGTGAAAACTGTTATAATATATGTGGCTCTAATGTTGATTCTGAAAGGTTTATTTATTTAACATTGCCAGAGAGTAAAACAGTCACTTTTGCAAAATTAGTTAAAGATGCTAATCATAGCATGCAATGCGGTGAGTGTAAATCTGACATGTTTTCAACATTAATTTTAAAGGAATACAGACAGTATGTAATTTTAATGATGCAACGATGTAGAACTGATGGTTCAAAATTGGATACTTTAATAAAGAAGTTTACAGGACAGCAATTATCAATTTCAGGAAAAACTTTTGTAACAGTTGCAATAATTTTCCATGATGGACCTACTGTAACTTCTGGTCATTACACAGTTTATCTTAAATGTGAAAAAGGCTGGACACTGTGTAATGATTCCCAATTGATTTTTAAGCAACGTTTGCCTTTTGATTTAGCAAATTCCTATCTAATCTTCCTGAAACCTAAATTTTAGAGAGATTTGACAACATCTGGACAAAACAATTTTACCATTTTATTGGATTACCATTTGGAATTTACAAATAAAAAGATTTAACAAATTATCATTTGGCCTAATGGAAAGGTAACCAATTGTAATGTGGAATTTTTCCATTTTTTAAGGAAACTTTGGAAAACCAAAAATTTAGAAAAAATCGGTAACATCTGCACAATTTAAATTTTGAATGTTATTGGATTGCCATTGGAAATTTTTTCAAAAAAGATTTTTAAAATTACTATTTGGCCATGCGGAAAAGTAAACAATTCTATTGTGGACTTATTTAATTATTAATTAATCTTTCGGAAACCAAAATGTTACAGAGAATCGGTGACATCTGTACAATTTAAACTTTAGATTTTTATTGGATTACCATTGGAAATTAAACAAAAAAAGAATTTTAAAATTACTCTTTGGTCTAAAGGAAATGGAACCAGATGTATTGTGGAGTTATTTGAGATATATTATTGTGATTATACTTCTGAAACAAAAATATCAGACCGTATTTTAAAGAAATAAGTATTGATATTAGATGATATTTTTTAAGAATATTATGCATTTCTAAAAAGTTATGTTTATGCAAAAAGAGATTGTGGGCTTTATTAAAACAATCTTTCAGATTGTTAATTTTTTTTTGCCTGCTGTTAAATGATGAATGCAATTGCTTTCACAATTTATAGTGCAATGCAATATTTTCTGAAAACAGCAAAAAAAAGGCAAAAATATTTTTTGAAAAATATGTAAATATGTGTACTGTATTATAAAATGTTTTATTAAATATTAATACTTTTTTCTTTTTTTTCAGATTGAGATAGAAAATTTTCGAAAACTAGAACCATTTTTAAAGCAATTAAAAAAAAAATTAAATGAATAAATCTTTTTTTGAGTGGGTATGGTAAGTCAATAATGTCATGGTCCCTTTTTTCCACTTCTCTACAATCACATTTTCAGTTTTTAATTGTAGTCTCTCAAGGACCTTGTAAAATGATAATTGATTTTTAGTGTTTTTTTAAAAAAAAAAAAAAAATTACGCGTACCGTACGGTAAAAAAAAAAAAAAAACAAGTTTTTTAAAAAATATATAAAAAATAGATGAAAGGTAAGGTTGGCTCTTAAAAGAGCCGTTGTGTTCATGCAGGGACAGAGGAAAGAAAGATTGGGAATATTAGACGGTACGACAAGTGTGCTGATCTATTTTACTGTTCACTAGGGAAATACTGGTCTGCCTATAAGTAATTAGATCGTGACAAGTGGCGCACCGTACTTCAACCCTCGCAAACCGAGGGTTAATTTCCAGAGGACCAGAAAAAGGAGATGCTCCCCCCACAAATGAAGGGCTCACCTGACCTGCAGAAGAAGGACTTGGCCCTGCAGATGATGGTCCAGGCTGAGCTGCTGTGGATGTGCTTGGTTGACTTACTGAAGGGTTACCTTCAGTAAGTCGAGCATGTGTCCTTCTGTGTACATCCTTAAGGTGTCTCATCATGGTGTGATTCCCAAAGGAATACTTCCTGTCAGGATTACCTCTTGAAAGTACACGCTTACACAGCTTGCAAGTCACTAAGGGTGCATTTACCTTTTGCTGGCCTTCTGGAAAAGTAAAATACTCCCATACGTAAGAGGTCTTTTGTTTCCTCGCTCTCTGCCTCAAGGTAGAGCTGCTAGCCTCACTCTCAGAAGAGCTCTGCTGTTCTGCCATCGTATCACAAAGACAACCCAGCTCCTTCTCCTAAGGGATCACAAGCAGAAATGAGGGGAATGGGTGTGGTGTAGGAGAGTTCTAGAACTGAAAGTAGTTTCAACCAATCAAAAGTTGGGTTTCATGATCACATGACCTACCGTACGCTTACGGCAAAAGTACGCATGCGCGTAAAAAAGACACGCGCTTGCGCGCATGCGCATAACAGTCACTCCCCGACACTTCCGCGTAACGTGCGCGTGTCGTGTACACGCGTACGCGCCCCACGCGGAGTACGCACGACTACGCAAATTGCGTAACTATACGCAAACAGCGTAGATAAATTACGGACATTGCGTAAACCGTACGCTTACCGTAAGCTTACCGTACGCGCACTAAAAAAAATTTTAAAAAAAGGAAAAAATGTATTGCTAATAAATTTTACCTGTTTATTTTATAAAAAATGTAAAAAAAAAACATATTGTAGAATTTTAAAAATATAACCATAGTCTTTAAAAAAGGATAGAAAATTAAAATAAAAATATGTAAAAAAAAAAGAAGAAAAAAAAAAAATTAGCATTTAAAAAACCTTGCAAATTCACTGAAAAAACCATGGGTTTCACACACGTTATAGTTAGGAATTAGCATTTAAAAAACCTTTGAAATTCACTGAAAAAAACATGGGTTTCACACACGTTATAGTTAGGAATTAGCATTTAAAAAACCTTAGAAATTCAATGAAAAAAACAAAGGTTTCACACATGTTATAGTTAGCTGGACATTTCACTCGTAAAAAACCAATGAAATTCCCCCGTTATAGTTAGTTCAGCTAACTATAACTCGCGCGCCCGCAATGCACTACTGATGACGTCACATATTACATCACTCATGACATGGTCAGTGACATCACTCATGACATCACTGATGACATCTCAAATGACATCACTGATGACATTATCCTTGTGACAGAGTGGTAGACCTCCTCTCACCCTAATATAACCTTTGATACAAACATTCAAAAATAGAGACTAAAATTTTGAAAAAAATGGACATACCAATAACAGTTACAACAACCTATTCAGTAATTCTAAGATCCACATACACATCCACTCATCCACCAACAATCCTATACAGTCACTCATACATGTACTCACACATCATATGTACTCATACACCTATACATCCTGTTACACAATGCCACTCATCCATAGAGTTACTCACACATAGTCACTCATGCTAATAAAGAATCAAACATCCATTGACTTGCTTATACAGTTATACACACACCACCACACTTACTTTTACAGAAACTTACACATACTTAGTCTTTTAAACAACCACTTATAGAAACACATACTTATTCATACAGGAAGTCTACCAATCTCTCACTCTCACATATACTCACTTATAAACACCAATACTCACATATATTAGTTTAAAACATATGTAGTTACTTATGAAGACACTATTGAGACAGTCATTCACTCACTAACACACCCATGCACACACTCATCCACCCATACAGTCCTGCACACATGCTGTCTTCAACACATACAAACAGTGAGTCACTCATTCATGCATCTATGCACTACGTAATACTCCCCACCGCACCATGAAGACACTCAGACACTCATACTGATACTCAAAAAACCAACTATTAACCTATATAGACACTCATGTAGCTACTCACCAACCCATGCAGCCACTTATATACAAAGTGAGAGACTGATACAGGTATTTACACATTTAAACATTACTCACTAAGCCATGTATTCAAAAAGATACACTTAATCAGTCAGTTATACAATCAATTTTTCAGAAACAAATCATCAATTTAGACACTTATATACTCATTTATTCTTCCATCGACCTTGAGATATACATATATAAAACATATTTAATTTTCAGAAAAACACACATTCACTGGATGATGTCATCAGTGATGTCATTTGAGATGTCATCAGTGATGTCATGAGTGATGTCACTGACCATGTCATGAGTGATGTAATATGTGACGTCATCAGTAGTGCATTGCGGGCGCGCGAGTTATAGTTAGCTGAACTAACTATAACGGGGGAATTTCATTGGTTTTTTACGAGTGAAATGTCCAGCTAACTATAACATGTGTGAAACCTTTGGTTTTTTCATTGAATTTCTAAGGTTTTTTAAATGCTAATTCCTAACTATAACGTGTGTGAAACCCATGGTTTTTTCAGTGAATATATATATATATATATATATATATATATATGCCAAACACCACGTCTCTGGAAAGAACGTGCGGCGCACTCGTGCTCAATTCAAAGAAATTGATTTTATTCGTTCTTCTCCGTGAAGACTAACAAACACACGCGTTCCGGGACCCTGCCCTTCGTCAGTGTTAGTTTGTCAAGTTCAAAGTTTACATTTAAATAACAAATACAATCATTGGTCGATTGGACTAGCAAGTGACATCGATATAGGACTTTCCAGCTGGTCAACCACATTTCATCGTGACCATGGCGGCCATACTTGAATGACCCAGCCAACATGTAAATCATGTATTACTTCTCGTGACACGTCATTGGATCACAATTTACCACAAAGTGTGAATAGTGTCATGCTAATGATAAGCTAAACAATAAATTCAACATAGGCAATTCATTTTTCCAAATTTCAAGAAAGGTTTTCCAGTGACCAGACAATGACATGACCACTAAGTCAAAGACCGAGAGCATCTTGCTGGATCGTACAATTGCGCCCTCCAATGGGCGTGGCCACAGCTCAAATGCTCGCGGTAAAAATTAAATTATTCAACCAGCGGTCCTGTCGATATTGATGTTATAGACTCAATTCAGATTTTTGCAAAAAGATAAGGACGAAAAGGTGAAAGGGGCATACACTCACACTTATATACAATATGTACAAAAAATGTATCGATCATTTTCAGAACGCAAAATTAAGCCCTCAAATGGGCATATTCACTAAACACAATTGATAAATAAACAGGTTGCAGAAGGAAAACACTCAATTTACAGAAATTTCTCAATGGTGTAATGGTGTAATGCAGAAGTTGGGAAAAATGGAAATTGTGCAAGGACAAGCTCAGCCAATGAAGGACCATAATTCTTCCTCCATATTAAGGCCCCCAGGGGTGCGAGTTTGTAATTCAATAATAAAACGCGCCTCTAACTGGCGTAGCTCTCTTACTCTGTCTCCTCCTCTTTCAGTCATGGGGACCTGGTCCAAGCAAAAGTAGCTAAGTTTGTCACTACGGGATTCATGTTTGTCTGCAAAGTGCCTGGCAACAGGGTAAGTTGTGTCACGGTTCGTGATTGCCCGTGTGTGCTCCAAAACACGTTTCTTAGCAGGGTGGATAGTACTCCCGATGTATTGGAGACCACACGGGCAAACCAGGCAATAAACAACAAAACTGGTATTACAGTTCAAAAATTTGTTGATACTAAGTGCTCCTATTCTGCTTGGAACACTGTATTCCTTCACTTTTTTGCTGTTTTTGCAGGCTTTGCAAGAGGCACATGGATAGAAGCCTAACGGAGTTTTCTTGGGGACCTTGTCGGAAAAGTGGCTATGTACCAACAAGTCTTTCAATGACTTGCTTTTACGATAGGTCACCCCCGGCTTACAAGGTGTATCCTGGCCAATGATATTGTCGGTCTGTAGTATGCTCCAATTCTTTTCTACTAGCTTTCTTATCACTCCAGCCTTGGTTGAGTAGCCCAAAATGAGACGGGGACCGCCCGGATCATCTTTTGCTTTGTTCAATTCGGGTTGTTCCATGCCAAGGAGGGAGTGTCTCTCAATAGACTGTACCTTAAGGGCTGTTTCGCTCAGGAGGGTATCGGTGTAACCTCTTTGTCTGAACCTTCTGAGTGATTCGCTTGCTGCCTGAGTGTAATCTATGGGGAGTGTGCAATTCCTTTTGAGACGCAACAACTCCCCATAAGGAATGCTGTTGATGAGAGCCCGTGGATGTTGACTAGTAAAGTGTAAAACTGAATTCCCTGCGGTGGGTTTGCGATAGAGTTTCGTACAAATCAGCCCATCTGCTACATAAACCGAGAGGTCTAGGAAGGGTACCTCAGTCTTGCTCATCAAGCTGGTGAAATGCAGATTCAAAGAATTAGTATTAAGGATGTTAATATATTCTGTGGCTTCATCAGGAGTACCCTTCCACACGATGAATAAATCATCAATGTAGCGTGCCCATAGGGCAATTTTGTCAACCCATACCTCGTTACCCTCCGCCCAGGCCACGTGCTTCTCCCACCAGCCCACGAACAAGTTCGCGTAACTGGGGGCGAAGCACGTGCCCATCGCGGTACCTTGGGTCTGCAGATACAGCTGCCCACCGAACAAAAAAATATTGTTGTGCAGACAGAATTCAGCAAATTCAAAAAGCATGGTGTTATGCATTTGGTTTTTCAAGGGTCTTGCTTTAAGAAAATATTGGAGTGCCCCTAAACCGTCAGTGTGTGCTATGCAAGTGTATAAACTGGTTATGTCCATAGTGATAAGCACAAAGTCCGGTTCCCACTGTATTTCCTGGATACGTTTGATGAAATCTGTCGTATCTTGGATGTACGAGCTTAAGTCCTTGACCAGAGGGAACAGGAAATGATCAACGTAGATGGAGACTTTTTCAAGCAAACTCTCCTTGCTGGAAACAATGGGACGTCCTGGAGGTCTCAGGATGTCCTTGTGGATTTTAGGTAGATGGTAAAATGTAGGTAAAACCGGACTGTCCACTTTGAGAAACTGAAATTCTTCTTCCTCCAGGATGCCACTGTTCCTCCATTTATCCAGCAAATTGTAGAGTGCTAACACACTGGTGTTGTATCTGTCTCTTTGGATTTTTAAATAACTTGAAGAATCACCTAGAAGGCGTAGGGCTTCACCTCGATAGAAATCCTTGGACATAACGACAACGTTGCCGCCCTTGTCGGATTGCTTAATAACAATACCAGTGTCTTCTTTAAGGGTCTTGACTGCTGTCCATTGAGCTTTCGACAAATTAAATAGACGTTTATTCGCATGCTCTTGTGGTTTGTCTTGCAAGCGTAGCCTATTCAAATCCTTGATCATAGAGTCGTGGAAGCAGTCAATTGCATCAAAGGGCATTTTGGGGATAAACCTCGATTTCTTTTTGAATTGGCTTTTACCACTGGTTTGTCCAATCCCAAGATGCGGGAGTTCCTCCGGCTCATTTGTTGTCACTTCCATTTGTAAATCGTACAAGGCTTGAAGTGCCTCCGAGTCATGTCCTGTAAGTTCGTCCGTTGATAGGCCTGCTGAAGTTGGGGAGGGCAGGGTTGGATGCAATTTAAAAGTTTTCTGCAATTTTAATTTGCGTATGAAACAGTATAAATCAATTCGTGTTTGTACATAGTCCCATTCTGAGGTTGGACAGAACGTGAGACCTTTCTCGAGAACTGAGATTTCATCCCGGGTCAGTGTTCTCGTCGAAAGATTAATTACTGTTTGCTTGTTTATTTCCTGTTGCTCCCCCGCTTGCCTCTCGTTGTTCGGGGTGCTCCCCCCCCTCTTCCGTTTCTTGCCCCCTCTCCTGGTTTTCCGATATTTCGGTCTGGGGGTTTCACTCGTTGCGGATATCTTCTCCATGATTCTTTCATGATTTCGTACTCCCTGGGAAAATCCGGTTCCCTAACGCCACTCGCACCTTGATCCGACGGAGTGACTTCAATCTCTGCTTGTTCGATTTCAACCTCAGACTCGGATGTGTCTCTCTGATCCGCTACTCTGTTCCTAGAGGTTGCCGTCTGTAGGGTTTTCCTCGGTAAGTCATACTTTCTGGCAAACGTCAGAACTCTCCCCGATTCATAGTCGTGTTGGTCTCTCGCAAACTTGCTTTGTTTGCGCCTTTTGATGTCATTTTCATATGAAATCAATCTGCTTTTCATTTGACTCCTCAGATTTTCTACCTCAGAGTGTTCCCCCAGAGTAGAGATCTGCTGCTCAATCTCATTGATTTCCTCTAGGAGTTTAGTTCTGTCGCTTTTGGCATATGTAATCAATATTTGCACCATTCCTTTGGAAGATGCCACCGTATGTTCTGCCCAGTCTTTTAGTAAATTAGGGTCCGGATTTTCATATGAGGGGATGGTGTAAATACGGAGTCCCCGGGGTATACGACCCACATCCAGATACCTCTGTAAGGAGGTTGCCTCCCACCACTTCCTGATTTCTTTTTCATAGGTGCGTTCTAGCTTCGTGAACAACCCTTTCAAATTCTCTGGCCTTCTGTCAGTGCCTGCGCCTGCATATATATATATACATACATCTATATCTATCAAGGGTGAGACTGAGCAACCAAACAATTCTGCCATACCCCACCTGGAGACCTTTACCTGTTATTGTGGTGCAGGACCAGTGTCTTCATGGTGAGCAAATCTGGCACAATGAGGTAGGGCAATCATTAGAACAAGAAACTGAATGAGGAAGAACAGCAATGAGAATGTACTGGGCACCGCCTGCATCCTGTCAGCACAGGTATATAACTGCACTTTAAGGTCTGCAGATTGAGAGCTGCTGGGACACCAGTCAGTCATGACTACACTTATGGCTGCTGATCAACCGCAGAGTCACCAGAAACACCTGGCGGTGATCCAAAGAGAGGTGCAGCCCAAATGTGCTGCCCTTAATGCCAGGGAGAAACTAGTGCTTTGCTTTCTGTTTACTTTCCACAGAATTGTGCAATTGTTTTGTGCTTCCTCATTGCGGGGGGAGGGGGGAGGTGGGGGTGTGGGTGTGTGTGTGTGTTGCTTTTCCCTACAGGAAGTACTTTTATATACTTTCCTATCTGGTAAACCCTCTCAAGTGCATGTTGCTGTCTGATAATGCCTGTGTCTGACACAGTTTTTGTACTTTTATAGTGTGTGTGTTATTAAAGTGCTATGTTTTGTACTGTATGTTCAATGGAAGACATGGATGCATTGTACTAGGATCAAAGTGTGGCTAGTCATGCTGGCTCAAAAACACAGTCATTTGGGCAGGTGTCAGATAAGGGGAAGGAGGGTTTGGAACGGCCAATGCAGCTCTGCAAAAGTTGCCATTTTCAGCCTTCCACTAGTCTGCAGTGTTTTGCGGTTTCTTTCACCAGTGCAATGTTTTTTCAGGGGTAGCACACTACACAGTGGGGTTTGGAAAATGTGGTATGCACTGTGATCCTATGCAGAAAGTGTTTTATTATTGTGTGTGAGTGGCCAGGCAGGAGCTGTTATCTTGCATTGGGGTGCTGCGCCAGCAGTGTGATGGAGGAGGTGTGAGACAAGGGCTCGAAATATAATTCCAATTGCAGGTCTTGTGTTATGTTTTATGCTTTTTATTATGCTAGAAACAGGGGGAATAGTCAGATATATATATCTGCATGGTCTGTGTTATTGGTAGTCCAGTTGGGGTCTGGGAGACTAAAATATATAGGTTACTACACAGCAATAACCCAGCAGTGTGCTGTGAGTGTGTACACAATAAAAGGAGAGGGGCTAGTCAGAGAAGTCCCTCAAAATCCATATAGCAACATGTCCAAGGCAGAGATGATGTCAAGTGAATAAAACAATAGCAAATGGCAGAAGCAGAAATTGGTGACATGATCAGCAGCCATGCAGCTTTTGGACTGCAACTCTTGAAAGAGGAAGAAAGTGGAAGAACAATCTAAGTTGGCAACCTGAGAAGAAACTGCATAATATTTCAAAAGGCTAGATTCCGCTAATGCCTGCCAGTCTAAAGGAAGCCAGAATTTTGAGTGGGGGCTTGCTCCCCAAACCCCTTTGTGGCAATGTCGATGAGCACCAGTCGGGAAAGTCTGACTCAGGTTCTGGCTTAGACTCTTGTTGTACCGGAACCCGACATGTACAAGGCAGAGAGACCAAGCACTTGGTTGGTTAATGCTCAGGCAGCACAAGAATAAATCACTCCTCTTCATTCAAACTATTTCTTCTCAGCTACATTGAGCCCAATACTTTTCAAAGATCCCTCATATGCTTGTTATTTCTAGTTTACATTGGGAAGCATCCTCCTGCCCTACTAGAATTTCCTCCCAAACAACTTTTACTTTCCTTTTTAGCAGTGAAGGTACCTTAAGGGTAAAGGAGACAATGTAGTAAAAGAAGACTTACCCTGCTTTCATTTTTTTAGCTACAACAGCAGTGTGGCACAGATTTGGGAGTTTTCATTTTGTTCAGTTTTAGTCCAGCTCTTCTCTGAACTGTGAGCCTTGTGAAAAACAGCTTTTCTATATGTTTCTACACACTAACCTTCATTCTGATCTACTAGTCCCTTTCCACTCCCCCACTCTCCCCCACATTCACTCTGCTCTCACTTGTCGAATGAAGCCTGTGATGCAAAACAACAGTAGCCAATGGGTGTCATTTCCTGTTCAAGGCAACTCCTACTTCAGCCTGTCAAGCCACAAATGTGTGCTGATTGATTCTGCTGGATACTGCTGCTCATACCTGCCCTGGGAAAGCAGAGCCTTTCTCTGCCTTGTACATCCATAGTCTGGCATTGGGCCTGTTGGTAGATTTAAGGGAGCACCAAACAACCTCATACTCCAACACTAGTTGCAATGTCTCGGACTAGCCCTCCAGATTCTTGAGCATTTGGTCCTATCCTGGGGATCATAGCACAGTAAAGATAACATCTACAATCCGCATTGATCTTCATTATAAGTTGAAGTACATTTAGCACTATTGATGAGGAAAAATGAAACTACCCCTACTACTCAAGGTTAGTTACAATGTGTCGAGCTATCTTTCCCATTCCTGGGCATGTGGTCCTATTCTGCTGACCCTTACTATTGCAAAGATATCACCTACAACCGGATTTATAGACATCAGAAGGTGAAGCACATCTAGACCTGCCAAGCTGGGGAAATCAGAGAACCCCCTGCTACTTCAAGGTTGGTCATCATAATGGCTAAAAGTGGCCTTCCTTATTCTTGGGCACTTGGTTCCATCCTACCAACGCTTGGCATTGTCAAAATTATCACTCCCAACCTGCTTTTATTGGCACAAGAAGGTGAAGCACATTGAGCCCTGTCTTCTAGAAAAAAGGAAGCTAACTACCCCTTCTACTTCAAGGTTGGTCCCAATGCCTTGGGCTCTACTTCCTGAATTCCTGGGTACTTGGTCCCATCCTACTGACCTTTAACATCGGGAAGATATCTCCCGTAATCAACTTTTATTGGCATTAAAAGGTGAAGTATGCAGAGCCCTCTACTACTTTTCAATGTATCAGGCTAGCCTTATAGATTCAAAGGCACGTGCTCTCATCCTGAGGACCTTTACCATTGGAAGAGATCACCCACAGCAAGCTTTTAACGGCATTAGAAGGGATGTATGTTGATCCCCTCCAGCTAGGGAAAATCAAACTAGTGGCAGCTTGTGAAGTTTTAAAGTGATGGGGCGTAAAATGATTACTTTTATTCTTAGTGAGCACAATTTCATGTTTTTCTTTGAGAACAGTCAGAAACAAATCTTGCTTGAACGCAGAATACAATAAAAAACCTTATGCTTTACTACATGAACACTTTACCAGCTGCCAATGAATCAAACTACCCCATTTTATTTCAACGTTGGTTGCCTGTGCACTTGGTCCCATGCCGCTGATGCAAGTGATTTTAAAGTTTTCACCTGTACCCGATGCCGGTGACATCTTCACAATTACTACTTTTATCTGCATAAAAGGTGAAGCTAGTTTGGCCCTGCCATCTAGGAAAACAATCTACCCCCACTATTTCAAGACTGTTTGCAATCTCTTGGACTAGCAATCCAGATTCCTAGGCACATGATCCCATCCTGCTAACCTTTATGCAAGGCATGGTCAGAGAGGTGCTAAAACAAATGCAATACAGCCTAGTGTGAAACGTGTATTTCGTACTAAAAAAACCCCATAAAGAAGCCAATTAAGATTGTGGGTAAAATGTTGGTGGGCTATCAAAAAAGGTGACCCAAGCACTACCTTGCCAAATTACTTCACAAATTCTAAATAGTATGAAACAGCAGCAGTGAGTCAGAGAAAAGGTGGAGTGTGCATTAAGAGTTATCATTAATTAGAAACAAGGCAGTTGCAATGCCTCTGTATTTAGAAGTGAGATGTCACCTGAATGAATGAGTCTAGTGTGGGAGATAGAAAGGAAAAAGACAGATTAGAGCCACACCAAAGGAGAACTTTTAGAAAGCTACATGGTAGCAGCAAAAAATATGGAAAGAGAAGAAAAAGGGGGAAAGAAAACCGGAGAACTCCATTCATTTACCTTAGATGTAGACATGCACATACAATCATGTTTCATTAGTGGTGCAGCACTAAAACAAGGTGCTTCGAAATCATTCTTGTGAGAGAGGTGGATTCAAATTCTGAGAATAATGTTTTTTTTTATTTTTATTTTATTGACATTTCAATTCAATAATACAAACCCATCAAACAGGCCAGCTGAATACCATAGAAGCAACAGTAGTTTTGTAGGTGAGTCCACTTCATACACAGTAATAAAGACACGCAGCATTACATCCGCCACCCCAAAAATCTCATGTATGGTGTATACACTGTCCATGTCGTAATGTACTCACATTATAACAGATACGTGAAAAACTGAGAATTACCTGATATGTCTTTGCCTGAGAGGGCCAAAACCAGAAGAACACTCCCCCTTAGCCACCTAGATTAGTGACCTCTAAATTATACAGTATACATGAATGCAAGGCAATGACACCATGCATCTACAGGGTTGGCTGCAAGGCCGCCATCTCCGATGTCACAGTCTCACCGTGTGTGCTAGCTGACCATGTTAAGAATGGATCCCAGATATTCCGGGGTCTGGAAGCTGGTGACAGCATCTCCCAATACGTACTTAACTGGGTGTGGCCATATGTAATATCCCTTACCCAATCCTTGATTGAGGGCACCCTCCGCCTACCCCGATGCACTGTCTGCAACTTGACGTTTTGCAAACAAAAGGAGCAGGGCGTGCAGTTTACGCGACTTAGGTGGCGTGTCCTTTACATAACCCAGCAGGCCCAACACCGGAGATGGAGTCAGTGCCATCCCCAACATGTCATTATCTGCATCAAAAATTGCCTTCCAAAACTCAACTATCTGGGGGCAATGCCATGCCACATGCAAAAATGTAGCCGGCGCAAAGCCACATCTCCAGCAATCACTCTCCGCTCGGAGTCCCATACGATGAAGACTAACCGGGATTCTATAATATCTATGCAAATATTTAAAATGTATCAAGCGTAACTTGTAGTTCGGGGAGAGCTCTGACAATTGCCCACAGCAAAACCTCCATTGCTCTTCTGTTATATCTACCTCCAACTCCAGATTCCAGTTATTGAGAGAGTTTGGCGTTCTGATCGGAGCTGTATCTTGCATGTGCGTGTATAGGCGAGTAACCAGTTTCCGCGATGAAGGAAACTTCAGCAGGTTATCTAGTACAGACATAGTTGGTGGTGCCCTCCGAAAATCCACCCCCAAAGAGCGACACGCCGTGCGGATTTTATGATATAGAAAGAGTTCAGCAAAAGGCACCGCCCGACCCTCGGCCTCGTCAGGCGGAGGCCGAAATGTGTCCCCGGGCTACAAGTCTCCAAACGTCTGGAGTTTCATTTTCGCAGCTAGGGTCCTATTTAGGCTGTCTTGTACACAGGGCATCATTGGGTTTTGCGGCAAAGGAACTGAGGGAGCGTAAAGCAAGGGGAGTCTCGCCCTCCTACGCAATTCGTTCCACACCCAACACAGGGTTCCAGCTGAATCCATATCTCCTCGAGGACGGCGGGGTTTTTGATATAGTGCCACCTTAAGTGGGATTGGGGCTATTAACTCTGCCTCAACCGCTACATGCGGCTGGGATGGGGTCAGGTGCACCCAATAATGTAAGAACTGGGCTTGTGCACACGGCGCATATAGGTGCATATCTGGGGCACCCAAACCACCCTGCCTCAACGGGAGAGTGAGAAGATCCCACGAGGCCCTGACCTGTCCGCCCGCCCACGCCAGCATGAGAAGATGAGACTTAAGTGTGTTCAAGAAGTGCTTGGTGACCGGGATTGGTATGTTAACGAAAAAATATATATATTTTGGCAAAATGACCATTTTGGCGAAAGCAATTCTGCCCGTCAGGGACAGCGGCAGTTTTGCCCATATTTTCACTTTGTCCTCCAGCCAAACCATTGTACGGCCATAATTCAGGCGCCATACTTCCTGTGTGTCGCGGCTCACCCAGACGCCCAGGTATTTAACCTCACCCGCCTCCCAGCGCAAGGGGAACTCCGAGGTCATCTGAGGGGTACCGGCAGTCAACGGGAAAATCACAGACTTAGTCCAGTTGATGCATACGCCCGAAAGCCCACCAAAGCGAATGAATTCTCTCAATATTGGGTCTCGATTCTCTTCTGGGTTTATTATATATAGCGTGACATCATGAGCATACAGGGATATAAGCAGGTTCCGGGAACTAAAACCTATACCCCTCAAGGTGTGATGCTGTCGGACTCGGGCTGCGAGGGGCTCCATTGCGATAGCAAACAGGAGAGGGGACAGTGGATACCCCTGGCAAGTCCCATGTGTGATCAAAATGGGGTCGGATAACAGACCGTTTACCCGGACGCGTGCCGAAGGGGAGATATATAGCAGCTGGATGCTCTGTATAAAAAGCGGGCTGAAACCCATTCGCCTTATGATGCGGAATAGGTAGGGCCACTCAAGCGTGTCGAAGGCCTTGGTGGCGTCCAAGAACACCACCGCAGCTTTTTCATCTGGGTGCAGGTAATGGAGGGCTGAGAAGATCATTCGTAAATTATGGGCGGTGGATCTCCCCGGAATAAATCCCGACTGGTCTGGGAGGGCTATCATTGCTAAAAGTGGTTGCAGCCTGTTAACTAAAAGTTTTGCGAATATTTTTACATCCACATTAATCATGGAAAGTGGGCGGTAGGAGTCCAGCTCCTACGCCGGCTTCCCAGGCTTTAAAAGCGTGATAATTGTCGCCTCTCTCATGGACTGCGGCAGCACCACCTTCTCCAGTGCTTCACCGTAAACCTCCAATAGGCGAGGCGCCAACTCCGTAGCAAAAGTCTTGTAGAAGGATGTAGTTAGACCGTCCAGGCCAGGCGCCTTTCCCAGAGGCAGGCTTTTAATAACTTGTACCACATCCTCTACCGTAAAAGGGAAGTCCATATATTTCCTATGGGAGTCATTAAACCTGACCAACGCTACGGTCTCAAGGAAAGCATCTAATCCCTCTGTACCGGAACCCTGAGTGGTCGTGTCTAATTTATGATAGAATGCAGCAAATTCGTTTGACACCCCCATATGCCCCTTAATCATGTCTCCCTCTGAGTTCCGGATCTCATGAACAAACATCGCTGATTTAGATGGTCTAATCATGCCAGTGAGTGTACAGCCCGGTCTGTCCCCTTCCCCATATCTGCGCGCTTCAGCATATTTACCTAGGAATTCTGTTTCCCGCTGCACCTCCTCCACATAGTCCAACAGTAGAGCCTTTAATTTCTGCGTCACATGAGGGTCACTGGCAGAATAATACACCCCCTCCATCTCCTTTATTCGGGCCTCCAGGGACGCCAGCGTGCCTCGTATCGCCTTAAGGACCCCACCTGCATCGCAATGCATTGGCCCCTGATCACCACCCTAAAGGCCTCCCAAAGTGAGGCCTCAGAGTCCACCGACCCTTCATTGTTAGCGTAATAATCTAGGATGTCCCTCTGAATTTCCTCCTTGAAAGCCTCATCCATCAGGGCATGGGGCGGGAGTCGCCAGGTGAATCCCCGGGGGGGCGCCCCCGGAAGGGCCAATTGCAACAAACACGGGGCATGGTCCGACAGCGTTCACGGCAAATGAGACACGTCAACAGTCCAGGCCACAGCATCTCTTGAAACCAGCCAAAACTCTAAGCGGGACCATGCTCTGTGATGATCAGAAATACATGTGCCCTCCCTGGCCAAGGAGTGCCTGCTGCACCATATGTCCACCAGGTCACCATCCCGAATTATAGACTGCAACTCGGTGCTGGCCGCTGGATGCAGGACATGAGTCACGCCCCTCCTATCCACAGCATCGTCTAGGATGGCTTTGAAATCACCTCCCCACAATACAGTGTCATACCCCGTTTCCTTAATTCTAGACCATAAGTCCTGGAAGAAATCGGGGGCATCAGTATTTGGACCATATATTGCTGCGATTACCAGGGGAAGTCCTCCCAGCAGTCCACAGAGGAGAACGAATTTACCCTCCGGATCTCTATATTCCTCCCTCTCTTGCCAGTCCACCCCCTGCCGAATCAGCACAGCCACCCCTCTGGAATAATTAGAATATATGGACATGTAAGTGTGCCCCCACCTGCGATGTCACAGTCTCGAAGAGGGAGCAGTGTTCAAATGTGTCTCCTGCAGCAGACAAATATCAACATTATGCCTAGCCAAATAAGCATGGACCAGTCTGGCCTTACGACAGTCATTCAGCCCTCTAATGTTCCATGTCAACAATCTCAGTGGTTTATCGTGGGACATCCCAGACAACTTTCCCCAGTGAGAGGCCGATGTGCCGCTACGCGAATCAGTAAAGCAACAAAGTTATACAGTTTGCAGAAAAACCCACCCTAAAAACCAAAAAAAATGCCCAATTTTGAACATTACAAGGGAAACCTCCCATGGGGACATGGTGGCATCAGCAATCTCCCCTGAATAAGCAGGGTGGCTGGGAATCTAGCGGTGTGTCAACAGCCCCACCCCCGGCAACCCAAAAGCACGCCACCAGTAAATTAAAAATAACATCATATTGACTCGCAGTTGCCTGTGGACGGAAAAACACAAAACATGGCAGTGTAATGAATACTTGTGAGACTCAAACAGGATCTACTCAGCATGTATGTATGTATTGAGTTCTTATTGAGCGCTACTGTCACCCCAAGGGTATCCTGGCGCTTGACCTTGAATAAGTCATCAGATCTAATACACAACATTACTTTGGAAAGAGATAGGTTTTCAACTCTTTTTTAAAGGAGAAGATTTCCTGCTTACTCCTTAGCAACAAAGGGAGGGTATTCCACAGCTTAGCTGCTGTAAAACCAAAAGCACGACCACCCATCCTCACTCTAACAAATTTAGGAACTGTGATCAAAAAAGCCGAGGAGGATCTTAAGGGCCTAACAGCCTGATACCACGAGAAAAGATGTTGGAGTGGCAGCGGTCCCAGCCCATGCAGCGCTCTAAACACAATACAGGCAGCTTTGAAGAAAATGCGCTGCTGGACAGGCAGCCAATGGAGGTCAGATAATGCTTCTGAAGATGACGCGGAGCGAGGTCGGGCTAGAGCCAATTTGGCCGCCATATTTTGAACCCTCTGCAGCCTACCTACTAAGGACTTAGGTGCTCCCAAAAGTAGTGTGTTGCAGTAGTCTAACCTACTGAGTATAGTACTGCGCACCACCTCTGCCCGGGCCTCTGGGGGGAGCAACGGCAGAATTTTACGTAGTGCTCGAAGCAGGCCCATGCATGTAGCTATAGTCTTATTCACCGAGGCATCCAGTTGCAGACCAGGCTCAAACAGTATCCCCAGATTACGGGCCGACTCCGCCGCTGTCACCGTACCCAAAATGGATGCCGGCCAAAAACCTTCTGGCAACGTGCGAGAGGGCTGATCCAATGAGCAGTGGAGCACTTCCGTCTTTGCCCCATTAAATTGGAGTGAGTTGAGGCGAAGCCACTCTGCTGTTTCCGACATGCACTGATGGAAAGTTTCCCTCGAAACCGCCTCCTTACCCTCAAAGGAAAAAATCAGTTGTGTATCGTCGGCATAATTGATGACCGAGATGCCGAAAGATTTTATCAGACTAATTAAGGGTCAGAGGTATAGGTTGAAGAGGATCGGGCTAATCACCGACCCCTGTGGCACACCCTGCTTCACCTGACGTGTGTCTGACCGGTAAAGCAACTGCTTGTTGCCTATTTTCCAGGTAAGATTCAAGCCAACCCAGCGCCAGACCACCCACGCCCGCCCTCTGGAGACGATCCAGCAGGACTGCGTGATCCACCGTGTCGAACGCGGCCGACATGTCCAGCAGCACTAGAAATGCTGCCTTACCCGTATCGACACGCGTTCGCAGATCGTCCAGCACGGTGATCAGGGCGGTCTCAGTCCCATGCGCCGGCCTGAATCCAAACTGGACAGCGTCCAGACAAGCGTTAGATTCCAGAAAGTTAGATAAAGTTCTTGTAACCAACTTCTCTAGAATTTTTATAGGGAATGGAAGCAGCGAGATAGGCCTATAGCTGGCAGGACAAAGCGGGTCCAAAGAGGCCTTTTTTAGCAACGGTGTCACGATTGCAAGCTTCCAGCTATCAGGAACCGAAGCTGAAGTCAGAGACTGGCAGCAGATGGTATGCAGCGGAGGTAGCAGTTCTGTCTGGAAGACCTTCCAAATCCTATGTGGCAAGGGATCCAGTGGGGAACCCGACGACACACCATTAGCCACCGTACAGAATTCCTCCAAGGAAGGGATGGGAAAGCAAGATAATAACTGTTGTTCCCCCTTGACCTCCTCCACACCCAGAGAGTGAGGAGGTTTCCGTGGAGAGGACTCTATCGGGACCAAATGGCTCGAAGTCGAGAGGCCACTCAAGATAAGCCTGATTTTTTCCTCAAAAGCAAAGGCCAAGGAATTACACAGCTCCTGAGATGCTGTGGTGACTGGAACTGCACAGGCCGGATTTGCCAAGTTGTTGACCAACTTAAAAAGGGTCTGTGATTTGTTGGTGGCTTTGGCTAAAGAATCTTCCAGGAACTTCGCCTTAGCCATCTTTAGATGGTCTTTATATTCCCGCAGAGCCTGTCTGTATTCTGCGCGATTTGAATCCGCGTACCCTCTCCTCCAAGCACGCTCCGCCTGTTTACAGTGGAGTTTCTCTTGGCTAAGATCACTAGTGAACCAAGCATTAGTTCTCCGAGGCTTGTTCTTCACCCTTTTTAGAGGGATCAATTCATCCAGTGATGTTACAATCTGATTACTAAGGGTAGCGTAGCTTTTATCCACAGTGTCCTGCACCTCAAAGGTTGTTGGCAACAAAGAAGGTAAACAAGGCCCCCTTTAATAAACGGGACCACTGTCTGTTAAATTTATGCCCAGCCGAGCCGTCACTACGCTGCCCTCCAGCCACATAAATAGACATGAGAACCAAAGCGTGATCAGTCCAGCATTGGTCCAGAACCTCCTTAATAGCAACCAACTTTTTGTCAGCAAAGACCAGGTCCAAAATGTTCCCCTTCACATGTGTGGAACATTGCACAAGCTGTTCCAGCTGTATGTTGTTACATGCTTGGCATATTTCTCTGAAGGCTAGATCTTGTGGGCCTAATGGTCTTAAATTAAAATCGCCCAGCACTATAAAGTTAGAGTGCGAGTTGGATAAATTATAAACAAGGTCAATGAATTGCTGAATAGAGGGGGCTATTCCAGAGGGAGGTCTGTAACACAGAAGACCTGACAAAACTATACCACCCTGAGCCATTAAGGAGAATCCCATGAGTTCAAAGCCTACCACCTGTTTAACTGTAAACTGTGAGAGGGCAAGTGTATCTTTACAAATAAACCCCACTCCGCCACCTCTTCCTGTGGTTCGAGGAATGTGTCTAATGAAATATCCTGGGGGACATGCCCAGGCCAACTCCGCTCCACTATCTAATGTGGTCCAAGTCTCTGTCAGGAATAGAATATCCAATTTAACTGACTCAACTAACAGAGAGATTTCATCATAGTGCTTTACAAGGGAGCGGACGTTAAGAAGGCCACAAGAGATGGAGGACGAGGACAATGGCCGCACAGTGGATTCTTTATATGAGGCTGAATGAAAATTCAGAGCACATAGTTCCTCTCGAGAGTATACTAAGTGTGTCCTCAATGGGTCTATGGAGCCGGGAGCAACCGGGACGCGAACGGGCGCAAACGGGCTTACCTCTGGCGCACCTCAGTTATTGTCACTCAAGTGACCAGACGCTGACGTCGACGGCCCACGGATCTCTTTGCCCTTCTTCCCCCCAATATGCTTGGCAAATTTGAGTGCGGACTTTGCATCAGTGAAATAGTGTGCAGTACTCTCATAAGAAACCTTCAGTTTTGAGGGATAAAGCAAGGAATACGGGATCTGCGCCTGCAGGAGAATGCACTTGGCCTGCAGGAATTCACGTCTCGCTTCCTGCACAGCCGGCGTAAAGTCTGGATAGAATGACACGGCATTACCCTAGTATGTCGATTGACCCTTCTCTCTCGCCAATCGCAAAATGGTGTCCCGGTCTTGGTAATTCAACAATTTGGCTAGTATCGGTCGAGGCAGCGCCCCTACCGGTGGTCGCTGCCCCAGGGATCTGTGCGCCCTTTCCAACACAAAGACCGGGTACAGCTGAGGATCGAACAGCATGTGCAGGAGTTCCGTCACGTAGCTCTCCATTCTGGTAATCGCCATGGTCTCCAGAATCCCGGCAATGCGTATGTTACTTCTGCGTGACCTCGCTTCTAAATCGGCGTTTTTTGCGCGAATAACACCCAGGAGTTTGTCCATGTTTAACAGTTGCACTTTCGTTTCCACTTGAAAATCGTGGTAATCAATATGCCGATTTTCCAGGGCATCTAAGCGAGTTTCGAGCGTGGAAACCTGGGCTTCCACCGAGTCTAACTGTGAGGTCAGGGTGTCCAGCTTTGAGTCGATATTTCGCAGGCTAGATCGCATTTCCTGCATTAAAGTACGCAAATCTTCACCACCATCCTCGGCATGCAACTCCGGCTGCTCCTCTGGTTGCATATCCAAAGGCAGCTCAACATGGCGAGTGGCTTGCTTGTCGAAGGTCAGCCTCGGCTGCTTGGCATCATGCTTTCCCATCTTGTATCAACTTGTCGACAGGGCACAGGTGGGTCTGCAGGCCGCCCCACCTCCAACTCGCACAATGCAGACCTCCCAACAATGGGCAGCAGCGTAGCGCGCCCCGACCTGGAAGCCCACCACAGCACCTCCTGTACCGCTCCGGGTCGCCCCAGCAGCTCACCGCATCCCGTGGCAGAACAGCTCAGAAGTCGAGCCCCAGCAGGTGTCCATGCAATCCGTAAAGTGCGTTGCGCACCTGGGTGCACACAATGCAATCCGGGGGAGAATGATACAGCAGGGTGCCTCCCCAGTATGCCACCAGTAGGCGACTTAACTACAGGGCGCCGCGGCCTCAGGTCTCTCCACCAGAACTTCTGTTTGGCCGCTGCCCTCGAGCCCCATTCCATGATAAAATAACTCCGGGTGGGGGGGGCAGCGCCAGTTCCTCAATAAACAGCACACATGGCCCAGCTCTCCGCCACTCTCCTCTCAGGACCTCCACAGACAGGGGGGAGTAAAGGCACACCCGGCCTTGTGGTCCGCTATGCTCCCCGTGACGGCTATAACTCTTCAAAATGGCGCCCTCCTGCCTACTCGCAGATATGGGGCCGATCCATCGCCGCCTTCCGGGACAATCTCAGGCATGGGGTGCGTACCGACTCACCAGGCCTCCCATGCACCTCCAGCACGGGTCCGCCGCTCGCACATCCACTGCAGTCCATGTTGGCCGAATCAGGCTGTCGCAGTGCCTCCGCTCCCCCAGGCCCGCACTGTCACTGCATCCTCGGGCTCGATTTATAAGTCCGCTGGCCTCTGCAGCCGTTCCATGCAGGCGCCACGGGCTCAGCAGGCCCCTCCCACGCTCCAGCACCTCAGAGCACGCCCAGAGCTTGGAACAACAGCAAAGCGATGGGCAGTTGGGCAGCGCGCCAAAGACACCGGTGATAGCGCCGCAGCCCCACCGCAATGTAGGATGGTGAAAGGATATTGTCCCCGTCCCGCGGAGCACACTCAAAGAGCGGCCATTCCGCTGCCAGGCAAACCACGCCCCCCAAATTCTGAGAATAATGTTAACCTTCATAGAAAGAATGGCCGCTTCAGTGGACTCTCTTTAAAGGACTAGGGCAGAAAACTGAAAAGAATGTAAAAAGCTGGGACCAAATGTAGTCTGAAAGCAAAGACAGGGCTATACGATGCAAACTGTAATTTTGTTGCAGGCGGAGCAGTGCTTAATTTGAGCAAGTGGTTTCCGGGGCTCGGTACCGGCACTTAAATATCAACACTGGTGCTGATGACTGTCTGCCACATGGGTATATGTGTCTTAATGGATGATTTGTTTTTGAAAAATTGATTGTATAACTGACTGATTAAGTGTATCTTAGTGAATACATGGCTTAGTGAGTAATGTTTAAATATGTAAATATCTGTATCAGTCTCTCACTTTGTGTATAAGTGGCTGCATGGGTTGGTAAGTAGCTACATGAGTGTCTATATAGGTTATTAGTTGTTTTTTTGAGTATCAGTATGAGTGTCTGTGTATCTGTATGGTTCAGTGGGGGTATTACGTAGTGCATAGGTACATGAATGAGTGACTCACTGTTTGTATGTGTTGAAGACAGCATGTGTGCAGGACTGCATGGGTGGAAGAGTGTGTGCATGGGTGTGTTAGTGAGTGAATGACTGTCTCAATAGTGTCTTTATGAGTAACTACATATGTTTTAAACTAGCATATGTGACTATTGGTGTATATAAGTGAGTATATGTGAGAGATTGAAAGAGTTCCTGTATGAATAAGTATGTGTTTCTATAAGTGATTGTTTAAAAGACTAAGTATGTGTAAGTTTCTGTAGAAGTAAGTGTGGTGATGTGTGTATAACTGTATATGAAAGTAAATGGATGTTTGATTCCTCTATTAGCATGAGTGACTATGTGTGCGAGTAACTCTATGGATGAGTGGCATTGTGTAACAGGATGTATAGGTGTACGAGTACATATGATGAGTGAGTACATGTATGAGTGACTGTATAGGACTGTTGGCGAATGAGTGGATGTGTGTGTGGATCTTAGAATTACTGAATAGGTTGTTGTAACTGGTATTGGTATGTTCATTGTTTTTAAATTTTTAGTTTCTATTTTTGAATGTGTGTATCAAAGTTATATTGGGGGAGAGGAGGTCTGCCACTCTATCACAAGGATGATGTCATCAGTGATGTCATCAGTGATGTCATTTGAGATGTCATCAGTGATGTCATGAGTGATGTCACTGACCATGTCATGAGTGATGTAATATGTGACGTCATCAGCAGTGCATTGCGGGCGCGCGAGTTATAGTTAGCTGAACTAACTATAACTGGGAATTTCAATGGTTTTCTACGAGTGAAAAGTCCAACTAACTATAACGCCCCTGAAACCTATGTTTTTTTCAGGGAATTTCTAAAGTTTTTTAAATGCTAATTCCTAACTATAACGTGCCTGAAACCTATGGTTTTTTCAGTGAATTTCAAAGGTTTTTTAAATGCTAATTTCTAACTATGCCTACAGAGATAGGACATGTGAAGAAAGAAGAAAAAACGTACAGTAAGAAAAAAAAGAAATGCAGAAAGAAGCAACAGAAGTCCTCAAAGATGAAGAAAAGTACAGGAAGAAGGATAACGTGCAGAAAGAACAAACAGAAGAGCAGAAAGAAGCCTTGTTGCAAAATCATCCTGTACCCTCAAATTTTCAGACGGATACTGGTGGTAACTGAGTCTGACTAACCAGTCCTAGAGCCAGTGCTATGTTAAAAGACACTCAGAATACAGTGAAAACACCTACATACACTAGGGAACACTATGCGTTGGGGTCCCCCTGTGATTAGCATGACCTCCTCTGTAAGCCCCTAGTATATAATAGGGCAGGGGATTAAAACTACCTCTTACAACGCGCCACAGGGCGTGTTTGCACACGTCACCTCATGCCCCATCCCCTCCCTTCCCCACTGTGTTAACACACCCTGTGGCCTTTTTAAGTTGGGAGATTAAGTCCCCTTGAATCCTGAGGGTCCCTAGGGTCCAACTAGACCACTAGGTACCTCCAGTAAGCACCACAGAGCTGCGTTGCAGAGAGATGTAAAAAGGGGCACGGCCTAGACCACCTCTCTGCAACGCAGCGCAGTGGCGCTTACTTGAAGCACCTGGTGGGCTAGTTGGCCCCCAGGGTCCCTCAGGATTGAAGGGTAATTATTTCCCCAACTTAAAACGTGCCACAGGGCGTGTTTGCACACGTTAACTCAGGCCCCGTCCCCTCCCTTCACCACTGTGTAAACACGCCCTGTGGCCATTTTTAGATGGGAGATAAAGTTCATTTGAATCCTGAGGGTCCCTAGGGTCCAACTAGCCGACTAGGTACCTCCAGTAAGCACCACAGAGCTGCGTTGCAGAGAGGTGTAAAAAGTGGCACGGCCTGGACCACCTCTCTCCAACGCAGCTCAGTGGCACTTACTGGATGCACCTGAAGGGCTAGTTAGCCCCCAGGGGCCCTCAGGATTGAAGGGGAATTATTTCCCCAACTTATACTGCGCCATAGTGCGTGTTTGCACACGTCACCTCAGGCCCCGTCCCCTCCCTTCCCCACTGTGTAAACACGCCCTGTGGCCGTTTTTTAAATTGGGAGATTAAGTCCCCTTGAATCCTGAGGGTCCCTACGGGCAAAATAGCCCACTAGGTACGTCCAGTAAGTGCCATTGCAGAGAGGTGTAAAAAGGGGCACGGCCTGCACCACCTCTCTGCAACACAGAGCAGTGGCGCTTACTGGAAACACCTGGTGGGCTAGTTGGCCCCCAGGGTCCCTCAGGATTGAAAGGGAATTATTTCCCCAACTTAAAACACGCCACAGGGTGTGTTTGCACACGTAACCTCTGGCCCCGTCCCCTCCCTTCACCACTGTGTAAACGTGCCCTGTGGCTGTTCTAAGTTGAGGGATTAAGTCCCATTGAATGCTAAGGGTCCCTAGGGTCAAACTAGCCCACTAGGTACCTCCAGTAAGCACCACAGAGCTGCGTTGCATAGAGGTGTAAAAAGGGGCGTGGCCTCAGAACACCTGTCTGCAACACAGTTCCCTGGCGCATACTGGAGATACCTGTTGGGCTAGTTGGCCCTCAAGGACCCTCAGTAAGTAAGTAATAGTAATCTTTATTCGGTTTATAATAGAGTAAAACCATAAAAGATATCATAACATACACATATTCATAATAAAATTTACTTAAAAATGTAGTTATATGTATAGTTAAAAAGAGAAAGTATGCGTGAATTAGGTAATACAGAAATTAATTCACTATATTACAAATTATTTCTGTGCCTCATAATACACTTTAGAAAATTCAGTACGTGATAAACTGTTCGTTCAGAATCCAAAGTTTGAAGTGCCAGCATGGCTGGTCGACATTGTCTGTGGCCCCATCTTTTTAATAAAGGGATTAGCCAGACTTTACGATGGGTATGGAAGAACTTACAGAACAATACTGTGTGCATATTGGACTGTTGTGAACGATCATCACATGGGCACAGTTCCATCTGCGTTTTCCAGTTATTTTTTTCGGGGAATGACACTAGTCTAAAAAAGAGGTTCATTCTGAACCTTGTTAGGAGCATTTTTTCATAAGTTGTAAGCTCCAGTGTCAAATATTGCTGGATATTCAGCGACTGCTGTGTCATAATTGCGTGGATGACCGATTTTTTCGCACTCAGTGATGTCAGTCTAAGGGATTCCAGGTGACTTAGGGCAACTAATTTCAGTTCCTTTTTAGATATTTCCTTCAATTCTTCTGGCATATGGTAATATTTTTCTAGGCCCAGGTCAGAGAAGAAAAGTCTTACATAGGAGAGCCAGGATATTTTGTAGGCATGGTCCAGATCCATGGTGTCGCGAAGGATGGTTTTAGTCAAGGTGTTTTTTCCAGAGATCCATACTCGCCTCCAAAGCAAAAGAGGTTGGATTTTTATTAGATCTTCAATATATGTGATTCCTAGTTCTATATGTGAGGCATAGGTGGAAGTGCCTCTTGGGGTTGATAAAAGGAACCTCATGAAGAAATTCTCCTCTTTTTGAATAGAGTCGATAGGTGTGTGGCCCCATATCCCTGCACCATATAAGGCGATGGCTTGGCATTTCGCGGCATAAATCTGTAGTAGCTCTGCTGTTGGCTTTTTGCCGAGTTTTTTGGAGAATTTCATTAGTGCCATGATGGCTCGTCTGAAGAGATGTCTCCTATTCTCGACTGCCGCTTTCCAGTTCAGGGCATCGTCAATCATAATGCCTAAGTAGGGATACTGTGAGGTCATTTCAATTTTTTGTTGTTTCAGAAAAATGGACTTGGATGTCTTTCTTGAGCCACCGGCTACCATAACATAGGTTTTTTTGATGTTTATATGGAGGTCCAGAGCGCCCATGAAATCTGCGTATTTAGATAGAGATTTCTGCAGTTCAATGGGGGTGCGGGCTAGGATAACTGCGTCGTTCGCATAAAGGAGAGCGGGGATCAAGCGACCGTTAGCTCTTGGGAGGTCTCTCCCTCCTCTCAACATAGCCTTTTCTAGGCCGTTGGTGTACAAAGAGAAGAGGAAGGGGGCTAGGACGCAACCTTGCCTCACTCCCCGCTCTACCCTGAATGGCAACGTCAGTTCTCCTTTTGTCCCGTACCTTACTCTCGCCGTGGCTTCGCTGTATAGCTCCCTCAGGAAGTCCAAAAGAGGGGGATCTACCCCCATTGCACTCAACAGTGACCAGAGTCTTGCATGCGAAACGCAGTCGAATGCAGAGGACAGATCTACATAAACCATGTAAGTAGCGCCAGGTTTTGCGTGGATGTATTTTGAAATTAACAGACTTAAGTTTAGTGCCTGTTCAACAGTTCCGAATCCCTCCCTGAATCCAAACTGTAAATCTGATAGGATGTTTTTGTCTTCTACCCATTGCTGTAACTTTTCGAGGAGGGCTTTACCAACAAGTTTACCCAGAGAGTCGAGGAGCGAAATTGGTCTGTAGCACTAGGTGTCTTGTCGGTCCCCCTTCTTAAAGATTGGGACCATGATTGAGGATGACCAAGATTCTAACAGCCCAAGCTTCATTGTTGCTAGGCAGACTCTGGTGAGTATTGGAACCCATAGGTCTGGGAGATGTTTAAATAGGTCGACTGGGACCCCGTCGGGACCTGGAGCTTTCCCACTCTTACTTAATGTTAGCGCCGTATTGACATCCTGCAGGTCAATCTCCAGTAGGATTGGGTAGGTTACTGGATTGATATTGGGGTGATGTTCTTCAGTCGTATCTGTTAGTTTAAAGATTTTTGAAAAATGATTCACCCACGTATCCTCATCGATGGCCACATCTATTTTTGGACCAGTATTGTCCGTTAACAGTGGTGTTTTGACTATTTTCCAGAATGCCTGACTATTTTTCTGGAGTGCACTTTCGTGCAAGGCCTTCCACAGAGATTCTTTCAGTTCTTTTTTCCTTGTGGCTCTGGCGATGTTATATTCTCGTCGAAGAGATTGAATATTTGTTTTATCTCTGTTTGGATTTCCGAGAGCTTTTTTCAGCTTGGAATGTGCCTTAGTGCAATCATGATTAAACCAGCCTGTGGAGCATAGATTATTTTGTTTTGGTGTTTTAGTTAGAAGACTTCTGGCTTGTTCTAATATTTTCTTGTAATTTTCCACGATTTGATTCGCCTCTGCATGGGGGTCGAGACAGATCAAGATGTTATCATAGGTAGAGTCTACTAGATGCTTGGTAAGAATGTTGGGGTCCAGTTTTTCCCATTTTATGGTGTATCCATTGTTTTTCCCCAATTCTATCCTGTTCTGTGCTAAAGTTTTTGCTATGATTGCCGTGTGTGTTCTTGGATGCGCTGTTTGGAGGGTTACTTGTAGGGCAGAATGATCACTCAAGTTATTTTCCAGGATTTTAAAGTTGGAAATTGTATCTTTAAGACCTTCTGTAATCATTATGTAGTCAACAGTGGTCTTGTGGCCCCTTCCTCTGTAAGTGAATTCTAGTCTGTCATTAGATTTTTGGATGGGGTTTACGATTAGCAAATCCAGATCAGCAAGTAATTTGTTCATGGCTAGGCCCACACTAGAATGGATAAAGTGGACTAAAGGGTTCTCGAATTCGTCCACCATTCCACAGATGTCATTTTTGGGGCAGGGATGAAGGTTGAAGTCTCCACCCCAAATGATGTTGGCGTTTTCGATTATTTGGTTAGGGCACCTATGTTCATTTATATTTGCTTGTATTAGGGAAAGAACGTTCAGGAAAGTCTCATCCGCTAAATTATTATAGATGTTAATTAGTGTGATGACAAGTTTTTTCCCTAATTTAAGTGTAAGAATTTGGAAGTAGGGCAGGAGATCTACCTTAATGATCTTCATGTCGGAGATTGTGTTTGCTAGGTAGATAGCTAATCCCCCTTTTGGTCTACCTGAGGTACTAGGGAGGGCAGGAGATATAAATGTTCTATACCCCTCAAGGTGAAGGGGCGTCGTTGTCCAGGTTTCTTGTAGACAGATGATTTGAGCCTCCTTCAAGAAGTCGGCTACAGAACCATCTACTATTTTGTTTCGAAGACCTGCCACGTTCCAAAAGATCACGGACAGATGTAAATAAGTATGGTCTACAGCTATGGTTTTTATTTGTGCAGCGGGTGAAATGAGGATGGATGGGGCTAGGGCGGTCTGTACGGGCTCCGGGGATTTACTTGTTAGTCAATCGACCATTTCCAGGCCACTAAACCTATTCATAGTCGGTATACCTAACCAATTTGGCCCTTTGATGGATTCTCTATGATTGACTTCGTATGGTTGGTAAGATGGTCGCTCCCATTGCTCCCGTTTTCTAGGTCTATTTTGTGGGCCCATGATCGGCCATGGAAGTTCTCTTTGCTGGTAGTTCTGATTTGCGGGGCGCCAAGGGTTATAGAAGTCACTGTGACGTAGCGGTGGTTTTAAGCCAGCCACATCTAACTCCCACGGCTGTGGAATAGGTTTCCGCCAAAAGTTATCAGTATCGTATAAGATGTTATTGTTACTGAATCTTTTTGGGTAAAAATATGACAGTGGTCTAGTGGCAATCCCCCCTGTGATGTTGTTTTGTTCCCAGGAGCAGATATACTCAGCGATAGTGGGGTCCTCAAAAGTGATTACGACGCAATCTCCCCGAATGGTTTTCTCCGTATGGCCCACCCACGGGGTCCTACTGACTGAAACTATTCTAGTTATACAGGGTGGCGGAACCGGTCGGTTTGTGTTCAGCCAGTACCGAACTTTATTCTTCAATGACCAATTTGGTTCCGTCCCCTCTGATGTAAGTTCCGGGACCCCCGTCAAGACTGCCACATAAGGGCATGCCTCAGGTGGCATATTTAGGGGAGGTCTTTGCTCAGTGGTCCCTTTCAGGGGTCCTTTTGTTTTTGGTGGATGCGTGTTTATTGCAGCTAGGTTTTTAGGGACTGAAGTGCCAGTGATTGGGGTAATTTCTAGTGGTGTAAGTAGGGGGTTGGGTTGTGAGGGAATGATCTGGGGATTAGGAGTTTGGTTTTGTGCGGTGAGAGTGTTTGGTACTGTCGATGATTTTGAGAAGGGTTGTTTTTTTGTGCGTGAAAGCGATACTGTTGCGAATTGCTTCGAAGTAGGGAGAGTAAGCGTAGGGTTTGGGGTAAGTTTTGTGAGAGCTTGAGAGGGTAAAGGTTTAATGGACGCTGAGATTTTTGTTAGCTGTCTCTCGATGTTGATGAGTCTAATTTCTAGAGGGCGAATTTGGGAATTTAGGAGGGAAGCAATTTCTTTAATTAATCGTGATAATTCTCTATTTTTGCCTAGTTGTAGAAGGTTTAAGGTATCTGAAGTAGAGATATCTTGAAGAGCAGATGATGGCTGTAGTTCAATCACGTTGTTTTTTGGAGGGACAGAGTGGAGAGGGAGTACAGATAAGTCTGTATCACCAACCAGTACTGGGTTCTCGGTTGATATGATATTCTCAGATTGATTTCGTGTTTTCCTAACATTCCTTTTCTTTACAGCCCCCTCCCGTCTCCCTCTCTTTTGCCTCAATTCTTCAGAGGTTGTATCTAGAAAAATATTTGGGGTTTTTTCTAGGTCGCTTTCAGTAGAGGTTATACTAAGCTGGGAAGCTGAGAGGTCTACATTATTTGGGAGGCTGGGTCTGTTTATAACTGCATCCCTTTGAGATGGCAATGGCTGTACGGGTGGGGATCTTGCGGATGCCAATATTCCCATTGAGGATCGGCGTGCTATTGCAAGTTCAGTTGAAACCCTCCCCTCAATTAGGCTTAGACTTTGGTCAATAAAAGTATTAGCTTTTGCAAGAAAGTCATCCATTGGGCCTAGTAATTTTTCGCCTATCCCATTTTTTTTGAGTTTCTTATGCTTATTTGATCTCCTGTTCATTTTCCTGGGAATGATTCCAAGTGGAATTTTGTACGGCGACGGTTAGTTATTAAGACAGGTCGAAAGCAGTGGTAAATACCTGTGTATTGGATGTCCTTGGAGTAGGGCTTGGGGGGGTGGGCCGGACCGGACTCTCACGTTCTCGAACGGCCTCAAACGGCCCGCTCTTTGCCCGGTCTTCGCCCCGGACTGCGCCCCGCACGCGTCCCGCGATGCGCGTTACGGGGGCCGCCTTTACGCTGTGATTGGTAATAGGGGCGTGGCACTGGGAGGGGGCGCGGCTCGCACGGGAAGAGGACCAGCTGGAGCTGTTGAGTGCTGGTCCTCGCAGTCCCGGGGCCAGCGCCTCTCCCTCCTCTGCGGCCACGGGATGTGCTGGGGCCTCCTAGCCGGGCAGCGGTGCTGAATGGTCCCGTGGGGCTACTCCTGTAGCCAAGAACTGCTCCGGTCGTGAACTGAACTTGCAGAAACTATTTGCGAGTGGCACCCACGAAGCGGGTGCCGCGAGAAGTTATTGTGCACAGGTGGGGGCGTGGCACTGGGAGGGGGCGCGGCTCACACGGGAAGAGGACCAGCTGGAGCTGTTGTGTGCTGGTCCTCGCAGTCCCGGGGCCAGCGCCTCTCCCTCCTCTGCGGCCACGGGATGTGCTGGGGCCTCCTAGCCGGGCAGCGGTGCTGAATGGTCCCGTGGGGCTACTCCTGTAGCCAAGAACTGCTCCGGTCGTGAACTGAACTTGCAGAAACTATTTGCGAGTGGCCCTCAGTATTGAAGGGGAATTAATTCCCCAACTTACAACTGGCCAGGGAGTGCGTTTGCAGAGTGCTGCAAGGAGGGGGCGTGGCCTCCGGCGCGATGCCGGTCTTTTATTTATTTTATTTTTTTAAGATGGAGGGCTGTGTGGCCCCCCTTCTTTTTCTAATTCATTGGCCCTGTGGACCCCATCCCCCAGGGCCAGCACCCTAATTTTTTTTGTTGAAAAAAATTAATTTGGCCCTCCCAAGGCCTTAATTGGCCCCGGGGACCCCAACCCCCGGGTCATGGCCTTTTTTTGAACAAAATTCTTTAGGAGGGGCGCTGCGTTGCCCCCCTCCTCAGGCCCCTTATGGCCCCGGGTCTCTATCCCCCGGGCCGGCCTTTGTTTTTTAATATTTTTTAAAAATACATATTTATAGAAACACCTAGGACATGCTGGACAAACCGTATGTACCTATCACCATGACGATTTGCGTGATATTCATTAAAAGGCGACTATGCATACAATGAATCCACGTGGAATGTATTTACACCGCTAGTGAAGATCTGACGTGTCTGACGCCCTACCGTGCTTAATCCCGGTGCCCCCGCCAGTGGGTACTCTCCAAGTAGACACCCTTGTTGTTTATTTATACAAACATGGGTAGCTATTGACGGGCACATTTAATGCACACGCACACCAAGCCATTCAAAGGGGATTTGACAAAAATTCGACCAAACTATGCAAGAAACAAACACACATCCACCGCCGGATGTGTAATACTTTTTATTTTACTCTCTGGAAAGGAGACGAACCTCACTTGAGAGTCACAGCGTGCTCCTGGCTGAGCCCAATGCTATGTTACACCCACCAGTGCCCGCCGAGTGCCACACACCTCTGTGTTGTATTCTACCAGCTAGTGCGTATGCTATGACACTCTCTAGCCCATGTGCACTGTAACACCACCCCGTGAATATGTCATGCCACACTTGCCTTCACACGGGTTATATTGCCCCATCTAACGTGCCTTCCTCGATGCCTATGTGATAACGCACAGCGCTATGCCATACATATAACAATCTGGGATCCATATCTTTGTCACACTGCATATGCAACGTTACACTCCAAAGCACATATTTTATATTACAACTTTAGAGACTAGTTAGGTTACACAACACTGCCCTGTGCATATTACACTCCAAGGCGCATATCGCATAGCACGAGCTAGTGCCTGTGCTATCTCGCGCTCTCCAATGAATCTGTCATTGCGCACAATGTATTGCATATTATATTTCACGGCCCGGTTCATCTTATATCACACTTTTTGGTGCATAGCTTATACCATATACTATATCTAGTTTTCATTTTCAATCGTGCTCTCAGGACTATGTTCTATATAACACTGCGTCCAGCTACCCTTTTCACGGGCATTACATTTTGCGATTGGGGGTGGAGGGTCAGGGGGTGTTTCTGCCAAGTGAGCCCGGAGTCACAGTCACAAACGTCCTCTTCTTCCTGAATAAAAGTGAGATTATGCTGCATACTTGTTCATATTTTAAGTAGTTCGCACAGACACACATTTTAAAAATAATAACGTTTCTAATACCCACCTTCTCTGAACAGTTAGCTTGCTGCCCCATCCACCTCCTCCCTATCCTCTGTTGTCTGAATCCATGGACTAGCCTCCTCCCTCCTGCCATGCATGGTCTGATGTGCTGCAACTGCCCTCCATTTAGCATGATGTACCAGTCCACTCCTCCTGTCCTCCATTGCCCAATTCTATGGTCCATCATTGACCTCCTGCTTAGCCTCTGTGCTTAGCTTGCTGCCCCTATACTCCTTCCTACTGCTCTCCGATGTCTTTGTGCATGCTCCTGCTCCATCCTTTTTGCCCACCATGTTCCATGGACCTGACACTCCTATCTACTGTGAGTGTTCTGTTGAGCTGCCACTCCCCTCCCACCTGCCTAGCATTTGCAGATGACTGTAACCTGTCCCTGCCACCTCCACCCTGCCTGTCCACATGCCATGCCCCTATCCCCTTCCTCCTGTCCTCCATGGGCCATTTTACTGCCACACCCTTCTGCCCTCCCTGGTCTGTTGTGCTGCAACTGCTCCTCCTGCCTGCCCCATGCGGTTTGTTGTGAGGCCCCTTCCCCTGAACTCTCTTGTGTGTGCCTAGGTCCTGACCCTCCCTTCTATCCTCCATGGTCCTTTGTGCATGCCCCTGCACCCTCCTTCTTGCCCATCATAGCCATTGTGCTGCCACTAACCCTCCTGCTTGCCATGAATGGTCTTCTGTGCTGCCATTGCCCCTCTGTCCTTCCCTGTGTGGTCAGCTAGCTGCCCCTGTCCCCCTCCCACCTTCCCTCCATGGTCTGTGTGTATGCTATCATAGTCTCACTGTTGCTCTCCATGGTGTGTCTTGTTTCTAGTGCCCATCCTGCCTGACCTCCATGGTCATCTTGTGGCTCCTGCCCTGCACCCTTGCCCCCAGCCCTCTGTTTCCATGTGCAGACCCCTATTCCCTCCCTCCTGGCTTGTCTGTTCCATTGTAATGCCCCTGATCCATCCCTCCTGCCCTTTATGGTCTGTCATGCTGTAGCTTTCTCTCCTGTCTGTCAATTATGGTCAGCTAGCTACTATTGCCTCTTTCCCCTCTGTTCTCTGTTGTCCATGTGCATGGTCCTGTCCCCTCCCTATTGCTTTCTATGGATTGTTGTGCTGCACTCCTGTCCCGCATGCCCTCTGTGGTGTATTGTGCTGCTGCAAACCCTGATACCAGCCCTGTAGGGTCAGTGTGGTGCACCTCTCCATGTCCCTCCTGTCCTCTGTTATCCAAGTCCATGTCCCTACCCCAATTCCTCCTGCCTACCATGATCCAATGTACCATACTTGCGAACATTTTGAACTTGGTAAGAGGGAGATTTTGAAAAAAATCTGGGGTATTGATTTTCCCCTTTGAGTTACATTGACAAAGAGGAGATTGTAGACAGGAGACAGATCAAATAAAGCCCATTTGAGATTAAAAACATTGGACGTTTCCTGGCTGAAACGGGTCTGTGGCATGTATGGTTGTACTACCACTGCCTCTTCCTTCTGCCCACAATGGTCTATTATATTGCCACAGCCTCTCTTGCCAGTCCTGTATTGTTGGTTTGTTGCCCCTGCCCCCCTTTCCACTGCCCTCCATTGTCTGTTGTGCTGCCACTGCCCTTCCTGCCTGCCCAGTGTGGTCAAATCGTTGCCTCTGCACTCTCCTACCTGCCTTCAATTTTCCGAGTCCGTGCCGCTGGCCTCTGCCTCTCAACAGCATTCCAATGAACAACTAGATTGCTAACATTCTATATTTATTACAAAAGTGTGGAACGCCTGACGTCATCTTGATGTAATCGAAACTGTAATACCTAGAGCATTTTCTTTAGAAATTACATATATGAGAGGGTCTTATTTGCATCAAAATTATGGTTAGTGCTCTAAAAAACTAAAATGAGGACATATTTTCTGAGTTTTCAAATAGCGACAAAGAACTTTTAAATTATTTGTAATCTTTATGTTTTTTTATCCAGTTGACAACTTGATTAAATGTTGCACCTAGGGGAGAGGATGTGGTGTTACTTCCAGAGCTGCAGACTTTGCAACTGGGGAACCAGGTTGGAGTTTCTGCTTCAGCTCAACATTCTGTGATTCTGGTCAAATCACTTAATCTCCCCATGTCTACAACCAAAAGGAACTTGATTTTGTGTGATGTATCCAATGTTCATGTAAAGCACTCCAATACCTGACAAGTCTGCACTGTATAAAACTGCAAATACACAAAAAATAAGTGTTTTGCACACTTCTGTCATTGTGCTACATGTGGGCTACATCTGGGTGATATTTGTGCTGCATTTGGGCTCCTTTGTCTCTGGTGGCCATCTTGGGAGTTTTATTTGTTATGAATTTTCCTAATTTCCTCATCAGTTCCTCAGCTTTCAGTTTTTTACTTTGATTCCATCAAGAAGGTATTCAGATATGTCACACATTTGCCATAAATTCTGAATGTTAGCACTCTAGTTGCTCATTACATCACTGTAGTAAAGCCACTGCTCAACACGGAAGTCTGCTGCTGGTATTAAAAGTGCATGTTTCAGTCTGCATATCAGAATTTTTTAATGAAATAGAAGAGGATTTGAGAAGTCACTCAAAATGTGCCCTAATTTTTCTTTCTTCAGCACTAATCATAATTTCTATGGCAAAATGAACCCCCTCATTGTGTTCCTTTTTAAATTAAATGTTTTAAGTGTTACCAGTTTATTGCAATCAAGATGGCTTCAGGTGTGCCATACTTTTGTCATAAGTAAGACAGTAAGCGCTCTAGTTGTTCTTAAGAACACTCTGGGACATTCTGTCATTGGGTTATACTTGGGCTACATCTGGGTGATATTTGAGCTACATTTGGGCTCTTTTGTCTCTGGTGGCCATCTTGGGAGATTTATTTGTTATGAAAATTCCTAATTTCCTCAATTACTGCAGTCTCCTCAGTAGGAAATACCTTCAGTTTTTTACTTTGGTTCCATCAAGAAGGCATTCAGATGTGTCACACATTTGCCATAAATTCTGAATTTTAGCACTCTAGTTGCTCATTAGATCACCAGGGAAGTCTGCTGCTGGTATTCAAAGTGCATGTTTTATTCTGTATGTCAGAATTTTTTTATGAAATAGAAGAGGATTTGAGAAGTCAAAATGTGCCCTAATTTTTCTTTCTGCAGCACTAATCATAATTTCTATGGCAAAATGAACCCCCTCATTTTGTTCCTTTGTAAATTAAATGTTTTAAGTTTTACCACTTTATTCCAATCAAGATGGCATCAGGTGTGCCATACTTTTGTCATAAGTAAGACTGTTAGCGCTCTAGTTGTTCGTTATGTCGTACTTTAATACTCGGGACCGCGTAGGGGACGGGGCTCTACCCCTGTCTATCTTGGTATTAGCAAACCGCAAATGGTAAATGCGGCATGTACGAGTGCTTTATATACCGTTCTAGCTATGAATGCACTGTGTACACGTTATTCTGCTTGCACTACGCGGGTTCCATTTTGGAAGCAGTGGCCATCTTGTCATTGCCCTCACATAGGCTATGATGGAGTTAATACGGGCCTCACAGTACATGGGCTTTCCCTCTGACTTCTCTGTGACCTGGGCAGCTGGCTCTGCTGCCCTGGGTCAAACCAGTCTCACGAGCTCCCCTTCCTCCGTCCACCTGTGATTAGCATCAGGGCTTGACCCGTCATAAAACCCTTTCATTCTACACAATCCCCCGGCTAATCTCTTCTACACCTGCTTGTTCCTGCTTTATGACTTGTTTCCCAAAACAGGAGATGCTCATGTTTATTGGGGGGTCTGTTTACATCAAACGTGGGATCTGAACCTTACTGTATAAATCATTGTGGGCTGGCCGAACTGGAATGTGGGATGGTCATCATGACTCTGCCTTTTCTTTGTAATGTACACTTGTATATTGCCGTATCATAAAACCTAGGAATGTATGCTTGAGGCAAGGAAAAGCGTATTTAAGATGAAGTCTGTTCCTATGATTTTCAGCAGTCTCCTGAGAACATACACGCTGTTGTACTTCTAGGATACCTGTCATTGGTCTGCAGCCAATAAACGATTCTTTGACTTCACCCAGAAGACTCTGTGTTTCTGTAGGTCCGGAACAGGGTGAAATCCAGAAGTCATAGGGTGTGTGCCCCTGCACCGCTGGGTCTAAAATACCCAGTACTTCAGTTTGGCGCCCAACTCGGGACGATTTCAGCGGTACCAGTCCAAGCCAGAGGTTCGTGAGGAGCTTCGTGTGGAAATTCCGGAGGAAGGCCGCCACTTCATCGACCCCTGCATGTCGACGTGGCCCGAAAGTCTTTTCTGCGAGGTTCTCCGCGTCCCGACGGCTACGAAGGACTGCTGCCCTGATTAATCGACCTGTTTTGGACCCTTGACGAGTTTGAGAGAGCGAAACAATCGAGAGAGTCTTCTGGTGACGCCATCGATCAGCAATATTCAGTTAAGTATAAGTGGAGCGTCTCCCATTTGTTTTGGTATCCTTCGGGATCATTTGAATTGGTACTTTGGAGTTTGCAAACGCCAAAACCAGAGGACTCGTGTATTCACGAGAATATCGTATTCGATAATCCTTTGACGTTTGGATCTAGACTAGTGAGCGAAGATGCCTGGTTCTGGACTATTTGGTAGATTATTCTGTTTGGGTTGTGGAAAAGATTTCCAGCTAGAGGAATCATGTCCGGTTCCTCCGGTTGGAACTCCAACTTATGAGCTCTATGTAAAACATGGCGTAGGCCCCATTGCATATAACGAAGTGTGGATCCACTACACCAGGAAAGATGGTGTTTTAAAATGGCCCCAAAATGGTAGTTTCGATACCGATATTTTAGATAATTTGGAAATTAAATTGTTTAAGAAGAAAGCCCGGCCGGCGATGTTTGACTCTTTCCGCTTATGGCGAAAGGAAGCCAAACAGAAAGAAATTAAGCTAGCGAAAAAGAATAAGAGAGAGAAAGGTATGACAGTAATGCAGGCAGCTGTACAATTTAGAGACAATGAGGAGGAGCAGATGAGTGAGCAATTGCACAGGCAGCGCAAGTTAGGGATTGACAAATGTTACCCAGCTTTGCCACATTCTAAGCAGAATGAGTTAGAAGAAAAGGAGAAAGATCCCCTGATGTCGCATTTGTTGAGTTCGCCACCTCCATATGCGCAAAATGCCACGGCGCCTCCCCAGCTTGTGAATATGCCGCCTCCAGTCAATATATTGCAAGCTTTGCCGCAACCGCCAGCTGCTGTGCAGCCGGCTCTTATCCATGTAGCGCAGCCCTCTCAAGGGCCGCCAGTTGTGCTTCCAACTGCCCCCGCACTTCCTGCGACTTTGCCTAATTCAGCAGCCGCCTCCCCTGACACTCTTCCTGGCACCACTCCAGTACCTGTTTCTACATCCTCTTTTCTTCCCTCTGTTTTTCCCCCTGTTTTCGCCTCCGCTTCTCCTTCAGCGCGACAGCGCTTAGCTAATGTGGTTACTACATTAATGTCTCCTCTCTTTGAGTCATCTGGTGCGACTCCTAGTTTGCAGCGTAAGCAATTGCGTAGTCAGTTGCCTAACCCTGATGAGAAAAAGGTAATAGATAGCATGGCGCGTAGATGGATTGTTTTCCCTTCACTGTATGATGTGGAATCAGTTGTCAACGTTTTCCATCAGTGGGATGCCCCAAAGCAGAGATATGTGTTTGAGAAAATGTGCAAAATTCTCTGTGAAGAATTGGAGGATAGTGGTAAAAATCCGAACCCGCAGGAATTGTGTAGAGTGAGGTTCGATTTTGGAACTGGTATAATTGTGGACCACGATATAGATAAAGCAGTTGCAGTTGTATTGTCCTTCAGGAATGATGATTGTCAACAGTCATTATTTGAACGGGATGTCCTTGTGGGGAAAAAGGTAAAAGCGCGACAATACCCCATGAGAGAAGTTCCCCCGGTATGGAAGGAAGCAGTTGCGGCTGATGCCGCTCGAGGTATTGCTGCTGCTCCAGCACATTTCCAGCGTGTTTGGGTGCATGTTCCATGGAAGCGCTCTGAGGTGTTAGCACTTAAGCAGTCCTTACCTGATCCCCGTAAAAACCCAGCAGGTTATTATAAAGAGTTGTCACAGACGGCAGGGTCATGCGTTATGAATATGGCCGATATAGACATGTTGTTTGGTAATGTTGTTCCACAGCCACTATGGGGGTCAATTCGTAATGTAGATCATAATGCAGAACTAGGAGATACATGGGCTAACATTGTTGCTGCTGATGCTAGACAAACGGGTGGTGCGAAACCAGAACCTTTAGTAGCTGAACTCCCTGGTAGAATCATCACGTATATGAAGACACTAATGCCTGCAATGCGCGTAAATTGGGACAAGTTATCTGCATGCAAGCAGAAGAAAGATGAGACAGTGTCAGACTTCTTTACTAGGTTTGAAGAAACGTTTATTGACCACAGTGGGCAGGATATGAGTACTGAGGGTGGCCAACGGCTGTTTGTGGATAAGTTTGTGCAGAATTTACTTCCTGACCTGTGTAAGAAGTTGAAAGATTCAGAAAGTTCTTGGGCTGTTTCTTCTTCAGCGCAAATACTGGCTACTGCACAGTATTATGAAAATAGAGATAAAGACGAGAAAGATAGAACAGAAAAGAAAACTAAGGAATTAAAGACAAAGGTCCTTTTACAGCAGGCTTACCCACCACGTGGAGGTCAGAATAATTATAGGCAACCCCAAGGTGTCTATCACCAACCTCAACAGTTTCAGAACAACCAGCAAATGAACGGGTATTATCAACCACGTGTCCCTGTAGGTCCCAACCAATGTTCATACTGTAAAGAGGAAGGTCATTTTAAATACAGTTGCCCTAAATTAATGCAGCGGAACGGTAATATGTATGGCGCAAGAGGTAGGGGTGGTCAGCAAGCTCCTAGAGGCAGAGGGCGTGGAAATGCTCCCCAGAACGCGCGTCCTCTGCCGCCTCAAAATACCATCAATAGCTTTGATCAGCAAGCTAACGCGATCAGTAATACGGCCCAGTATTATAATAATGATTATTATGCAGAGGACGGTGATGCAGACAGTAATGATTACTAGGACAGCCATAGACAGAGAGAGGGAGTTGTTTCAGTGCCAGTGGATCAGAGTGGACCGTATGTTGAGGTGACTACAGCAAATGTAACGGAGCCTTTTCTGCTAGACACTGGTGCTGCAAAGAGTTCAATCATGCATTCAAAACTCCCTGGCGCACCTTTGTCTGGCGAGATAAATGTTTCAGTAGGTTTTTCTGGCGCCCCAGTAAGGAACCCGATTTCTAGTCCCATGTCACTTTCTGTTGGACCTTGTGAGCTGAAAGCACCCCTGATCCTGACAACGGGTTGTGGTGAGAATTTGCTGGGATTAGATTTGTTGAAAAGATTGCACGCTACACTGTATTGTTCTCCTTCAGGAGTACAACTTACATTAGGCAAGAAAGTGATTTCCCCAATGTACTTGTCTAAAAATACAATGCCGCCTGAATTGTCATCCCTTCCGGATGCCCTTTGGGCTACTGGTCCCAATGACGTGGGCCTCTTAGAGATACCGCCATATGTGGTGACTCTAAAGGCTAATGTCAGACTGCCACGTATTCCCCAGTACAAAATCTCTAATGAAGGCCAGAAAGCATTGTTAGACATTGTCAGCGACTTGATTAATAAGGGTGTGATTGAAGAGACAAGAGGCAACGTTTGCAATAGTCCGATTTTACCTGTCTTAAAACGAACGGATCCTTCACAGCCACCTGTTTACAGATTTGTGATTGATCTTAGAGAGGTTAATAAGATTGTTGTGCCACAGTTTCCAGTTGTCCCTGATATAACTGCCTTGTTAACGATGATTCCAGCCTCTGCTGCATGGTTTTCAGTGATCGATTTAAAGAATGCTTTCTTTAGTATCCCAATTGCAGAAGAGAGCAGAGACATTTTTGGCTTTAGTCTGGGAGGCCGAAGCTTCCGCTTCAAACGCGCTCCCCAGGGCTACTGTGAGAGTCCATCCATATATAGTCAAGCTTTGAAAGCACAGCTTGATGCACTTGTTCTACCCAGTGGCGCTATCCTGATTCAGTACGTGGACGATTTACTAATCGCCGCGGATACTGAAAAGATCTGTAAAGAAGCCACATTGTCACTGTTGCGCCATTTATCCGCATTTCATCACAAGGTGTCTCTCTCTAAGCTGCAATATTGTCGACAAGAAGTGACCTACTTAGGTCATCTCTTATCGAAGGAGGGAAGGAAACTGACCCCAGAAAGAATTCAAGCCATTGCACAGTTGAGTGTGCCAAAGACACAGAGAGAAGTACGTGCTTTCTTGGGCATTACTTCATACTGTAGGCATTGGATCCCTAGCTTTTCCTTGTTGGCGAAACCTTTGTTAGCATTAACATGCAAAGACACACCGAATCCTATCCCATGGTCTGAAGAGTGCCAGAAAAGTTTTGTGGAATTGCGTAATGCATTGTGTTCGGCTCCTGTGTTGGGCACTCCTGACTATAGCAAGCCTTTTACATTGTATGTTCACGAGAAAGATGGATGTGCGTTGTCCGTGTTAACACAGCCTTTTGGCGACAGACCGCGCCCGTGCGCTTATTTTTCATCCACCTTGGACCCTGTAGCAAGGGCATTGCCAAGCTGTCTGAGAGCGACAGCTGCTGCAGCGATGTCTATCCAACAATCTGCTGGTTTGGTAATGGACAATACATTGATTGTTATGGTTCCACATGCTGTAGACACATTATTAAATAGGACCAAGACACAACACTTGACTAGTGCACGATTATCGGGCTACGAACTTACACTGTTAGCTAATCACATACACATAAAAAGATGCAATACGCTGAATCCAGCTACATTGTTGCCAATTCCAGCAGACTCAGATGAGATTGAGCAACATGACTGTCTGTTCAGAACAGAAGAAGAGACGAAAGGGAGAGTAGATCTAAAAGATACTCCCCTGACTGAGTGTGATGGTACCTTATGGGTGGATGGTTCATGCTTCAAGCTCCCTAATGGTGACACGACTGCTGCATATGCTATCACGACTTTGCACACGGTCGTGGAAACTGCACGAGTGCCACATAATTCGGCCCAAGTAGCAGAATTAATCGCCCTCACGAGAGCATGTGTGTTGTCTGAAGGAATGAGAGTGAATATATACACAGATAGCCAGTACGCCTTTGGCGTGGCTCATAATTTTGGGCGTTTGTGGAAGGAGCGTGGGTTCCTGACGTCGCATGGAGCTAAAATTCAGAATGGCAAGTTGGTGAATGATCTCCTTGAGTCACTGACCCTACCGTTGCAAGTTGCGATCATGAAATGCAGTGCGCACAGGAAAGTCACAGATGATGTTGGACGTGGGAATGCGTTTGCTGATGAGACCGCGAAAGAAACAGCACAGAATGTGAAGACTAGAATGTATGTTGCAGGCCCCGTAAGATGGGTTAATGATGTGGGAATGTGTGAGAACACAATAGAGAGTGTGAAGTCGCTTCAAGCTGAGGCCACAGAGGAAGAGTTAAGCAAGTGGAGAGAGAGTATGGGTAAGTTGGATGAGAATGGTTGTTGGATTGATCTGACAGAACATAGGCGATGGTTGTTGCCTGACGCATATGTGCTTCCAGTAGTTACTATGGCACATGGAATGGCACATATCAGTACGAAAGGTATATGCAAGTTGTTGGCTCCAGTATGGCAGAATGCTGGGATTCCCAAGTGTGCAGAGAATGTGGTCAAGAATTGCATAGTATGCTTGAAGTACAACCCTGGTAGGGGAACCCCAACTCCAGCTGGTCACTTTGCACCCCCATCATGTCCATTCGAAGTTTTGCAGCTGGACTTTATTCACATGGAAAGATGCAACAACCTGAAATATGTACTGGTGGTTGTTTGTGCTTTCTCAAAATGGATAGAGGCTTATCCTCTGAAAGATAACAATGCCCTATCCACAGCCAAAGCCCTTGTGAAAGAGTTTTTCCCCAGGTTTGGGATGCCAAGAATGGTGTGGTGTGATAACGGAAGTGAGTTTGTAGGCAAAGTGATGAAGAATGTATGTGAAGGGCTAGGGATAAAGCAGAAGTTCCACGCTGCAAATCACCCCCAATCAGCTGGACTAGTAGAACGCTACAATGGAGCCTTAAAGCTCAAGCTGGCCAAAATCCAGGCGAGCACCGGTCTTAAATGGCCTGACGCTCTGCCCTTAGCACTCCTGTCCACTAGAATGACCATACACTCACGAGTGGGACTTAGTCCTTACGAGGTCGTTTTTGGCCGTCCCGCCAACGTATGGGGTGTACCGAGACCTACGAAGTTCAGTGAGATTGAGCATCCAGTACTGCTCGATTACTTGTATGATTTGACTGTTAAACTGCGTGTTTTGCACCAACAGGTACATGATACTCTTCCCCAAGCCTCTGAACCTCCTGGACACCCTATCAACCCTGGCTCGTGGGTCCTGGTCCGGAATTTCCAGCGCAAGAGCAACGACGAGCCTCGCTGGATCGGCCCTCATCTTGTTCTACTGTCGACAAGATCAGCAGTGCGAGTAAAAGGGAAAAAGCACTGGATTCATGGTACCCACTGCAAAGTAGTCCCCTTGCCTCTGCCATATGACCAGTGGGTCAAGGAGGGTATCGCCGACTCAGAGACAGACATTGTACCTCATTTTGTACCATTCAGTGACGCACGCTTAAGAGGCACAGTTTCAGACCAAGAGAGTGACAATATTCTGCAGGAAGCTGTGCCACCATCAAATCAACTGGACACCACTGAGCCTGAACTTTTGTTTCAAGACCAAACAGCACCTGGCCGTCTCCGCTATAATTTGAGACCTAGGCCCATGGACAAATAAAGATTTCCTCATTATTTCCCTTTTGACATTTTTTGCTCTCCCATCTGAAAGACTTTCTTGATTTTTGTTTTTCGAACCACCATCCGGGTTCTGCCGCAGGGTCGCGGTGCCAAGACTTTGGGGTACAGGCCGAAGACGCTAGGTCGACGGTTCTGGTTGGTCTAGGGCGTTTCCCTGGACTGACAGGCGTACTCCTTAGCAGAAGAAACTCATCCACCGCGAGCGGCCCGAGTAGAGGATGGAGTTTTTTAAGATGGAGAGACCGATTGAGGAAATGAACTCTAACGCAAGGATGTGTAGAATTGTGAAAAGTAAATGTTTTGTCTTTTTGTGCCTTTTTACACTGTGTAGTATCATAATGTTTATTGTAGGATTTGTGTTTTTCTCCGCTCAAAAGCCCATTGCACCCACTCAACAGCCTATATCTCTTTCTACTGCCTCCTCTCACTCTTTTCACCCTTTGCCTGAACACGAACAGACCAGACGATCGGAGTTCGTAAATAACTCGTTTATCCAACTCTTGCACCAGCACCAACTAGTAAGAAATACAACCAATTGCTGGGTGTGTGGGTTAATGCCACATACCATTAACAAAGGTATTCCCTACCTAGTGCTGCCGTATAGTTACAATGGATCGTCATGGGCATTCCAAACCATGTTTCTCTATGCTCTAGATACATACTCCCCTCGCCAACCGCGTTCCATCAGACCTATCACCAATAATAAGGCTTTGATGAAAGGAGTTGCTGATATGAGTAGGGATATCAATACATACTCATCTATTCCCAAAGAAGAGTTGAGACCTTATGTAGGATGGAACGCGACGGGGTATAGTATTAGTCTGGGTGAAAGACAGCGAAAAATCTCATCTCCAATCTGGGTCGTACCCCACATGGGTCGGTTCTGCTTACAGGGTAATGGTCAGAATCCTAGAGCTCAACTGGGAAGAAGTGACTGTACTGAAACGTACACTTTCCCGTCACACTTTTCCCCTGCGTTTCTAGCTGCTAAGGGCACATATTTTATCTGTCATGACCGAGCATATACATGGCTGCCCCCTGATTTCTCGGGCACATGTTATATTGCGAACTTGCTACCGCCGACATTTACTGCTGCCTCTGACTATCACAAGACCAGAGTTGTGAGAGGTGTGATTAGTAAGGAAGACACTGCCGGTCAGGAAGCAGGAGACTTCTTCTTGGGTTTCCTGCCGTTTTGGGGACCTATGGTCAATAGTAGGAACCTGAGACAGCTGACTCGTGTGGTTGAATCCACTGTCAATGTAACGGCTGGTGCCCTTAGTAATCTGACAGCTGAGCTCCAAGCGGATCGCCTTATGACTCTGCAGAACCGCATGGTTCTAGACGTTATTCTTGCAGACCGCGGTGGGGTATGCAAGGTCATCCAATCCAGTTGCTGCATTTTCATACCAGATAATGCTCCGACAGTGTATCAAGCCATCTCCAAACTCCATAAAATATCTGAAGCCATACACGTGGATAAGGGAGATTGGTCACTGGTGGGGTGGTTCTGGGAATTGATATCTGCCTGGGGTTGGAAAGTTCTGATGGTCATTGGAATGATCTTAGCCATTCTTTTCCTGTTCTGTCTGTGCATACAGTGTGCTCCTGCGATATGTGGTCTCTGTGCTACCTTATGTGTAAGGAAACCTGTATCGAGAGACGAGCTAAGTAATAGGATGATGCTACAGCAACATCTCCATGACTTCGTGAACATTGACCTAGACTCGGATTAAGATGAGTATAGTGATTGCCTATGTAAGGGCAAAAGGAGGGTCTGTCGTACTTTAATACTCGGGACCGCGTAGGGGACGGGGCTCTACCCCTGTCTATCTTGGTATTAGCAAACCGCAAATGGTAAATGCGGCATGTACGAGTGCTTTATATACCGTTCTAGCTATGAATGCACTGTGTACACGTTATTCTGCTTGCACTACGCGGGTTCCATTTTGGAAGCAGTGGCCATCTTGTCATTGCCCTCACATAGGCTATGATGGAGTTAATACGGGCCTCACAGTACATGGGCTTTCCCTCTGACTTCTCTGTGACCTGGGCAGCTGGCTCTGCTGCCCTGGGTCAAACCAGTCTCACGAGCTCCCCTTCCTCCGTCCACCTGTGATTAGCATCAGGGCTTGACCCGTCATAAAACCCTTTCATTCTACACAATCCCCCGGCTAATCTCTTCTACACCTGCTTGTTCCTGCTTTATGACTTGTTTCCCAAAACAGGAGATGCTCATGTTTATTGGGGGGTCTGTTTACATCAAACGTGGGATCTGAACCTTACTGTATAAATCATTGTGGGCTGGCCGAACTGGAATGTGGGATGGTCATCATGACTCTGCCTTTTCTTTGTAATGTACACTTGTATATTGCCGTATCATAAAACCTAGGAATGTATGCTTGAGGCAAGGAAAAGCGTATTTAAGATGAAGTCCGTTCCTATGATTTTCAGCAGTCTCCTGAGAACATACACGCTGTTGTACTTCTAGGATACCTGTCATTGGTCTGCAGCCAATAAACGATTCTTTGACTTCACCCAGAAGACTCTGTGTTTCTGTAGGTCCGGAACAGGGTGAAACCCAGAAGTCATAGGGTGTGTGCCCCTGCACCGCTGGGTCTAAAATACCCAGTACTTCAGTTAGAACACTCTGGGATATTCTGTCATTGGGCTATACATGGGCTACATCTTGGTGATATTTGGGCTACATTTGGGCTCTTTTGTCTCTGGTGGCCATTTAGGGAGACTTATTTGTTATGATGTTTCCTAATTTCCTCATTTACTACAGTCTCCTCAGTAGGAAAAGCTTTCCGTTTTTTACTTTGATTCCATTAAGAAGGCATTCAGATGTGTCACACATTTGCCATAAATGAACCCCCTCATTTTGTTACTTTTTAAATTAAATGTTTTAAGAGTTACCACTTTATTCCAACCAAGATGGCTTCAGTTGTGCCATACGTTTGTCATAAGTAGGACTGTTAGCGCTCTAGTTGTTCTTTAGAACACTCTGGGAGGCTGCAGTAGAACACAAAGGAATCAACTGACAGTCTCTGCCCTTGTTGTATGTACATGTTTTATTGAGAATGTCAGACTTCATTCTCACGTGACTGAGAAAGATAATGTGAATTTACAGAAAATATGCTCTCAGTTTAGCTTATAGATCACCTCCCAAACCTCTGTGGGAAAAGCATGAGAAAATAGTTTTCTCTCAAACATGATTCATGATATCACAGCAGAAGGCTTTTTCACATGGTAAAATCACCTTAGAACACACCACAATACGTAAAATGAGTATGGTACCATCAACAAATGATTTATAATGTAACTAAAGTCTTAAAACCTTCTATTAACTGCAATGGTTTTTAATGAGGTGCTATCATGTATATTGGTCCCAAGATGGCTGCCAACACTTCTTGGATGAAGTGCTGACAGTCAATCAGATCTCACGATGAGATGTGTAGTTAGGCTCGCCCAGATATATATGTGATTTTACTTTTGATTTTCTCAGGAACTACTGAAAAGATTGATACCATATATGCAAAAGGCACATGCCTTACCTGAGGACTACCGCTTTGCCAAATTTCAAGTAATTCTGTTCAGTCGTTCGGGCTGTACCTTCGACTAAAGGTCCTATTGGAAAATGCATGGGGAAAACGCGTTTTGGGTTTTGGGACCCCCCTTTTTTCTCAGCCCCCGCTTGTCGAATCACCCCGAGACTTTTAGGGTAGAAGCTGAACGGAGGGCCCCATTAGTATTGAAAATTTCGCGAGGATTCGTCAACCGGCGCCAAAGTTATTCAAAATAGAATTTTCAGATTTCCTACGGAAACACGGTCCTAACTATAACTATCTACTGGCGACCGCCAGTAGATAATATATATATATATATATATATATATATATATAGCAACAAGAGACCCCTGAGCCCAGAGGTTGTAGGAACACGCACTCACTCGGAAATCAGTTTCAGTTTTGTTTTAATTCAAAGCCAAATTCATCAGCAAACAAGCCAAACAACGCTGGCCCAACGCGTTTCGGTTCTCACTCGAACCGTGATCAAGGTTCGAGTGAGAACCGAAACGCGTTGGGCCAGCGTTGTTTGGCTTGTTTGCTGATGAATTTGGCTTTGAATTAAAACAAAACTGCAACTGATTTCCGAGTGAGTGCGTGTTCCTACAACCTCTGGGCTCAGGGGTCTCTTGTTGCTATTTACACCGGCTGCCCTGTCGGGCGAACTACGCACCGCCCCGAGTGAAGAGCGCCGACCCTCAACCAAGGGCACCACAGGTTCTATATATATATATATATATATATATATATATATATATATATATATATAATGTATGCATTTATTTAACAGTGTACTTATTTAGCATCTCAAAGTACTCAGCACCAAACATTAAACTTTGAAGTAAAATGGGACAGAGATACCCATCTAGTGTCTGACATTGCACAATCTGAAATCAGGATACATGATCAATCTCAGCTTCATTGCTTGGTCAACTGGTGTAATCTTTTGCAATTTATTTGTTTCACAATACATCTTTTTCCTGCAGCATCCCATCGGAGGGCACCTTTAAATACATCAGGTCAACATGGGTGCTATTATTATTATTATTATTATTATTATTATGACTTATGGAGCGCTCAGCTACCCCAGGGAGGTTCCCGGTGCTAGACTTAGGTAAAGTGAAATCCACCCCTAATTAAAACAGCCAGGTCTTCAAGCCCTTGCATGATTAGATTTAGATTTATAGATTTACAGAGTGCAAACAAATGCCCAAAGGCATCAAGGTGCTATGGGAGGAGATAACAGAGGAGCAGGTTCACAACAATTTCCAGAAGCTTGTTCCATAGCTTCGGCCCAATGACCCGGTAATTGACCGCCCCCCTATGCACGCTAGATGAATTGTAAGCATTTTACAGCGGGACTGGTTTGATGACTGTATCATGCGTGCAGACTGGTAGGGTGCCACCAAATTTTGAATGCAACATGGAGCTGTGCCAAATCTAGCCTTGTGTGTATAGCACAAGGCTTTGAACTGTATTCTTTTGTCCACGGTCAACCAGCGAAGCTCTTGAAGCAGGTTAGACACTGACACATGCTTTGACTGCAGCATTTTTAGCAATTTGTAGGCGCAGAATCATTGCCTTCTCAACCCCCCAAAATAAGATGTTCCAATAGTCACTTCTCGACAAGATCATAGCTTGAATCATTGTTTTTTGGGCGGAGAGCGGTATTATGCTGATGATCTTTTTTACCCACCTCAATACAGTGAAAGAGGTAGAAGTCACCATGGCCTACTGAGGCTTTATAGTTAGCCTTTCACCCAACCATAAGCTGAGGATTTTACCTTAGATGACAAATAAAGAAGGCTACCCAGAGCCTCCGGGCAGTGCTGAGGCCCCTATTATTAGGGAATTATTCCCAGGACCATGACCTCAGTCTTCTCACCAATTAGCTTGAGTGAGTTTGCACTCATCCATGTGGAGATCATGCTCAAGCCTATGTTCAGGGTACCAGTGCTGTTTCCCTGTGCAGACAACAAAGCCAAGAAGATCTGTGTTGGCTGCATTAGAGAATAAAGTTAGACCACATCTTTCAACACACCTCCGCGAGGGGGTGTACATATATATCCAAGAGCATCAGGCTTAAAGGTGTACCCTTTAGAATGCCACAGGTAAGAGCATACAGTTCTGATCTAGCACTGCTTCAGAACCCCTGAAATGAGCAGTCTTCAAGGAGCTAAGACGTTCAGGCTAGCGCTGTACCCTGCAAACCTAGTGATGTTAACCTTTCAAAGAGGATATAATCGGACACAGTGCTGCTAGCCACACTAAGGTCCAATGAAATTAATGTGACTATACTGCCCTCATCCAGGAGCTGTTTCAGATGTTCTGTGACCCCTAGGAGTGCTGATTTAGTGCTGTGCCCCACCGTAGAGCCTGACTGCAATGGATGCAGACTGTTATGCTCTTCCACAAAGATAGTGAGCTGTGAGCTCACATGTTTCTCCAAGATCTTAATGAGGATGGGCAGCATTGAGACTAGTTTAATACAAGCCCAGTTTGTGGGGTAGAAGCTGGACTTTTTTAGCAGCGGTAAAACCACAGAATGATTCCAGGCCACAGGAATGCATCCCTTTCTCAGTGAGAAGTGGAGTACTCCCACCACTATTTGGAGCAAATGCGGGTCCAGCAAATTAAGTTTGGATGGAGGGAGCGGATTTACTGGAGAGCCAGATTTAATCGATAACTGTACAGTCAGAAATTGAGGAAAGTCCAACAAGGACAACAGTTCCATTTCTGAGCATCTTGGGCAACACAAGGCAGATTGAACACCCTTCTTGGGCTATCTTCCCCAGTGCAGATGATAGGGATGATACTAAGCGCCAACGCATCTACCATAGGATCCTTTTTCTTTCCCTCCCCACCCTCTGCTTATTTGATTTAAAGAGAACAAGTTCATTCTCCAGCCTAGTTTAAACTAATAAAATTTAATTATTATTTTTTAATGTTAAAATGGAAAGTTAGTTTCCCAAGACATTGAAACTCTATACATATCTCCCAAGAATCGTGTGAAAAGTTTGGGATATTACCCTGACAACTAAAGAAGCTATCGCTCTAAATTTTAAAAGACGGAAGGCTGATTAACCTCTTGTTGGAAGATTGCCACAATTGGAAGTATGTGGAACAGTTCTACTATTGAATATAATGTTTATTTAGGCAATGCGAGTTAGAAAATATATGAACATGGTATTCATGACCCTTATCCATATAGTCTATATAGAATCACCATATCCTGCAGTGGTCATGGCAATGGATTTTTACCCTCAACAAATTCATTCTTTGATTGAACATTGATCGTTTAAGTTTGAGGTGGGTTAGGAGTGCGCTCAAGAAATATAAATGTGAGATTAACACCATGACGGGATCATTTTAGATTCTTACTGTTGTATTATTTTCCCTAAACTAGAAATTACAACCCTTTAAAAACAGAAGATACAACATCTTGATAACAAAAAAAAATTGAAAATTAATTTCCCCTTTATGGAAGGGCGGCATCAAAAGGCATACCACATTAGCATAACAAAGGCTTAAAATGTATATTTGAAGTTTTTTTGTAGAACCATCGTCATCTCTAGTAGATGACTGATAGCTGTAGGATGACTCTTTAGGCCTAACCCCTGGATATATGATAAGTCTCGAGGTGGGGACTCCGTGAGATATCTATATATTTTTTAAAAACCTCAGTCAGAAAGGTTCATTGTATGCCTCCGTATATAAGAGGACTGAGTAAAAATAAAAGGAAAAACAAAGGAAAAGAAGAAGAGTGAATTATGATGGCTGATAGCCAGCAGTGTGAATGAGCTTGTTAAGAGATAAAAGGGCCCTTAAAAAACTTTTAAACTGCATAAAGGCATTGTTTCTATACGAAATATATGTTCTTACATGTTGTTTGTATGCATGACTTTTTAAACCATAAATATATTATACGTGTTACTTTTTTTGGATTATATACACAATAGAATTGTGATATTTGATATATTTTATAATTTTTGTTTTTTAAACAGGCAAGTATGAAATTGTGCTAAACTTCGGAGAGACATTAGAAATAAATGAATAAATGTCCTGAAGAAGATGGCTTAGAAAATTATATAGTCCACCAAAACGTGTTGACGCCCCCCTTTTGCATTGTTAAATTCGAGGAACATTTGAGCCTAATCATATAAGGATTGATGGACTCCAAGGCAATTGATTCAATTGAATTAACACAGCTATGATGATTTTTAATGTTTTCACTTTTTTTTGTCTCTCCTATATATTGGAATAATTTTCTCTTTTTGTGATATGTATAAATTTGTTGTTATATATATTTTTTAAATCGTTCCTATTGGTTTAAATTATGATTCTATGAATTGTGTTTTTAAGAAATGAACTTTTGTGAGTTCCATAAAAGTTGTGTGTGTGTTTATAATTGCTTTATTGGTTCCGAATTAGAAGTTTGAACCTTTGTGAGTCTTTATCCAAGAGAAATCTCTACTTTTACATTGACTTTTTGAGATGAGCCTGACTATTGGGCACCTATTTAACAAAAATGTTAGGCAATTCTTTGCAGTGGTTTTGAGATACTAAGGGTGGAGGAGAAAGTTTATTAGAGTCTGAACGTTCCTTAACCATGTTGAGCAATGTCTTAGGGCAGTTTTGGGTGTTAGCAATTTTATCTGCATAAAACACTACTCTGGCAGCCCTACAGAGCTTTTGGTAAGGTTTCAGGCCCAATTCGGACTTTGCCTTTTGATCCTCATTATATTCCTGCCTCCATTCTCTTTCTAAGCCCTGACATTGTTTTTTTCTCCAGCCGCAGAGCTTCACTAAGCAATAGGGTGAGTGGAAGGTTGCCTCCAGAGAGTTTGAAATCCACTGATCCACCAAGGGTTGATCTATATCTGCTCTGTGTTCCTGATCAGGTGCAGTGCAACAGAATTGTGCGTTCAACTCAGAGACGTGTAGTCTTGCCCAATTTCGAGATTTTCCCGGAGCAGTAGTAGATTTCGTGAGAGGGGCATCCTGACTCCTAGCAGAAAAAGGCACGGCCAGATGGTCTGACTTAGATAGCAGCAAAGGGTGGTCTGTTGTGAGATTCTCTATATTAGAGAAGGTAGGATGGAGGAGATGTCCTGCCTCATGGATGGGTGCAAGGTTGACCAAATCAAAATTCGAAACAGTCAGATCCTTCAAAAAGTAGGCACCATTTTACTCATGAGGAATTCCAAATGGATGTTCAAATCACCTATTAGTGAGAAATATGCACATTTCAAAATGTGAGGGGCAAGTAGGTCTGGAACCATTGATAACCATTTCCCTGCATATCCTTGCGACTGATAAATTACGCCCCAGAAATTCTACATTTCTAAGTGAGACCTTATGCGAAAATCAGAGCTGGTTTACTGACAGATTTATTATGGCGAGGTTCATGAATGTTTTTAAATTCATATTTCAAAACAAAAATTTATAATAAATCACACTCAGTCCAGTGCTATAATCAAATTTACTAATGTGAAACACTCCTGCATTACAGAGGAATACACTTTAAAATAAAATTAGAATCCTTTACATGCCAAGGCTTGGATCGTGCTCAGGCCCTTCAAGCTAGGCCAAATCCTTGGCTCGTCTTTGGCTCATGCCCTTTGAATTTACAGGCTCGCCCACCTCTAATAATTTTCCCAAATGACTATTTACCCTCTAGATAAAGAGTGCACATGTTAGCCAAATCCTTCCATTAAAAAAACTTAATAGAAATGGTATAACCATAAATCTTATAGATCTGTTTAGAGTTTCTCTAAACATATCATTCAATAATGGTGTCCATTTTCCTTAGCATGTATACAGTATCTAGCGGTGCTACAGTTTTTTTTAAGGTGACAGCGCAATGTTAAAGTGATTGGAGTGTGTGAACAGAACAGCAATATTCTGTGAAATTAACACACACACAAAATAGTTTTTAGATGTGAATTCTTAAGGTATGTAAGAGATATGAACTAAACAATTGCCAATATATAGAAATTCTGGTATCATTGTACATGTTCATTTTAGCTGCCATTTCCAAAGGTAAATCAGAAATGTCAACTAAAGCAGTTAAAATCATTGAGAAATGTTATTAACATTATACATGAGTGTACCACAGAACAAAACTGTTGTGTTCACTATAGGGGACTGGAATATTATTTGGTGTGACTGGATAGCTGTACCATGTAATATTATCACAATACTACTAAGAAGGTCCTTGGATTCATGCTAATAAATCCTTATCTCAGTCCTGGAACATTGGCACCGAGCAGTCAGGCTACATTAGCGGATCATGTGTTAAATATTTCAGAGTACCAACATAAGCAATAAGTAATTGACATGACACGAGAGAAATCCAACACTAATTTATAACATTTTTGTATATTTTTGTCATAATGTAGACATCAAAACAACTGAAATAGCATACACTTAACCAGAGTTATGGATTTTTGAAGCAGTATTAAATCAGTTCAGAAAAATAAAATAAAAACATAACAGCGCCGTCAAAAGGAAAAACTACTGGTGACTATCTATCTCTTGCAGGTTAAGTTACGTGGAACCCTTACAGGGTTAAGGCCATGCAGGCCCCAGGACACGAAAGTCAGATACATTTTTTGTAGCCCGAGGAGTCTAGGTGCAAAATTGTTCTGGCGGTCCTTGGTGCTAAACGGGAGCCGTGGTGGTGCTGATTTTATTGCTAATGTGGTGCTGCAAGAAACATAAATCACAAACACAACAGATACACAACTGTTGACATCAGATGATGGTTGCATGGTGTTCCCTGTAGATGCAGCATTGAGTATGGGGATCAGCTACCGGATTGGTGACCAACAAGCCTTGGCAGCAGTAAGCACAGCAAAAAGGTACAGGTACTTCACTGGAACTGAGATAGTGATGTAGTGGCCTGAAAATTTGAGACAGGCTGGACAACCAATCTCACAGTGCACTGGACCACCTGGGTTTGAGCTCACCCACAGAGGGCCCAATTTACCAGTGATTCTTTGGATCCAGCGCATGCTTTTACCTGCAGTTTTCACGGGACTAGTGTCACCATTTCAGGGGAGACTGAGGGTGTTTCTTGCTTACTCTTGGTTCCCTCTCTTTGGGAGTGCCAAGTTTTATCCAAGGATGAGAGTTGTTCACTCAATTCCAAGTTTGTTGCATCAGGGACAAAGTAGCCATCTTTTGCTTTGGTGCTGTGGGCAAAGCCCTATTGTTGGCGCCACGGGTCTCCTCTGGTCTTTCCTTGATGCAAGTTATTCAGATATGGGGTTCTGGGGTCACGGGGTCCCTTAAATCCTAGATTTGGGCAAGTGAGGGGTGTGGGAGCCATTAGACAAAGGACAGCGAGTCCCTGCAGCTAGTCCGCCCTGAGGTGACCACATCTGGAGGTGTAGGACTCCCTTTCTACCCAGAACTCACTATTCTGCCATTCCTAAAGATGGAAGAAATCCAATTGCGGTGTACAGCAAAAAAGGATACCCACCCTGGAGGTGTGGCTAACCTTCTGGGGGTGTAACCCTCACTACATAATTAATTTTCCACCTGCCCTGGTGCAAATGTGCCTGGAGTAGGCGGATGGCTGTTTCCTCCATGGGGAGTCAGCCCTGATGCATGTCAGAGGTGGTGCAGCCTTTGAAGCTCACAGCCTTGATGTGCCACTTTACTAGCCTGTTGGGAGGAGGTGTGGAAATTTAGCTTGCAAACTGAACATTATCTGCGCCATCTTGCCTCTCCTCAGCGCCACGCACAGCGAGTACACGACAGCCATTTTAGGCACCCCACTCTCTCCCCCGCTCATTGTCAATCGCCAGCACGTTCCCCTGGCGCTGCAAGCATCCCCCGCGCGCCGGCCACCCCCGCTCTCTAATACACGGGCCATAAACCCTCGCATTCTGCGCGACCCTGCCATGGAACCACATCCCACACCTGACCGACATCCCATACATGGTCATGCCTCTCTTTGATAAACCCCCTTCCTCTGCGCCCCATTGTACGAACCGATCCCAGGCCATCACCTAGCCCTGCGGATGCAGTTTATTGCCCCTACTGTAAGGGAAACACCCCACATCAAAGGGATTACAGTGGATCAAAGCCCCTACCCCCCCTGAGACCCGGCCGGTCGCACACACCCCCGGGAATTGACGGAATATCCAGCTGCGTGATAGCCATCTCCTACTATGGGTGGGGTGGGGACTTCTACTGTAGATATGTGTGGGAACGAGTTCGAAGTGGGGGTTCCAAGGAATGTCTTTCCGTACATCAAAGTCTCAATAAGAATGTACCATGTGTAATAAAGCAATAAACCTGTGTATAAGAGGCCAGGCCTCAGAGATGCAGTTAGAGCACCTCGTGACGATACCTTGCTGTCTGATCTGATGTGTTCTGCTCCGACGGAATAAAACTTTGTTTCCTGCCTTCCAGTCTCCGGCGCCTGCCTCTTTCATTGGTAAATTATCGAGTGGTATGAGAGGCGATTACCGCCGGGCAATACTTGAAGGGTTATCGACTGAAATTGCCGCTACCATTTAACAATTGGCGTCCCAAGCGTGGGGCCCATCAGAGACACGTGGATCCAGTGGGAGAGGTCCTGACGACAGAGTGAACGACTGCAACGATCGGGAGAGCTCCTGCCCAATAGACCCTCGTCTGGCAGCCGATCATCCGAACTTCACTGGTTCCGAGCAGACCTCTCTCGAGTGATCTACGGTCCTGACTGGGAACCATCAGGAGTGCCGCGGCAAATACGGAGAGTAGAGGACGATCGGGCGCTGGAGGCGGAAGACGAGAAACTGTCCACGCGGTCCGGGTAAGGTCGTGATACACGACAAATTGCGAAATAATTGATTGATTGTTTGAAGCTTTGGAATACTAGTATTGCTCATTGATTGTGCTCATTGATTGTTCTCTTTGAGATATTCGCTGTCTACAAACGGGGAGGAGTAGAAATACTCTCTCTCTCTCCCTTTGCAGATAGTGAAGGGTAGGTAACGCAGACTTTTGTCCCCGTTGAAACCCGTCGTGCCTATCTTTATCTCCCCACTGATTGATTGTCCGAACATTGATTGTTTTGAAGAATAGTGCTCTTTGAGATATTCTCTGTTTGCAAATAACGTAGAATAGAAATATTCTGTCTAGTCTTTGCAAATAGTGAAGGGTAGGTAACGCAGACTTTTGTCCCCGTTGTAACCCGTCGTGCCTATCTTTATCTCCCCATTGATTGATTGATTGATTGTCCGAACACTAGTTGTTCGATATTGGTTCTTTTGGAGGTATTCTCTGCTTACAAATAACGAGGAATAGAGATATTCTGTCTAGTCTTTGCAAGCAGTGAAAAGATAGGTAGTGCTGACTTTTGTCCCCATTGAAACCCGTCATGCCTATCTTCTCCCCACTGATTGGTAGTTGGTTCTGCCCGGACTGCTTATTAGAGGTGGACCATCCGGCTCCACTGGAAGGCACCCCTAATAAGGACATGTTCACTAAATATGGACTAGTCGCCGTAGCTTATACCAAGCTATGGCATAAATATACAAAGAAGGACCCCGAGAGTCAGTGGCCACTGATGGGATCCTTCGACGACCATAAGATAGAAGTGCTAGAAATGGCTCTGCGTAGCAATAAGACAACGCCTACTCTGCTTGACAGTATCGGCATGTGGCGCAAAGAAGCAACGCAACGGAAAAAGAGGGAAGAAGTAAAAGCAGAAAAGGAATTACGAAAGGCAGCTCACCTTGCCGCTAGAAAGTTAGAAGAAGAAATAAAGGAGAGAAGGGAAACTAAACTAAGACAGGAGCCCGAAACCTCAGGCCAGTACGCTGTTAGGACCCCCTCTATGCTCTACCCTGAGTTGTCCTCTAAGCAACGAACGAATGATGAATTACTGTTAGGTCCCCCGATCATTTACATGCCCCCTCCATACGCACCCTCCCAATCGGTAGTGCAACACCCACAACCCCCAAACACGAGCGAAAGCAGTACAGGGGCCTCGGCCCTCACGGCCTCCGCGCCGGCCGAGCCTCTTGTACTGAACACAACGTCGGCAATGACGTTGGATGACCCTGAGATGAGAAAGAAAGAGTCCACCAGAATGAATCGACTAACGAAGGATGAACGAACAGGAATCGACAAAATAGTAAAGGCACTGGTGGGATCCTTTTTGACCTTACAAAAACTAAAGTAACGCTAGGAGATAGCCCTTTGTGGGATATATAAAACCAAGGGAAGGAGCCAAACTCACGGTCGAGATGGCCACGAGGTAGCCCGACTCCATTACTCTCGCTACCTAAACATGTCTGCCCTACTGCCCACCCCGCCCAATAAGCATAACAAAATCCTGCACAAACGGAAGCCTGCTGACACCCACCATCGACGTCACCAAACTAGGGCTAGATCGCGCACAATTGGACTATGTTATTTTTCCGATTACGCAGTAACACCCTTGTGTTCATCACCAGATTGCAAATATGTACAAACACCCCAACGAAGTAGTATAGTTATAACATTTTAATAACTTATAGATATAACAAACACACCAACAGGGTAAACAGGTTAAAACACGTTTTTAAACAACTATTTACATGGCAGTCTACTGCGACCTACATCCCAAAGCATTTGCGTCCACGTGACACCGTCCTCGCCTCCCCTTCCTCAAAGTTGCAACATTGGCCTGTTTTGGGCGGTCCTTTTAGTCGGCTTTGGGCTATAAAAGCCATGCAAAAATCCATTGACATCAGTGGCGGACGACTGTGCGAATAAGCCGGAGGCTACACGAAGCGCCAAAACTCTGACAGCGCCAAGGCGGAGTCTGCCACGCTAGGCGGATCTTCCTATTCTCTTCTTCTTTCTTCAATAACGGCTAGGGTGCCCTGGCAGGGGGGAGGCGACGCGGACGGGCCTCCCCCGCCTCCCCAGGTGGAGGCTCACCAGCAGATGAGGACACCCCAGCCGTCTTTTTCATCGGTCTGCTGAGTCGCACCCTGCCACGTCGTGTGGATCCTCCCATTCTCTTCTTCCTTCAATAACGGCTAGGGTGCCCTGACAGGGGGGAGGCGACGCGGACGGGCCTCCCCCGCCTCCCCAGGTGGAGGCTCGCCAGCAGGTGAGGGCACCCCAACCATTTCACTCGCCGTCCAGCCGAGTTGGCGCCCCTGCACTCGACCGCCGGACAGCCGGCCAAGCACGGGTTCACCAGGACTGCCGCTAGCACCCGATGCGAGGAGTGGGCCCCCTCAGCCGAGTAATCGGGGACCCACCCCGGTGGCGATACCATCCAAACTGCTGTTGTTGCTGCTACTGGAATCACCCCGGTGGCGATACCATCCAAACTGCTGTCGCTGCTACTGGGCCCACCCGGTGGCTGTGCCGAAGAGCTGCTACTGCTGCTGCCTTTGGACTCCGGCGGTCGGTTCTCCGGATCCAGGCCTAACCCACCATGAGGTGATTCTGGACTCGAAAGCTTGTCTGCTCGGGCGTGGGCCCCACCCTTGACAAGGCGCCCCCTCAGCTTTGCAGGGTCTGCGGGAGTCATTGGCACTCGACTCCCGCGGACTTCCGGTAAGAACAAACCGCTGCCATCGTCCTTTGCACCGGACAGCAGCCACCTTGCCTCCGCTTGGTGCAGTTAGAAAGACTGATTCAAGACGTCGGCGGAAGAACCCGCCTGCTGCCCCGCCCCAAGAACGGGCCACGACATTGCTACAGGATCGCGGTGACGCCATGTTGACGCAAGCTGACGCTAACGAAAGTTCTCGAACTACCGAAAGGAATTCTGGTCCAACAGCTAATTCATGGAAAGACTTAGACTGTACACTGGCCCAACCTCGCCCCAAAATGGCACCGATGTAGGAGAGGCCTACAACACCTTGTGGCATTCCAGTCACGTGGCATTTGTGTTAAAAGGATATGCATGTGATATTTCCACACATGATGAGCGAAGGGATAGGAAGGGTACTGACCGAACGTACGTACAACCTTACTGATTGCTGACTTACCCATTTTTACTTAGCGTTCTTATTTTTAGATGCTAAAATAGAGTTGCTCATGATACTCGACGCCTCTCACGCCATGGCCGGCCTGAACGGTTGTAGGCCCGTATTTGTATACTGACATTGTTTTAAATAAAGGGCCTCTTGAAAGAATTACGGAATCAGTGTCATGACTAATCACATAGGTTGATAGAGATTTCTTCTTTTGAATAAATGATTGTTACTCCCATGCAATAGAAAACAGATAATGCAGTCCCCATTTGCCTGAATCTTTTTGATTAACGGAATTTGTACCCATCACACCTATCTTTTTACAAGAGTTGTCAGACAATGGTCAACCATAGCTTAAGGTATAAGCCGAATGCAAGGTATGGTGCCTTGCACCATAATACACGACCTATTGAGAAATGCATGTACGACCAGGGAACCCGAATTTAGGAGATGAATGAAATAGAACGTCTTTATCTCGGACAAAAGGAATAATAGGTCTGTGGTATTACCCACTCCTGCGGCTAGCCTGGTACGTGGTAAGTAGAACTTTTTCGTGTCCACACGCGCTAAGGTACTTTTGAATACTGCGCATCCCCTCCCCTCTTTTTTCCCTCTATAGGTCACGACGAAGTTCCGACTGAAGAGTGGAGTGGACATGGACCGCACCGAGTTCAATATCAGGGAAAACATAGACAAACGTTGTGAGATAGTGCGTGAAGTGCAGACCACCATTGAGAACATGAGAAACTGTATGGCATGATTGTGCGTGTGTGCTATGATTATACGGTATGAATGTGTATGCATCTCATGCTTAGGTCACTTGAAGAGAGCGCCACTGTATGATTGAAGTGCTCGTCCATCGATCAAAGGGAGGAGAGTAGAAGGTCCGACACCCCCCCCCACGATAAACTACAAAATACTGAAAATATGCAGCATGCATAGGAAAGAACAGGAAAGGAGAGGTCCCCATACTCAACGTAGCCCTGAATCCCCGTCTTAAGTCTCTGCGCATGATGCATGTACTGTCACATTTGTGTGTACGTGATCACCGAATTTATGTCTTTTCCCCGCTTGTGTTTTCTTACATAGAACAGACCCATGCTACTCCATGTTGTATGTGCACCAAGTGGCCTATTATCCTACCCATGTCTCTTTCTCTCTCTCGTTTTGTATCGTACGTATGCCAGATAGCCTACTTGATGCACATCTCTCTCTCTCTCTCTCTCTCTCTCTCTCTCTCCCCTCCCCTCCCCCACTAAAGGCTTTCTTTCCCTCTTTCTTTTTGAATAAATTAACGACACATACCTCTCCGATAAGTATATAATTGGCCTGAAACACGGTGGTGTTCGAACAAATTGACAGAAACAAAACGACCATACTTTACCACGTTACTACCTCTCCTTTTTGCAAATGTTGAGCTTAATCGGCTGAGAAAGAAAGGACAGGTAAGACGACTGATGTCTCCCAATCTGGCCCTCAACACGGGGACTATATGTCAGTGGTTTTTGTTTTTAAAGACACCATCTCCACCACCCAGAATTACCCTTGACCAATTACCCCGAAATAGAATGTCTAAAGCACCCTGTTCTCCCAAAGATAACCCCAGCCCTATACTAGCCGTCTCAGAGTATTTTGAACGAAACAGCTGATGACCCTATTTTCTAATAATACATCGCCTAAACTGATAAAGGGTTACCTATTGTCCCCAGCAAAAATAATGCTTAGCTTATGTTCCTCCCCGAAATGGATACTCGTGAACGCATGACAGTAGCACCTCGCGCTTACTTTTTCATAAACTTAGTAGTCCTCGGAGGAAAATGTGTATTACCAAAACTTGTGTTGAGATGAACAAGTCTCTACCGGAGAAGCCGGTTTGAATTTTTAATAGACTAGAAGGTTGACGGATGTCAGACTCCCTGCAACAAGTATCGGGCACAGGAATCAGCACCTAGAAGGCCAGACGATGGGCAGGGACACCCACAGAAACTTGCACCACAGCAATGATTAATAGATTAGTAACACACACACTAACATCAGAGTTATCAGACATCAATCATACAGCAACCGATAAAGGCATGTCCGCAACTACTCGGTGGTTGGGAGAGAGGATGAAGTATGTAAATGTCTTCCCTGCCAACTCTCTAAGATTTTGTTTCTTGTACTCATTTAAAGATAACGTGCTGCCATCGGAAGGGAGGGGTCGGACGTGACGCACAGCCTGGCTGCAGACCATGGAACATCTATGACATCGACCAAGGGGGAAGGTACGAAGCAAAAAGGGCGTGAGACGAGACACCATTATAAGGATGATAAGCGCGAAGGGCTACATCGAGGCCCCCTGCTCACTGACCAGCGTGCCTGAAGTCTCAACCCGTCGGGCCCGATTGATAGGCCCAGTGCTGGAAGATTCTGCTCCCCTTGGTCCACATTTTTGATCCGATCCCACTCCACCCCATCTTCCCTCGGCATCCCGAAGCACGTCACGCCCTTCCCTCTCTCTCCCTCTTTTATATGGATTATGAATCTGACTTACCTACAGAAGAACAGAAAGCAAGTACCCTGTCTCCAGGTACCTATGGCGAACTGTGTTAAGGAACAGGACTGTGATCGGAGAACAGTGAATGGTCACACCCTGCCACGTGAGAAATTGGATTTGAGCTGGACCTTAGCTCCACCGCCGGTGCTCAACAGTGCCAACGAAAGAAGAACAACAATAAGAGCTTACCAGTGATGGCTCTTTATAAAAAAGGACACTGGAAAGAAGAACCCATGTCAAGTTGAAAATCCTCTCCCAACCACCTTTTTATATTAACTATCTTCCTATCAAGTTTTCATGATGTTGCATCAATCACTTCCGACTGTACACTGAGAAGTTAAGAAAATGTAACCTTGTATAGTGACATTCATACAACACCAGCCATGTACACGACTATACTGACTATTTTCGATCCATACGAAGTCTGGGCCTTAAGTAATGTACGAAATATCCCTTGTTTTGCCAGAAACATCCTGTTTGCTTTACAGTATCCTATTTGTGCTCAAACGAACTCCCCTCCTCCTATCTCTGGGCCTGACATGCGGCGCAGCTAATGTAATTTTGAATGTACTTCCTTCTCGCCTACTTTATCACCTGTATGTAACTATGTGCAAATGTGTCAGATTTCTCCTGCCTGCCCTAAAAACTCTGTATCTTTAAGGAATGTACGAAAGACATTAACGATAATATAGCTGAAGGTTAACGAAGGTAAATGTCGGCCAGGCAAGCTGGCGAGATATGTTAAAAGGGAGGACTGTGGAAATTTAGCTTGCAAACTGAACATTATCTGCGCCATCTTGCCTCTCCTCAGTGCCACGCACAGCGAGTACACGACAGCCATTTTAGGCACCCCACTCTCTCCCCCGCTCATTGTCAATCGCCAGCACGTTCCCCTGGCGCTGCAAGCATCCCCCGCGCGCCGGCCACCCCCGCTCTCTCATACACGGGCCATAAACCCTCGCATTCTGCGCGACCCTGCCATGGAACCACATCCCACACCTGACCGACATCCCATACATGGTCATGCCTCTCTTTGATAAACCCCCTTCCTCTGCGCCCCATTGTCCGAACCGATCCCAGGCCATCACCTAGCCCTGCGGATGCAGTTTATTGCCCCTACTGTAAGGGAAACACCCCACATCAAAGGGATTACAGTGGATCAAAGCCCCTACCCCCCCTGAGACCCGGCCGGTCGCACACACCCCCGGGAATTGACGGAATATCCAGCTGCGTGATAGCCATCTCCTACTATGGGTGGGGTGGGGACTTCTACTGTAGATATGTGTGGGAACGAGTTCGAAGTGGGGGTTCCAAGGAATGTCTTTCCGTACATCAAAGTCTCAATAAGAATGTACCATGTGTAATAAAGCAATAAACCTGTGTATAAGAGGCCAGGCCTCAGAGATGCAGTTAGAGCACCTTGTGACGATACCTTGCTGTCTGATCTGATGTGTTCTGCTCCGACGGAATAAAACTTTGTTTCCTGCCTTCCAGTCTCCGGCGCCTGCCTCTTTCATTGGTAAATTATCGAGTGGTATGAGAGGCGATTACCACCGGGCAATACTTGAAGGGTTATCGACTGAAATTGCCGCTACCATTTAACAGAGGGAGGTGTTACCTCCTTCTTGCCCAACCCTTTGTTCCTGGGGGTGATCACACTGCCTGGCAGGAGGTCAGAATCCTGTCTTGGTGGCAGCTGGTGCGGGAAAGCACAGGCTGGTCAGCCAGATCACAGACAAGCTGGAGCATCCAGGTGAGCAATCTCTAAGCTGCCCCTGGGTGCATGCCATACCACCCAGTGCACTAGAATCATGTCAGGGGTGAGAAGGCATGTTGTTGATACCAAACATTACATATGTTAGCAGTACCATAATGGAGCTGCCAATCCCGAGAGTGCCTCGTAAGCAACCAATGCTGTCCTATAGACTGCTAACACTTCCAGTAGTTTCCAATGGGGAACACCAATATAGGAACATATACCTTCAATACACTGCATTCTGCCTCTTGGGAGGAGGAGGCCTACCATAGAAGTGTCTGACATATAATAAAGGTAATGCATTTGACTGTGCCATAGATGGTGAGGGCACAGTTGAGTTCAAGCCATTTGCACTGCTCCTGCATTCTGCAATGGAAGGCCTGCAGTCAGTAGTTTGCATGGGTCACCCAGGGTTGCACAAAACCATTTTCAGCCCGGGAACCACTTTACCACCTATGTTGGATGACTTAGGCTAGTAGGGTTGCGGACTTGCCCTGATCCTACTAGACCTTTTTCGGCTTTCCGCACTGTGTCTCACAGTCTGCTGATTAACAAACCTTTTTACATTGGCATACATTCCAAAGCACTCCAATGACTGGGCCCATTTTTTTAAAACAGTTTGTATATAGTTCAGTGGGCCCTATCATATCTCATTCCCATAAATCAGAATGTGGAGTCCCACAGGGCTGCTCATTCAGCCCTACTCTTTTTAATGTTTACATTGTCTCTTTGGCTAAAAGTGTTAGGAAATGGGGTATCAAAGTATATTCATATACTAACGATACCCAGTTGATCATTTCACTAGGAGAGTGCCAAGAGGAAACACATGGCATCCTACATAAGTGTCTCACCGAATTGGCAGACTGGATGACCAACCATTGTCTTAAGTTGAATGCTGACAAAATTGAGACCCTGTTATTCAGTGGGACCCGTCAGAAGTAGGGTGCCTCTTGATAGAAAGATTCTCCTGGCAACATGCCTCCCCTAAAGAAATCTGCAAAGAATCTGGTGTTCATCATCAATGACTCTCTTTCGATGCAAGAGCATAATAATGCTACTTATGGCAAATGTTTTGGTATCCTAAAACTTTTAAGAAGGCTGTTTAAATGGATCCAGATAGCCTGGTGAAAGACCATAGTCTAGGCTTTGATTACCACTTCTCTGCAGTTGCGGGATCTGGGAGATACGACACAGCAGCGGGCCGTCCACTCCTAGGGAGCGACCTACGCAAGGCCCTGGCTGCATCGGGCCTACTCAGCAGTCAGTTCGGCCTAGCACTAGTACACGCAGGGGCGTCGCCTCGGTTGGAGGTCCCAGCTTGCCCGGCCTCGGCTTCCTCCTGATTTTTGTGTGGGCTGCCACCTGCGGGGAGCAGACCGTCGCAGCCTCCCCTTGTGGGGCCCTTCCCTGTCTGGGCCTAGTTCAGCATTGAGGCCTCCGGCATGGACTTGGGGCTAGCCGACAAACAACTGGGAAAAATCCAGACGGACCCGTCCAGTATCCCCAGGTGAGCTGTGGGAGTGAGAGTGCTGCATGAGGCCCCCCGCCAATAGCTGCGTGCATCAGCCTCACCATGCACTGAACCTACTGGGGGTCACCACATGTTGATAGCCTGTCCCCGGAGCACCTGTCCGCCATTGCTGGCTCTTTTTGAAGTGATGAAAACAGCAGTGGCATGCTCTTAGCGCCCTTGGCAGTGCAACGTGCTTTAGCAACTGGAGCACATGTGGAGGGCTCTCTGATGGATCAGCACTAGAGCGGACCAGGGTTGGAACCTCTATATACCCCCGATGGGCCAGCCGCATCCAGAGCTTCTACCAGCACGGGGCTTAGAGCGTGGCCACCATTAGAGGTGGTTGCTGAGGGTGGGACTCGGTCTATTGCAGAGGCGGCCCAGCCAGGTCTGGGTGCGGCTTGTGGGTGCACTGAGTCTCCCGCTCTTCCCCTAGTCAGCTTTCCCCACAGAGGTTCATTGCCTTCGCACCCCAAAAGACACCGGATTGTTGAAGTGCACGGGCTGCCCAGGAGTGTGGCACAGTGCGTGGGAAACAGGGACAGCGTTGGCTGCAGATTGATTCTGCCCTTCCTGGCTTGGACCTCTCTTATGATTCTCCCGACGCGCGGTTGGCCTAACACACAAAGTTAGAGGCCTGGACCTTGGAGAAGGTGGGCTGGTTCTACTCGTCCCTCTACATCATTAAGTTGGGATATGGTTCTTCCGCAGGATTAAGGGAGATCAGACCCGGACCACTCTCCGAGAGCCCATGTAATCCCACTGGGGAATGGACCTGAGCAGGCGACGGCACAATAACAACGGAAATTTGATTCACCCTTGTGCAGGGCACAGCCTAATTATGGAGGTCCGAGGGCCCTGCTGCGGGCTAATGAGTACTAGGGGACACCGACTCTGATGGGCTTCCCACGGGGTTTCCAGATGACACTGCTTGTTTGCTCGGACACGGACACAGCAGAACCTTTCAGACCATGTCCCCCACAGCCTTGAGAGCGCTTGGAGCTTATGCAGCGGGGGCTTACCTAGCGAACTAGCAGTGGGCCATAACTGGAGCAGACTGGCGCTAAGACTTATCATACTCCTGGAGGGGTTTACAGCACTTGGAGCTCACACCTGCAAAGGGTTTAGAGCGTGGCCATCGTTAGAGGTGGTCGCAGAGGGGTGGGCCCGGTGCCCTGTGGAGACGGCCAGCTATGCCTGGGTGTGGCTTGTGGGTGTGCCGTGGGACCCCAGCTTGTACCTCAGTTGGCTCCCATTGAAGGGGTTCAGGGCTCCCGGGCCCCTGGAGACACTGCACCGCTGAAGGATGTTGATTGGCCAAGACATTAGCAGACTGCACTGGCAGTACTGGTGGACGATGATCATGACCTCCACCCGGGGCAAAAAGGAAAAATCACTTAAGGAACTCTGCACAGGCACAGGGTGGAGAAGCGGTGGATCCTACATTGCCTGACACCTTGGCACAAATGGGTGCCCCCAAAGAGGAGCTGGTGACACAGGCCTTCCTGGAGTCCTTATTCTCTGCCTTGCAAGATGATCTCCAAACAGTGAAAAGCAAACTCACCTCAGAGATCAAGGATGTCTGCATAGATATGGACTGCATAGGGGAGCAAGCGGCAGCAATGGAGGACAAGAGCGACGCCCAGGACACTGAAATGGCTGCCTTGCAGCAGAAAGTGCTTTGTATACATGATCAACAGGTGGACGTTCAATCTCACCTGGAGGACCTCGAGAATCGCTTGCGCTGCCATTACATTAGAATCCTAGGGGTGCGCACCAATGAAGATGCCGGCGATATCTTCACTTATGTGAGAGAGCTCTTTAATCACATACTGGGTAATCCGCTGGACACTGATCTTAAGCTGGACTGAGTGCACAGAGTAGGTCCACCCCGCATGGTTACTGCTCCACCGGCAGACATCTTAGTCTGTGTTCGATACTCCCGCACTAAAAAAAGAGATTCTGCGCAAGGCCAGAACACTTCACCCGTTCACATTCAGGAGCTAGTCGCCCGACCTCTACCAAGATTTAGCTGCCATCACATTCCAGAGGCATAAGACTTTACGGCCCATCACAGAGACCCTACGCCAATGCACATCACGTACTCCTGGGGGCACCCGTTGCGCCTAATCTTTCTGCACGATGGCAAGCTGTATCAACTTCGCTCACTGTCGGAAGCAAGCAGACTATTAGGGATCGATATCCCGGAAGACAATGGCAACCACTCCGACTGTGGGTCGGGCGACGGCCGACCACGATGTAGACAGCAGAGGCAAAGACGCTGCACTAAACAACCAGATCCAGCTGCAGTCAAGAGGGAGCAGCAGGCTGCCCTTGAGGCCTTGCCAGAAGCTTTAGCCAAGACGTCGACCACATGACCGAGCCCGTGCCAGCGGCATGTCCTTCATTTGATACCTAAGGTGGTCAGGGGGGAGGGGGCGGGGGCTACAATTGGTCACACAACACCCCTGTGGACTCCAATCCTGATCATCTTGGATGACGGACTGATCACTAATCTTCAGATTTTTCCAGGCGCCTGTTGTGCCTTTCTCTTTTTTATTTTTTGGGGTTTTCTGTCCATTCCTTCTCTTCTTTTCCCTTCCTCTTCCTTCTTTCTTTCCTTGTGGGGCCCTCCGTTCACTGAGTTCAGCTGCTTTCACATTTGCAGTGCTAGCGCTGGTAATCCCCTCTCGCGTGCCCTGAGCGTTGTACATGCCCTTTAAGTCACTGTGTCCCACAGCACATCCACTCCCTGGATTTAGATGTCACCATCCACACTTAAAGTTCTCACACTTAATGTGAGAGGGCTTAATAACTCCATCAAACGCAGGGCAATCATTTCCTACTTAAATAGCACAGGCGCTGACATCTCCCTTCTGCAGGAGACACACCTGCTCCCAAGAGACTGCCACCGGCTTAGGTCCCGCGCCTTTACGATACAATTTTTCTCTTCTGGACCCTCAAGACTGCAGGGGTGGCTATCTTGGTGTCTGGGGCTTTTAGGGGGAAGCGGTACAGAAGGAGGCCGAGATAAAAGGCAGACTGCTTACATACCAATTTACCATGGGGGCCACATAATAATTATAGGGTCTATCTATGCACCTAATGAGGGCCAGGAACGCTTTCTAAATGAGGCCCTCACTGAAGATACAGCGACCCAGGAGCGAAAAATATTGATTGGGGGTGATCTCTACTTGGTGTTCGACAATGACCTAGATAGATCGGTGCACAGGCCATGTAGGTGCTCTCTCACCCGCGGGGCTCTCTAGGTTGGACGATCTCGACTTGGGGGGCTTTTGAAGACACCATCATCCTCAGCTATGGGACTTATCATATTACTCTAACGCCCATAAAACCTACGCCTTCCTAGGCTTGAAGACCCTCCGGGATATTACAATCTCAGTGGACATCCCAGGCGCAGCACTGTCCGATCATGCCCCAGTAGTGGTTACACTGGCATGCCCACTGGCCCAACGATCGTCTAGGCATTGGCGCCTATGCAACACTCTCCTTCAGCGACTGAACACGGTTGCTCAGATACAAAGTACACTGGATGATTACCTGTTGCACAACGATAACCCTGACACACCCATGTCAACCAGGTGGGAAGCTCTAAAAATGGTTGTTAGAGGCAAAATAATTGCCAAATCCTCCACAGACAATACAGAGCGTAAATGGAAGAGGGAGGACCTCACACAAAAAGTGCATGAACTGGAGCAGATGCACCGACGCACAGGGGCCCCATGCATCTGACGACAACTGACCGTGGCCCGGTCGCAGCTGGCTGCCATAGACCGCGATAATGCGTAATACGCTGCACTGCGTTTGCAACATTCCTTTTATGTGGGGAGATAAAAGTGCGGGCGACTGTTACCACACAAACTTAGGGAGGTTAGACAGCGTGAGAGAATCCAGGAAATTTTGCTCTGTGCTTACCCCCCTGCTCACTCGGCTTTTAAAGTCATTTGTGTCGCCCGGGGCGATCCCTCCCTCCATGTTGGAGGCCGCGATAGCAGTCATCCCCAAACCGGGTAAAGATAGGACAAGTTGTGGGGCTTTTAGGCCCATCTCACTTCTGAACGTCGACCTGAAGGTGTATACTGGAATTTTGGTAGCGTGGCTAGCACCCTATGTGCCTGGACGTATAGACCCTGACCAGGTTGGATTCATCCCCCAGAGGCAGACGAGCGTCAATACGAAGAGAGTTATGAATCTCATAGAGAAGGCTTCCCGTATCCCAGGGGATTACATGTTCCTCACCATAGACGCCGAAAAGGCCTTTGATCGGGTCCACTGACCTTACCTAGAGTAAGCAATGATTCGCATTGGCCTAGTAGAAAAGATGAGGACACACATTCTCAACTGCTACCGATCTCCCACAGCTACGGTGAGGGTCACAGGCACACATCCACCCCTTTCTCTATCAGCAGAGGCACAAGGCAAGGATGCCCTCTGTCGCCTCTGCTCTTTGCCCTCTATATGGAGCCAATTGCGCAGAGGGTCAGGGACCACCCCCATATCACAGGCATCCATTTCGGAGGGGATACGCACACTATAAGTCTATACACGAATGACGTCCTGGTCAATCTGATGGTTCCTGTGACCACTTCCGGAGCCTTCTTGGAGGAGCTGGACTCTTTCGCAGGGGTTTCCGGGTTCAAGGTCAACATTACAAAATCCATGGTATTGAATCTCTCGCTGCCGCCCCAGGTGCGGGCAACTCTTCAGGCCCCGCGCCCTCTGCAATGATCTGACGAAATGGTCCCATTCTTAGGCATACAGCTGGCCGCAACCCTACAGGCCATGAGAATGGTCAATTACTCCCAGCTACATACGCGAATCCCCGATGACCTGCGGAGATGGAAACACTACCCGATTTCGTGCTGCGGCTATTAAAATGACAATACTACCTAAAATACTGTACCTCTTTCAGACACTTCCCTTGCAGCCTCCTACATGCTGGCTGAATCGAGTACAGTCGGAACTCTCTATTTTCATCTGGCAAGGGCGCAAGCCGAGGATGAAAAGAATAGTCAGCTTCCTACCACCTAATGAAGGGGGACTCAGGATCCCGGATCTCACGCTCTATTACAAAGCCACACAGCTACGGCACTTGGTCGAATGGAGCCGGGCTGAATCAGAGATACACTGGCTCTTCCAGGACCGTGCGGGTGCTGGTACATCCCTTATGAAGATTCCTTTTCTTAGGAAATCCCAGTGCCCGTCCAATCTATATGCCTCACAAGTGACGGGCACCACTCTTTTGGTCTGGGACCGGCCCAGCAAATGCCACGGATTGTCGACTTTCCCCTCCCCGCTCACACCTCTTTTTGATAACACGGATTTTAGCCCTGGGGTGGGCATGATGTCCTTCCCGTTATGGAAAGCAGCCTGGTGACGAGCCTTGGGCCTTTTATTCGATAAAGGAGGTATTATTCCCTTTCCTCAGCTCAGAGCTGATTACGGCCTCCCAGAATCTGAACGGCCGCATTACCTACTAGTGCGGCACTGGGCCATGCACCCCAACAATCAATCACAGGCGGTAGATGCCTCACCACATACGAACGATGGCTTATCACACGGTCCTCGGACAAGAAATTGACTTCGGACCTGTACAAAATGCTTCAGTTCGTTATACCCATACCTATCACGCAAGCCATGCGCGGTGGGAGAGAGACCTTGGCTGCAACCTCAGTAACAAGGAGTGGGAAGGAGCATGCTATAGGGCACGCCACACTGCGAGTCATAGAGGCCTTACCGAAACACTCACCAAGCTAGTGTACTATTGGTACTACACTCCAGAGAGGCTCCACCAGGCTGACTCTACACAAAGCCCAGACTGCTGGAGGGGGTGTGTGAAGAAGGGCATGTTGGTCCACCTTTTATGGGAATGCGAACATCTACAGCCTTACTGGATGCAAATCCTTGACGACGACGACAAACATCTTGACACGGAGCTCCCCTGGTTTCCTGCATATGTTCTCCTGGGGGTAACGAACCCCGCTCACTTACCCTCTGAAATCTAGTAGAGGAAGGCAGATTGCAATGGCACTTGGCACTGCCATCCAGAACATACTGATACACTGGAGATCCCCCCGAACTCCAGCGCACACAGGGTAGCTTCAGCGGATGTGGCATGTCCTGGGCATGGAAAAGATCTCACTTACAGTAACTGGGAAGGGTTCAACGTTTAGCGACCTCTGGCAGCCATTTCTGACCCTTTTTGCTCAGGATATCTGGGAGCTGACTTGCCCCAGATATCTACGCCTCTTGCAACTTAACGTACCAGATCCCTCCACATAGGCAGGACCGGTTTCAGGGACGACACCTAGCACAGCGCTGCAACACAGAGGGCAGTGGACGGGGGGTGGGAGTGCTCTTTTCGGTGTTTTCCTTCCCTTTTCACTTTCCTCCTTTTCTCTGGCTGAGTGGTGGGAATGTTTCAGTTATTCATTGTTTATTTTCTGTATAATTGCAAATGCGGATATAAGCTGTGGGGCCCTGAGTACCCCGCCGTGATGCACTCTTGCATCTTGCATTGCTTCAATAAAAAGATTTGAATCATAAAAGGGACAGGTTTAGCTCTGCCTCTGCATGCTTAACTTCCTTGCACTGGGTACCAATGTGAAAACGAGCAGGCTTCAAACTTCTATGCCATGCTCACAAGGTCTTGTACCACATTGGCTCAGAAAATTATGGACCTGAGTTGAATTTTATTAACTTTCCAGTGACTTGAGATCCTGAAATTTAGCCTTAGCCAAGACTATCAGACTAAGGAAAGCCAGAACAGGTGGGCACTTCTTTTTGCATCAGGCTGCAGACGAGTGGAATGCTCTCCCCCTGGAGCCTTGCTTCACTGTTGATCATTTTCAATTTAGAAAGACATTGAAAACCTGACTGTTTTTGGTTAAATTTCCTCTAGTATCGATCTGTTTTTGTGAGGTTCTTTCAGTCGAAATGTTAGGAGTCATTCAGCACCGTTATAACTCCTAGGGGATGATTGTTGTGCTTTATAAATAAATAAAATAAATAAATATGCCCATGGGTATCCCTGATACCATATACTAGGGATGTATAAGGGGGCAAAGTATTTGCCAATTTGGGATTACCAAGTCGATCATAACAGTTTTGGGGGAGAGCACAGGCACTGGGGTCTGGACAGCGAACTTGGGTGTAATAACCATAAGCACTTGGAGCAAAAATTAGGGAGGGGCATAGGAAAAGCGGCCCTTTCCTACATGTTCTTACAACATGTCAACCCTGTAATTTTGTTTAGAGTGTCTTCAACAGTGCAGAACAGATTCGGACACTTGTGAGGCACAGTCCTAAAATACATATACATATATAGAAGTAAATATAGTAAGAGCTGCCGAATCAATCTGGCTGTAAAATGAGTTAATCTGAGGTAGGCTTACCACAACCGTGCATCTGGGGAGGTATTATAAATAGATAGCTGAAATATATTTGTGATAAAAACTGGTGAAACAAATTCAGGTGTGCAGAAAGAAATCATAATTAAAAGGTCATTATCTAGGTAATCGAATTTAGCAATAATGTCAAGAATTGAGGTAATGGACAAAAAAGAGTAATTTCATGTGAACTTCAAACCCGGGTGCAGTGGCTCTTGTGAGGAACAAAACCAATGCCTCATTTTGATGAGGTGTAGTCCTAGAGAAATCTGTAGGTCTTCCGATGTGACAACATATGTCAACAGTGCACAAACTGAAATGCAAGCATGGTGTAGGTCTGTACTGCATCAAAATCCATAAACAGCTAAAGCTGTGTAACGCGTTCACCCAAAAAATTGGAAGGCAGCAGGACATCATTCCTGTTGAATCTTAGGTTTGCTGCATGCACCATATAAGACAAAAATGCTATTTGTTTGAGGCAAGATGGTGGCATCCAGGAGATCTCGCCAGGATTGAAAACCCCAACTTGATACATGAGAAACACTTTTTTTGTAAACTGTTTAGGAGTTCATATCTTCTCCCCTCACTCCTCCCATCACCTTACCTTCAACGCTCTCTCGTCCCAATTTCCTTCTAGTCTATTTTTACAAACCCTCTCTCTCGCCTTCCACTCTTTCTACCATGCTCACATGGCCTCCTCTCATTTTTCTCCTTAACTATTCCTCTTTCACCACATTTCTTCCTCATACTCCCCTTTTTTTATATTGTAATCTTTTTCTCTCCCAGCCTCCATTTACTAACCATGCATCTCTATCGCATTCACCTCTGTGTATCTTAGTTTTGCATTCCCATCAGTCTGAATCTCTCATCTCCTTTATTCCATTCTCTCCAGTTTTCCCCTTTTTATTTCCAAACAACTCTTACATGCTTTTACTTTTTTCCCTCTCTTATCAATCTCTGTCGTTCAGTCTTTCCTCTCATGAGTATCTTTCATCCTCACCTTTCTATTCTCCATTTCCACCATGGTTCCTTCCCTTCTCTTTTTGTCTTCCTTCTTCCCTCTTTCTCACATTTATAGTTTGTCTTCTTTCCATCTTTGATTCCTCAATCTGTTATCTCTATTTATCTATTTCTGGCCTCCCTTTCACTTTCTGCCTTCAATCTCACTTCTCCCTTTCTCTCCATTGTGCATATCTCCTTCTGGCTTCCCTCCTTCGACTCCTTCTTTTCATTATTTCAGTTCTTCCTGTTTTTACTCATTTCCTCTCCCATCACTTCTCTTTCTTTCCATTCTCTATCTTTTCGAAACACAGACCCCAGCCCCATGCAGCACATAGTGGAAAACATTGAGCAGGCCTGTGGAATAAACTGCTTTTTATGAGAGTCACACTAGGTCTCCTCACACCCTGGACACCTGGGACACTACAGAGGCACACCACTGGTAACTTTGTCCCTGAATTGTGACAAAGTTGATCTAGTAGAGAATTCCCCAATTTTCACACATGAACCATATAAGATCTTCAGTCTGCAATAGTTGCCTTTGGAAAAGTAATTCAATTTTATCCTGAGATCTCAAGCGTCTGCTTTATTCATGTATTTAAAGCCTTCATTTTAGATATACCTGTAATATCTTCTTCCAAAAATATCGACCTGACTATTGAAATTGAGTCAAAATATATTCCTTGTGTTTGATTTTATTAATGGGAAGATCTTTTAGAACCATATAAAACAAGTTCTGAAGTAGAGATTGTTCTGAGTTGGTTTGGCACTGAATGGCAGTGTGAAAGTAGAAATTCTACTTTATCTCCTGAAGACCTAGTCAGTGCTGTTCCTTCCACTTCCAGCTCTTTTTTAAGCTAATCTTGATCTACCTCAGTATTCTGCGCTGGATAAAATACCACTTGCGTATTATTGTAGTTACGGAAGATGTTTTTCAGATTTACCAGCAAATCGTGCAAATGCTACGCGCATATATTATTTAACAGAGGAGAAAGACAAGGGAGACTTGCACTGTTCCAAAATGGCATGTTTTCAAAACCAATCTGGAGTGCCTTATCCAAATTGAAGTCTTCCAATCTTCAAGAAGAACCTCTTCCTCTAGTCTAGTCAGCATAAAGATATGATGAAAAGTGTCAAATACTGCTGATAAACGGAACAGCATCAGTAAGTGGCTGAGGAAATAGATGTTATATCTAACGTTGGCCTTTATTGTATGGTGTTTAGGTCTATCGCTTAATTGCCCCAAACCTCCATACGTTTGTGATCATACTGCAGTACATAGTTGCCTCTTTCAGTCTCTTTAATAAATAAGCGACATTCCAAATTAATCGAATGGAAAAATATGGCAATTTAGCATGCACTTCTAAGATAGTGGTGTGTGCGGCTAAAGACATAGGGCCTGATTCCAAAAGCTAATGAGATGAAAGTCTTATTTTACAACTTTCTGTATTCACAAAGGGCATTAACTACTCGTAAATACTCTTTGCGAATACCGAACATCGTACATTTCAACTTTTGGTATTCACAAAGGGCATTTATGAGTAGTAAATGCCCTTTGTAAATACCAAAAGTCATAAAGTTAGACATTCGTCTCAGTTTAGCTATGTGAATCGGGCCCAGACCTTTTAACTCCCATAAAACAAAGAACTTCAGTATAATTTTCAACTGGTTAACCTTCTTTATAGACTAGAGGTCTATCTGATGTTTGTTAGTTGGTTTATTTTAAGTCTGTCTCAAGATTCCTGGAAGTCATTCAGCAAAATTAATTTTTTTAGAATAACATCTTTCTGGAAATGTAAATCACTATGAGAAGAAGAATCTTCGAAATCATTGTAATTGTAATTTGATTTTGAATGTCTTTAATACTTGAACATATATATAGTTATTATTCTGTAGTAGAAAAAAGAGGGTGGTGAAGTTTTTTATCACATAAACCATTAGTCTGTGCAGGGAAAAAACAATAGGGGCAGATCAGTGCATACATAACCAGTGTTGTCAGCCTTATGTAGCAGAATGTAGCTGAATACAATGTTGAATGCTGGTAGGCTGCAAAACAGTTTTAGCCCAGGAAAGGCTTATTGCCCAATTCCCTTTAAAAGAGCTCTAGTAGGGCAGAGCTCCAAGGGAGACTAAGATGACTGCTGTAGAAAGTTGGGTTACTGGTTGAGGGGGGTAAAACCATTCTTAAGTAGCAACCACAATCGATGTCAGTTCGAAGTCACAAGCAAACCCAAGTTAAACTGTGTTTATCCCTCTGGTAGCTTGGCACAAAAGCAGTCAGGCTTAACTTAGAGGCAATGTGTAAAGTATTTAAGCAGCACTTCAAACAGTAATAAAGTGAAAACACAACACAAGAAAAATCTGATACAGGTCCAGGAAAATAGAGTGAACTTTAATATAATATTTAGACCAAAATGAAAAAAATCCTATCAGTAGAACCAGAGTTATGCAGTCTCAAATACTTCAAGGGAGTATAGTGCTTAAAAGCACAAAGTCTCATTTGCTGTGATCTGGTTGTGGCAGACTGGTGAAAAGTAACAAGTTCAGGCTGTCTGCGATGGAACGTGGACAGGATACAGGGACCAGGTTAGTCCCGCTTAAAGAGTTACCTTCAAAAGTCCTGTGCAAAGAAATCCATTCACGGTGGAGTGGGAGAGCGTGGTGGATGGCTGTCTATGGAGCACACAGTGCAGACCAGGAGTCATGGATAGTCATTGCTGTAACACAAACATAGTGTTGGACATCATGAATGGTGATTGGTGGAGTTTCTCATTGGTGGTCACCCCAGGACGTCGATGTGTAGCACAAAGTGCAGATCTAATGTTACCAATCATTGTTGGCAGTGGCTGTAGCGAAAAGTGTTGGTCTCCACTGAGGTTTGCATTGATGGGTGGCGCAGGTGATAAGATCTTGGTGTGAATAGCCCTGTTCACCATCACAAACATACAAAAACGTTATGATTTCTCTTTTTCTTGGGAGGGAGCTCAACTAATGCCACACCAAGGGTCTAAGACCTGAGGGCACCTCAGGGGATCTGAAAATCCCTCCATCATAGGCCAGCAGGGATTAGCCAGGTCAAATTACAGATCCAGTTGCAGGTCCAGGCAGTAGGTCAGATGGGTAGATGCAAGGAAGCTTCTGGAGCTTGTCATGTCACTGTAGCTAAGAACAAGAGGTCAGTCAGCTGCCCTTGGAGTCACTTGGAGATTGTGAAGACATGGGTGACATCCTTTATATTTAGTGGTCCTGCCACAAGATACAATTATATTGGAAAAAAGTGTTGGTTGTGATACCCTCTTCCAGGGAGCTTTTCCTTTTACTCTTTGGAGTATGGCGTCAGGATTTATGATACAAATCAAAAGGTGGCAAGTTACTTACCTGGAACTTTCTGGGAGCTGTGAAAACAGCAAATGTGGCTTCCTGGAAAAAGAAGGAAGGTCCAGACATTCTACAATATCATACTCACTTTCAGAGCCTTCTGGTTATGAAGAGGCTGACCTACAACATGATGGATAATTCTACCGACTTTAAAAGCCAGTGTGAGCCCCTTTTAAACTATCTCACGGATGGTCCCTTTTACTGTCATACCCACAGCAACTTAAGATGCTAAATTTGGTTTAAGAACTTTGCCTAATAGTGATGCAAATCAAATGTGATTTACACTTCATTCCATTCTTTTAGAGTGGTAAATCTCAACCTGCAAATTTAGTACAGCTATATCGATTTTCCTAACCTAGTGTGGATACTAATGTTAAAGAGAGATGCTGTGCACTATAATGGGAGGGTAATTGAGCGGTCCTAGGAGGAGGGGGAGTTGATTCTCATTTTTCTTCTTTGTTTTTTTCTCTTTCTGTTTTCAATGTTGTATTTTATATTTCTAAAAAATGAAAAGAAATGTTATTGATTTTGATAACAAACAGTAAATGGCACACATCTTAAAAAGCTCTAGCACTAGAACATATGGACAAAGACACAGCACACACTGGTAGAACTTTGGAATGTGGGTTTGAATGTCAGTGGTTATGAGTTTTACTTCTGGTATGACAGAAGAAGGACCAGTCAAGCTATATTGACCATAAATAAGATGGCATCTGTATAGGACATGCATGGGACTGGAGACTGGTTTACTTAAACTTTGAGGGCATTGTAGTTCTAAAAAACGATCTACAGTGCTAAAGAATAGAATGTGGAAATCATTGTTATTATTAATATTATTCTTAAAATAGTAATGGTAGCAGCATATGCATCAATATTATTGTTACAATTAATAGTAGTAATGTAACTGGTATATGATATATATATTTCAACAATTAGTCTTCCTCTCAGATGGTCGATTCCGGGTCATTGGCACATAGAGACACTATGAGTTTCGTTTCTTCAATAAATAGGCAGTTTCTGAACTCTCAGACTTGTCAATGCAGCTATGGCTTCAATGGTAACTTGTGCGCCTTCCAAGCATTCATTCACTAATATTTTTTTTTTGCTCCTTTGGACATTCAGTCTTATTTGGTAGACAGGATTGACAGGAAGACTTGTTTGAACAAGGATAAGTAAAATTGCTTGAGGGGAAGAGATTGATGGATCTTAGGGATTGTGATTTGTGATAGTCTTAGAGTGGGACTCATTTTCCTCATGGCTGGAGGCTTTTGTGAGGATAACTATTGTGTGGTTAGAGAATTTGAAATGAAAGTATCCCTCCCTGTGTAGTACTCATCCTAATAGTCATGGCACATAAAATAGGAATATTAGATAGCAGTGTTCATTCATGGGATACTCAAGGTTTATATGTGAAAAGTACTAAATAATATTCAGTTTTCTTCATTCATTAGAAAACAAAACACATCAATAATTTCAACAAGGAATATATATTATTAAGCTGAAGAAATCAAATAGGTTCACCCTTTACTTTAAATGACACCACCGTTTTCGTTTTTGTTTCTTTGGAAGGGTAGTAGATTAGGATAGCTGGATATTTTTTCATAGATAACATTCATTTTCACAATTATATCCATATAATTTAAGTGACTTGAAGATTTTGGGCCGTATGCAGAAAGGTAAATTTGTTCATATACCCATGTTTATGATTAGGCCTTGTGACATTTTGGTTACGCCAGAATAATCAGAGTAATTTCAGTAATCACGCATTACTCTTGTGATGCAAAATTACTGAAATTACGTGATTATACCAGCTTGAGTAATTAAGAGTAATTTAGGGCAAACATCCTACCAAAGGAGCACAGGAACAATGATCTAATGAGAGTGAGTGGTTGCTGGCTACTGCTGCTTGTGTCCTGTAGCATTTTGTGCATCTTTGGGTCAATTTTGGAAATAGTGCTAAATGATGTATTGTGCTTCTCATTTAATGGCACATATTTGTGAATAATTGTGAAGTAATTATGCTAGAGAGAATTACACCAGTTAAGCCCACCCATATTTACGAACCAATTGACCTTACTTACATCTGCCTGGAATGCACTACAGAATTCCTGGGAGGCATAAACCCATTTATGTGTGGAGACCTCTGCCATGAGTGGGGAGTTCTCCATCCCTTTATATCCAACTCAAGCGGAGGAAATTGGACATTGCAAGTTGTGACTAGCCTTGGAGGTTTGTGATGCTCCAATGAATATTCTCTCCACCGTATTACAAGTGCCATAGGCTATTATGTGATTTTCATATCGTGGATCGGACATCTGCCACGTTTGTGATAAAGTATCCCATCTGAAAAACTTTAAATAATGTCCCAAGTCTAGCAATCTCTGCTTTATCCGTTTTGCGTTATGTATACATTTCACTTGTATTCTAGTGGGAATGTATTTCTAATGTTAACTATTCTACTCAAAGCACAGTTAGATGAAAACAACATAGCAAAAAAAAAAAAAGAATAGAGGAGGAAGAAAATGTATATCTTAGAAGAAGCAACTGACTACTTCTAGTTTACTTTAATATACCTCAAGCCATACTCATATGTATTGAACTTTAGAGGGGAGTAGGGAAACAACAAGAGAGCAAACCAACAGGAACACAGAAAAATATAGCAATGGAAGGAGGAGAGGGTAGAGGAAAGGAAAGACTCAAAGGGATTTAGTACCCTATTTTTTAGCAAAATCTGGTAATATGTAGCCACTAAAATTGCTATAGACACAAACAACTTTAAACTATGTGTGTTCAAACACATAGAACTATGCGCCACCTCTTCAAAATGCAGAGAAACAAATTAGAATAGCAACACATTTACAGGGCAATATTACAACTTTCCACACAAGATGAATTAAGGATTGTTGTGAAAAGAATTCAGGTCCCCTTTAAAATCAACTCACTTCTGGGCAGTGGTTGTTCTAGATCCCAGCCCAAATGGACCACAAAAAAAACAGAAGTTTCATATGGCAAGGAGGGGCAACTCCTTGCATGTCAAGTCTTATTCTCAAAGTTTCATAACTTGATTACAACATGCAATGAAGTAGACTTCTGTTTTTAGTGTGGACAATATCAAAATGCTTCTCCGTTTTTTGTTTATATGTGATAGAAAACAAATATTTAAAAATTACCATAAACACTCAGGGCCTGATTATGAATTTTGCAGTGCGGCTTTGGGTCCGCCACACCACCAAAGCCATGGCCAGGCCACCCGTCAGATTAGGAGTTTCCTCCTGTCTCGCGAGCTTTGTTTATTATGTTCCCACTGCTGTGCCCTGAAAATGGGCACCGCAACGGGAATGCCAAAAACTGTTCCTGCATGGCAAGGACTGATAAGTCTATGCTATGCAGGAACTGGAGTGTATGCATACAGGGGGGCACATGGTGTGCCCCCCTGCATGCACTCCAGGGGGCAGAGGCACAAAGTGGCCTTGTAGGGCTCCCTTTGTTTCTTCCCCACCAGGGTTTTCATGGATGAGGAACCGCCATAAAAACCATGGCAGAGAGGAAACTCCTAATATGCTTCATGGGACCACTGCAGTCCCACCAAGCATATTGATCCCTCCTGACTGCCGCAACAGTGCCTGGGAATGGTGGTTCCCTGGTGGCTGTGGCGTGGCAATGGTGGTTCAACTGCCCTAATCGTAATGGGGTGGTCAGGAGACAGCGGCGCCCCCATGACAGACTTGTGATTAAGCCCCCAGTCATAATGTAAGTGGTACTAACAGACCCCCAAGGATTTCTTCACAACCCAATGTATTCAAACAAAGGGCCAAATAAGATAAAACTATGGGGCATATTAGCAAGAACGTCTTTGCTGCTTTAGCGGCACTTTTTGCCGCTAAAGCGGCGATATTTTAATCGCCCTATCAGCAAACTGTCGCTAACAGCTGTTAGCAACAGCTTTGTGGCAAAAGCGACCATTTTGGGGGCCGCTTTGCATGTCAGTGATATTCATCGCTAATGACATGCAAAGTAGGCGTTCCTGACCAAAAGACCACGGAAACAGCCGCTAACAGAACCAACGCCTATTAGCAATGAGGCCCCGGCCCCGGTTAGCGATGATAAAAGTCGCGCTAACCAGGGATATCGCAGGAATTTTTACACCTGCTAAAATCCTGACTTAGCCATTATCCTCAATGGGGGGTGGATTCTAAGGCTGAATCCTCCCTTGCCTATTAGCAAGCTTTACGTTAGCAATAAAAGTTTTATCGCTGTTTTACTTGTGTTTTTGGTGGATTTCGCCGCTATCGCTGGATCTTTTATCGCATTGGAGATATACGTTGGTAATAGCTCGCTATCTCCGCGATAGGATCCAGTGATAGACGGCGATAAATAAATATGCGCTAAGCGTAATTTGCGATATTTATCGCACGCCCTTGCTAATATGCCCCTAAATGTTATTAAATATGTTTTGAATAGGAACAATGACACACTTAAAATCACTATTTAATTGAGAAAACAAAGGACTGGCCAAAAGAGAGCTACAAACAGAAATTGTTTGCTGCACTAATTATGGTTATACATTAATACTTCGAAATCAGAGTAAATTACTGGAAAATGTATTCACTATAAAAAGAAACGACTACAAAGAGTGAACTATTCCCAGCTCTAAATTTTGACATTAAACAATTTCTCATGGTGGGAGGAGTGGGATATGTTGTCACTTGATTCAGCGAGACACTTGATTTAGCAATCTAAATCAAGTATCTACTTAAATACGCGGCAAAATTTAGAAACCACAAAATTCAATATTAACACCACCAACGCAGGGGGTTCTAATAACAAAAAAAATTGAAATAGAAGTGGAAGGAAGTGGCATTTTTGACATGGTCACCCACATTTTTTGCCTGGTATTTGATGTGATTTCGAATGGAAGTGCACTGGATTCCTGCTAAAAAGGTCCCCAATGCCAAATCTCTTTCCCAAAACTGTGCGATTGTACACTAATTGGCAATACCTTTGCCACTAAACAAAGCTGTTGCCACCGTGAACTCAAAAAGCAACAAAGATGCTCAAGATGGTATGTTCATGGTGCTTCAACCATTGGTGCCATGTCCATTGGCGCTAATATATTGAATGCAGATTAGAGTGCAAGGTGGGAAATCCCTTCTTGCTGGTGGGAGCACTATTAAAATACCCTAAGGTATCAACAAGTGTGATCTGTTGAATCCAGAATTAACACTCTTCAAACAGGTTCAGTATCCCTCTTAGGAATATTTAATGCCCGTTCCATACATTATCCAGCATGTAAGTTAATCACGGTTAGCCATCCAAAAATCATGTACATATTAATGAACCCAATGCATTTCGGGTCATCCATTGACCCTTTGTCAGGGGTCACTCAATGTATTCTAGGGAGAATACGGAAACGGGAGACCGTTCATCTTACAGTCCCAGAAAGGCTCAAACTATACTGTGTGCAAAAGTGTTCGGTGTGCTCGTTGTGGAAGGAATACCAAGTGAGAACGTGTTCGAATTTATCTATCATTGAATTGGTGGAATATCAACCGTAGTGTCTTTCCACGTGCTCGTGAATAAAAGAAAAGAAAAAGAAAAGTAAAAGTCAAATAACAGCGTGTCAAAAACAGTACAGAGTTGGTGAAATACTAATCATGAAAATTATCGTGAACGAATCCACAGTGAAAGAAAGCGTGACACGTGCAATAACAATAGAAACAACATCAAAAACACTGCGCGTGTATCAAGTTAGTGCTGGAATATACAGTGGTTATAAAGTTAAGTAATGTGGTGAGAACAGTACGAAGTGCATTTAATACGTGGCGGTTAGCAAACCAGAACACCGTGGCCTGGTGCAAAATCTAAGATTATCATGCATAATTGCATGGACGAGCAAAAAAGCTTATCTTGGTCCTGCCGGCTCCCACGAAGCGAAGCTCGGAAGTGAATGTGTAACGCGATTACGTGTCCACGTTTTAATGTAGTCCTGGTGCCTTAAAAGCACAGTATCAAGTTAAAAGTAGCCATGTGCAATAAAGTTCACAATAAAGAAAAAAATATAGCGAATTAAAGTGTGTGCCGGGTTAATGTTGTGCCAAAAACCAAGAAGTGAAACATAGTGTCTAACCCTCTTTAAAATTAAAATTAGCCGTGTGTCATAAAGTAAAATGTATGACGAGAATAACGTTGTGCCGGGAAACAAAAGGGGGTGGAAAATGCAAATATAGAAAACATGATCCTCCATAAAAAGACAAAAACGCAAATGCATAAAGTGGTGTCTCTGAGATTAAAAACTGTCTTGAATACCTAAGTTGTTCATTCAGATTCAGTACAAGAAGTAAATCAAAAAATGTCAAATGGACACACTCATCTACATGATCAAAAAGGATATAAAGCATTTCAAAGTATAAGTCCAATAAGTTGAGATCAACAGGATGACATAATTACAGAAAACAATTGTACTCAATTCTATCATTCATCCCTTCAGGCTGTAGGGCATGCATTTTCTTGGTCCAATGAAATTCGGATCTAGTCAGTGGCTTATGCGGATCAATGTCATCTCTAAGTTTCAGTGCCTCTAGTATGGTGAAGCGGAGTTGTGCTATGTTATGTCTGGCTTCAAGCTAGTGGGTTGCCATGGTAGATTTCTCATTCTTGTTACGGATGTTACTCTTGTCCTCTCCTATGCACACTTTCACTTTTCTTTCAGTCTTCCCCACATATATTTTGCCGCAGGGACATTTCAATGCATAAATGACGTTGTCTGTGTCACATGTGCTAGAATGTTTTAGTTCGATCGTGTTTCCCTGTGTGGTATGAATGAACTAGTTGCCAACCATAACATTGTTACAATGTACACAGTTCATACACTTTTGCATGCCTTTAGAGTTCTTCTGTGTTGACTCAGGCTTTTTGTTCAATAGTTCTTTCAGGTTATGATGAGATTGCTGCATTGCAAAAGTTGGTCGTTGTGGAAAAAGCTTTTTCAAATCTGGCTCAGTCTGGATGATGGTCCAGTGTTTCATGATAATCGATTTAATCAAGTTTGATTGCGTAGAATATTTCAAAAGACAAACAATGGTATTGGACCGCTTTGGAACTGTGCGTCGTAACAACGAAGCTCTATCTAAAGCTGCAACACTTTGTGTGGCGTTTTCAAGTATTTGTTCAGGATTTCCATGCTGTTTGAACTTGTTACTGAATTTTTTTTGATAACGCCCTTAGTTTTTTCAGGGTCAGACGTGATCCATTTAAGTCTGATGAATTGGGAACACGGTAAGTGTTGTTTTAAAGAATTTTGATGAAAACTCAGAAAATGCAGGGAATTGTTTCTGTCAGTCATTTTAGTGTAAACCCTTGTTTTGTTTGTTCCTGAGTCCATTTGGATCGATACATACAGAAAAGCTATATTGTTTTTCTCAATCTGGTAAGTGATTTTGATACGATCATGAATGTGATTCAACTCTTGGATGTTGTTTTCCAAAAGCTTAATATCTTGTTCCAAATAATTAGGATGTCATCTCTATAGTGCTTAAATAACACTAGATGTTCAGTCCATTGATTGTTCTGGAGATTGTGGCCAGATTCCAATTTGGCCAGAAAATATTAGCATATGAAGGGGCTCCAGCAAATCCTATTGGGGTTCAGTTGTTTTGGGCGTAATAAACGCCATTCCATTCAAAATAACTGTGCACCAGTGCAAATGAAGCAGCTCTAGTAATAGTACTTTTTCTGCTCTGATCATGTCTTGTTTCAATAATGCCCATTCCATGGCTTCTATGCCATCTTTATGTGGTATAGAGGTATAGAGAGCAGTAACGTCAATTATACACAAGTATCAATTTTCAATACCATCCGTATTGAGTTCATGTAATAGATTCAGTAGTGATGTGGTGTCCTGAATGTAAGTAGGTCGTTGCTGCAAGATAGGTTGTAAAAAGCTGTCCAGGTATCTCCCGATGGGTTCTGATAATGATCCACATGCCTATACTATAGGGCGGAAAGGAGGTTTTTCGATGTCTTTACGGATTTTTGGGAGCATGTAGAGTTTGGGACATCTAGGGTAAGGTGTGTAGAGATACTTTTTGGTGTTTTCGCTGATCCATCCCATCTCTAAGGCTCGCAACAAAATTTGTTGCAATATTTTCTGATAAGCTGAAGTTGGATCATGGTCGAGTTTAGAATATGTGTTTCTATCGTGAATGTGATCCATCACACTTTATTCGTAGAACTCTGAGTCTAGCACAACCAGTGTGCCCCCTTTGTCAGTTTTTTGGAAAGTTAGTCGGGTATATTGTGCCAATTGCTTCAAAGTACTCCATTCCTTTGCTGTAAAGTTCACACGCTTGTTATTTTTTAAACTGATCTGCTTGAACTCAGCTTTGACGAGTCGTCCAAGTACATCAATTGATTTATGCGAAATGGGTGAAGAGAAGGAACTCTTTGGTTTGAACTCTTTGAATTTCGGCTCATCCTGTGGAGCAGCGGTGGGTTCCATAGTGCTATAAAAATACTTCAGTCTCAAAATTCTAGCAAACTTGAAAAATGCGATTTCTGTTTCGGCCAAGTAGCTATGGTAAGTTGGTACATATGACGTGCCTTTGTTGAGAACCGCGATTTGAAAATTGGATAAATTCACCTTAGAAATGTTGATCACTGAGTTACTCTTGTCTTGCTTTGAGTGGATCTCTTGTCTAGCTTTTTCCCCTCCTTGTTTTTGTGTGGATTTTTTGGGTCGATGGTTGGACGCTGGGCTGGTTGACAAAAAAAAGAAGCCTTTGATGTGTGTGGTCCTGCTGTTATGCCTTCGGATTGTGTTGCTGTTCTACCATTTCTACTTAATGATGGATGATTGTGTGCTATATCTGATTCTGATACGACACTTTCTTGTGATGAGCCAGATGTGGATGGTTTTTGCCATTTGTGCTGGTTATAGACTTCGGCCCATGTATACACTTTGTCTAGTTTGTAGTTGATTGCATCTCGACGAAGTTTTTTGATTTTGCGTTCATGTATATCTTTGGCTTATTTTTCTAGTTTGGCATTAAGATCTTGTAGAAGATCATCCCAGTTTTCTGGAGTCTTGTCAGACAGTTTCTTCTTGATGGTTTCAATCTCATCATTTAAAGATTTGAGTATGTTGGATAATTCCTCAATGATCAGGAAAACTAAGTCTAGAGAACACTTGTTTAGGATCTGGTACCACTTCTCCATGAAATTTTTGTTGGTTTTACAGAGCATAGGTTTAAGTGCAATCAATTCTTAAGCCTCTTGGGATCCTTTTGGCCTTGTGGTAATGAATGAGGGTGGTTGCATGAAGTCTATGGTTGATCTCTTTGCGACTTAGATATTCCTGTTGTTTTATTAACTGCATTGTTGTAGATACATGTGGACTGTAGAGCCTGGCCTCCTGTACCAGACCATATATTTCAGTGGCTGCTTCAGTGGAAAAGGCTAAAGTGTCTGCTTTATTGGCTGTCAATAGTGCGATTTCTTCGAAAAACATTTTGAATTGTGCACAGTTGGAAGAACTGAGGGCAAACTGTGGATATAAACAAAACTGTTGCCACCGTGCACTCAAAAAGAAACAAAGATGCTCAAAATGCTATGTTCATGGTGCTTCAACCACCGGCGCCGTGTCCATTGGCGCTAATATATTTGAATGCCGATTAGAGTGCAAGGTGGAAAATCCCTTCATGCTGGTGGGAGCACTAATAAAATACCCTAAGGTATCAACAAGTTTGATCTGTTGAATCCTGAATTAACACTCTTCAAACAGGTTCAGTATCCATCTTAGGAATATTTAATGCCCGTTCCGTACATTATCCAGCATGTAAGTTAATCACAGTTAGCCATCCAAAAATCCTTTACATATTAATTAACCCGATGCATTTCGGGTCATCCACTGACCCTTTGTCAGGGGTCACTCAATGTATTCTAGGGAGAAAACGGAAATGGGAGACCGTTCATCTTACAGTCCAAGAAAGGCTCAAACTATTATAAAGTTAGCCAAAGTGTTCCATGTGCTCGTTTAGGAAGGAATACCAAGTGAGAACGTGTTTGAATCTATCTATCATTAAATTGGTGGAATATCAACCGTAGTGTCTTTCCACATGCTCGTGAATAAAATAAAATAAAAATAAAATAAAAATTCAAATAACAGCGTGTCAAAAACAGCACCGAGACGGTAAAAATACTAATCGTGAAAATTATTGCGAATGAAACCACAGTGATAGAAAGCATAACACGTGCAATAACAATAGAAATGCCATCAAAAACACTGCACATGTGTATCAAGTTGGTGCTGGAATATAGAGGTGGTTATAAAGTCTAGTAATGTAGTCAGAACAGTACGAAGTGCATTTAATACATGGCGGTTAGCAATCCAGAATGCCGTGGCCTGGTGCAAAATCTAAGATAAACATGCATAATTGCATGGACGACCCAAAAAAATTACCTAGGTCCCGCCAGCTCCCGCAAAGCGAAGCTCAGAAGTGAATGTGTAACGCAATTACGTATCCACGTTATAACGTAGTCCTGGCACCATAAAGGCACAGTATCAAGTACTGTTAAAAATAGCCGTGTGCAATAAAGTTCAAGACAAAGAAAAAAAAAATAGCGGATTAAAGTTTCTGCTGGGTTAACATTGTGCCAAAAATTAAGAATTGAAACCTAGTGATTAATCCTTAAAATTAAAATTAGCCGTGTGTCATAAAGTAAGGTGTATGACGAGTATAACGTTGTGCCGGGAAACAAAAGGATGTGGAAAATGTGAATATAGAAAACATGATCCTCCATAAAAAGAAAAAACACAAATGCATAAAGTGGTGTCTCTGAGATTAAAAACTGACTTAAATACCTAAATTGTTCATTCAGATACAGTACAAGAAGTAAATCAAAAAATGTCACACGGACCTTTGGCACTACCTGTAAGTCCCTAGTAGTTGGTACCCTGGTAGCTAGGGCAAGGAACCTAAAGAGGGTCCTTAAGGGTTACAGCACGATTTGTGCCACCGTAAAGGACCCCTCAACAAACACATACAGACTGCCACTTCAGGCTGTGTGTCTTGGTGTAGACAAAAATGAAAACAGGACTTGGCACATATCCCTTGTGCCATGTCCACAAACACTGCATGCAGTATTGGTAAGTCACCCCTTCAGCAAGCCTTATGGCCCTAAAACAGGGTGCACTCTGCTACATGTGAGGACATATCTGCATGAGCCGATATGCTCCTGTGTAGGTGAGCTCTATTGTAAGAGTGAACAGTGGAGTCATTTTAAGTACATGTGCTAGGCACTGGTGAAAACGAGATCCCCAGCTACATGATGGCTTCACTGAAAATAGAGCTGTTTGGTATCAAACATCTCATATTAATAAACCCACACTGATGCCGGTGGTGGATTTATTAATACATGCACACAGAGGGCCCCATGTAAGTGCTCCCTGAAAACATACCAGATTCTGGTGTGCTGACTGACTGGTTCTCGCCAGCCTGCCCCCAGTGACAAGTTTCTGGCCCCCAAAGGTGAGGACCTTTGCTCAGAGGATGCCAGAAACAAGGCCTGCTTGAGCAGAGGGTGCTTAAATCCCCTCCTACAGGATGAACTGCAGATTAGCATTCCAAACCAGGGGAGCTTCAGAGTGCCCCCCGCCTTTGGTATGAGAATCTGGCTTCTCTCACAGGAGAGGAAGCCAACCTCCTTTATCCAGAGCTCTTTGGCACCTGGACAGGTGGTAAAAATGAGCTAGTCAGATAGGCTTGTCCACCCTCAAGCCAGTACCACGCCTAAGGTGGGCTACCTGAAGGGGAAGCACCTTTTCAGAGTTAGCCATCTTGCTGATGGCACATTTAGGATCTCTGGGACAGGATTATGCCCACTTCCTAAAGGAATTGGTCATATAGGGGGCGCAGTGACCCCAGGGGGAAGAAGCCTATTGGCTATTACCCTACACTCCCCTTACTCCTAAAAATTCAGTACTTAGGTGAACCCTTGCACCAGAAAATCAGATCCTGATGACCTATAAAGAATAAGGACACTGAATAGTCATGAAAGTAAAGACTGAAGAAGAGCAACTGACTTGGCACTATTCCTGCCAGCCTGTCTGCTGTTCCCTATCGAATTGCACCAAAGTTAACTCATCCTGAAAGCTGCCATGCCTCCAAAGCCTGGGAGTACTGTCTGCCTTCAGTAAAAACTCCAGAACCCCTGTGCTCTCCTGCATCCTGCAGGCACCACAAGAAGAACCACAAGGACTTTGGAACCGCCAAAACAGAACTCCGCCAAGCACCACTGCACTCATGCCCTCCAGCCTGGGTCAAAGTGGGCCAATGGTATCAGTGGGGTCTCCAAGCCTCCAGAAACAGAGTTCACTTTGGTTTCACAGTTTGTGAAATTCCCGACGTCACCTGCGGCCTCTCTTTGCAGGCCACCCTAAATGTGAGTGCTACCAGATGAAGAAACCCGACACCTCAAAGATCATCTGCAATCGGCCACCCTGGCCCGAGGAGAAGAAGGCCACCAATGTCTCCACATCCCCTAGCTCTGCAAGACTTGAACCCTTTACTTGGTTCAGCGCGACTGGCCTCCAAGTCCAAACCTTCATCCTCTTTTCCCATAGAATGATCTCCATTGACTAAGATTGGGCACACAACGCTGTATTGCACCCCTACACCCGGCTGCCCTAGTGCAGCTAGAGGTGCCCTTCTGGTGCTGCCTTGGACCTTGCACTATACTCGCCTTAAATCCAGGAGATTGGTCTTGTAAGTCTCTGTACTGTATGCCGCACTTGTTTTTCTTCCCATAGGACAACATTGTAGCTTCTAAAAAAATGCACTAAGGGCTTAATTACGAGTCTGGCAGTCCACAGACCCCAGACTCATGGGGGCACGGCAGCGGCAGCTGCAGTCTCCAGACCGCCATATTATGATTAGGGTGGCTGGAATGCCATTGCCCCACTGCAGTTGCCAGGGAACCGCCATTCCCTGGCGGTGTTGTGGCGGTCAGAAGGCATCAATATGCTTGGCAGGTCCGCTGCGGTCCCGCTAAGCATATAAGAGTTTTCTCTCCGCCATGGTTTTCATGGCGGTTCTTGCTCCATGAAAACCCTGGCAAAGAGGTAACAAAGTGCCTCTGCGCTCTGCAGTGCATTCAGGGGGACACTAAATGTGTCCCCTCTGTATGCATGCACCCCAGTTCCTGCATGGCATGGACTAATCAAACAGGAGGAAACTTCTAATCTATCGGGTGGCCTGACCACAGCTTTGGTAGTGCGGCTGATGGGGGGGCCTGCTGCCACACTGCAAAGTTGTAATCATGCCCTAAGTGTTGATTTTTTAAACGTAAAGGTATTTTTCTTGCAAAATGTACTTACCTGCTCATATTGATTCTGGAGCCTGAACATATATAAAGATACACCTCATTTTTATCAGTTGGTGTGGATCTCGTTATTGAGATGTGTGCATCATTTATTGACTTTTGTGTGTATTTGCAGACGATAAGCCTAAGGCTGCTGGACCACACTACCCCCCAGAAGAACACCTTGAGATTGCTAGAGGAAGCCCCTGTCCCACTTATAAGGGCAGCCCTGGACTCTGTGTATGATATACCTCATTTTGTCATATCATATAAAGAGCAAGCTTCCTACAAAAAGCAAATGCAATAATTGGCAGGTGATTCAGCACCCTTTTTTTAATTTGCCAAAAATCCTAAAACATTAATATGTGACAATAAATAAGGCTTGTAATTTCAAAGGCAAAAAAAAACAAGAAAATGTGGAGGTGTGCCCCCTTAATATCAAAATAACAATATCGATGGAACACAATATCGAGGACAGAATATCACAAATAAAAAATTGATGATTAAGTAAGTCTAGAGTTTCTGTACCTTACTCCACATATATCTACATATGTGGTACATATAGCTGTTACATATATCTTCAAGGCACATAGATGTGGCCTTAGGCATGGTTAATCCATACATCCTTGTGAGTACTTACTTTTTGATATTCTGTCCATCAATATACTTGTACCATGAAATTGTTGGTGTCGATATTCAGTAGTACAACACGGTGTGGGCATTCTCTCAGTCAGTCAAGCAAGCTCTGTGAAGGATATACAGATGTTGTGAGACAGAAGACGGATTATGTATGTTTAAGGATGAATCTAGAAACAGGTCTTCTTTAGGGGTGGGTGATAAACTCTGCTCCTCCGGTGAAATCTAGAAAATCGACTCGAGCAGCAGAAAAAAGCAGTGCCCTCCGACGAGCCACATGGTGCTATTCGTGCTGATTTTACTGCATGTGAGAAGCTTCTGGCACTAAAAATCAGCATGAACAACGGGACGTACTGAATTCTGCAGCTTGTTGAGCTCCACAGAATCTCACAGAGTTTTAGGTTACTCCCTAAATTCTGCGAGTTGCGCCCACCCCTAGCCTTCTTCATGAAGCCCTCTGGTTAAATGTTATGACACTTTTTTACATACTACAGATCAAAGCATCTGGCAGACGTCAGTTAGTATGCTCTGCTAGTGGCAGCTTATTGCATTAAAGCAATCTTATGAGCATAGGTATCTTTATGGATTTTGAATTTTTCTTATCAACTCAGTGTCAGCTGTACCAAAATTCTCCTTTCCAGTCTGGTTCATATCCTTCTATCATCTCTGAGTATAACAGGCCTACTTTTGCAGAATATCATTTAAACACCAGGTTGGAATGCAGGATACCAGTCTACCCCGGGCTCATGGGAAGCTTAGCATATATCATCCTTTCTGGAGAGTGGTTTGACTAACACCTGGTTGGAATGCAGGATACCAGTCTACCCCAGGCTCATGGGAATCTTAGCATATATCATCCTTTCTGGAGAGTGGTTTGACTAACACCAGGTTGGAATGCAGGATACAAGTCTACCCCGGGCTCATGGGAAGCTTAGCATATATCATCCTTTCTGGAGAGTGGTTTGACTAACACCTGGTTGGAATGCAGGATACCCGTCTAACCCAGGCTCATGGGAAGCTTAGCATATATCATCCTTTCTGGAGAGTGGTTTGACTAACACCAGGTTGGAATGCAGGATACCAGTCTAGCCCGTGCTTATGGGAAGCTTAGCATATATCATCCTTTCTGGAGTGTGGTTTGACTAACACCTGGTTGGAATGCAGGATACCAGTCTAGCCCGTGCTCATGGGAAGCTTAGCATATATCATCCTTTCTGGAGTGTGGTTTGACTAACACCTGGTTGGAATGCAGGATACCAGTCTAGCCCGTGCTCATGGGAAGCTTAGCATATATCATCCTTTCTGGAGAGTGGTTTGACTAATACCAGGTTGGATTGCAGGATACCGGTCTACCCCGGTGTTAGAACCGGCGGTCTCTAGTTGGCAGAGGTATACACTTCTGACAAATAGGGACCTACCAACTCCAGTCAGGGCAAGGGGATTACACACTCAGATAACCCCTGCTACCCCCTTGGTAGCTTGGCAGAGCAGACAGGCTTATCTCAGAGGCAGTGTGTTAAGCATTTATGACCACATACAGTAATAAAGTGAATACACTACAGATGGACACGACACAGAAGTTATTATAAAAATAGTATTTTTATATAAGGCTTAGCACAAGACCAAATAACGACAAAAATATACCACAGTCTTAATAAATACTCTTTGGAAGGAAAAATAATAGTTCAAGTAAGGTTTCTTCTTGGCAAATAGTTCTTTAGCAAAGTATTCTTCTGAGCACAGTTCTTTGGCAACAATGTAACCCCCACGGGAGTCACACGACGTCGAGTCTACAAGATTCCCAAGGTTCGGCGTCGACCGCGAGGAGCGCTACGTCGAGCCTGGAGTCGCAACAGACCCCACAAGTACAGTACCTTGAGAAACGAAGAAAACGATGATCCACGGCGTCGAGATGTCGGCGTCGGGGTCGGGGTCGGCGTCGATCGTGCCTCGGAGTCGGGTCAATCCGCAGCGGTGTCGAGGGATGTCGGGCCGGAGCAGCGCTCACGGCGTCGAGAAGGGCGTCGAGTCGATGCGATCAGCAGCGGCGTCGGGACGGGGTCGCTTGGAGGTAGAGCCGATACTCACTCCTCACTGGCGTCGATACCGGCGTCGAGACGGGGTCACTTGGAGCCGGGGCCGATACCCACTGCTCACTGGCGTTGCTGCTGGCGTCGGGACTGCAGATTTTCCCTTGTGTACTGGAAACAACACTTTCCAGCAATTCAGCAATTCAGTAGATGGTGAAGTCCTTTGGCCCTGTGACTTCAACAGGAGACTGGCACTCTTCCAGTCCTTGGAGATTTCCTAGCAAGTGTTCAGAGAGTACACACCAAGTTCCTCTCTCCGTGTTCCTTGGCAAAAATAAAGAAGCAGCTTTCAGGTTCCTCCACAGCAAAACAGCACTCTGGCAGAAAGGGGAGGCAAGTCCTTAGATCAGCAGGCTTCTTGTCCTTGGTACAGGTTTCCTTGTCAGAAGTGATCTGAGTTCTTGGTGCAGGGGTCCTTCTCTTATACCCCTTTTTCCCTTTGTTCCCTTTGTCCAAGCAGGGAGATTCCCACCAGCTCAGGTTTGTTGGGGGTGTTGCCAGGCAGAGGCACCTGGCCTATTCACTGAGCAGGGCAGAGTCCTCAGCCGCCCAGCAGGAGGCGGAGCCAGTATTGTCACTGGCAGGAGCAGGGCTATCAGTCGCCCAGCAGGAGGCGGAGCCAGTATTGTGTCAGGCAGGGCAGGCTACTCTTCCCTCACTCTACGTGTAAACGCCCCATTCACCCCACACTGACTCACCCAGACCTCTGGAGCCACCCAGCCCCTGACACACACACCAAACCAGCAGAGACCGGTAGATAGTTGGACAAGAAAATAGCCGCTTTCTAAAAGTGCTATTTTCAAACATAGAATTTAAAAACCATCCATCCTAAAGGGTGTGTTATTAAATTCTGAGTTCAGAGATACTAAACTCGACTTGCTACCATGCTCCCTGAGTCAGATAGATTATAATGGAGTTAATAATCAGTCTGCCCAGTCTGGCCTATTGGAGGCAGGTAGCCCTTCAATAGTGAAAAACGAAAATGGCTGTAATTCACTATTAGGTCATGCCACACACATCAGGGCATGACCTACCTTTTACCAACAATGCACCCTGCCCTAGGGCCTACCATAGAGGTGTCTGAAATGTGGCAAAGTGAAGGTTTAGAGACTGGTAAGTAGGTTTCCTTACCAAGTCGACATGGCAGTCAGGGACTGCACGCAGGCGCTGCGGTGGCAGGCCTGAGACACATTTTACACGCTGCTTCTGTGGGTGGCACAACCCGTGCTGCAAGCCCACCAGCAGCAGTTAACTTACACGCCCTTGGCACACGTAGTGCACTAGACTAGGGTCTGAACAGTAAGTCAACCAAGCCAATCATGGTAACACCAATCAATGTAACAATTTAACATAGGGAGCACTTGCACTGTGGCACTGATCAGCAGTGGCACAGTGCCCAAAGCAATAATCCAGCAAAAACATCGTAAACAGAGGAGGCAAACAGAAAAAAATGGAGGAGAGACTCATGCCAATGATGCCAGGTCTAACACGTGTCCCCTCCAGCTGAAATGTGGGGAGAACTACCCTTCACCCAGGGAGTCCTCATCACTAAGGCGGAAAAATCTGGACAGACCATCAGCATTGGCGTGATCTGTACCAGGGCGGTGTTCCACCGTAAAGTCCATCCCCTGTAGGGAAATGGACCACCTCAACAGCTTTGGGTTCTCACCCCTCATCTGCATTAACCATCTGAGGGGCCTGTGGTCTGTCTGAACCCGGAAGTGAGTCCCAAACAGGTAGGGTCTTAGCTTCTTCAGCGCCCAGACCACAGCAAATGCCTCACGCTCTATCGCACTCCACCTTTGTTCCCTGGGAAGTAACCTCCGGCTGATGAAGGCTACAGGTAAGTCTCGGCCCTCCTCATTCATCTGTGCTAGAACAGCCCCCACACCATGCTCTGAAGCGTCTGTCTGGACAATGAATTCTTTTGAAAAGTCGGGTGCCTGGAGGACCGGTGCTGTACACATTGCAGTTTTCAGGGTGTCAAAGGCGTTCTGACAGGCGTCAGTCCAGATCACAAGTCTCGGCTGCTTCCTGGAAGTCAGCGAGGTCAAGGGGTGCACAATGTTGCCATACCCCTTGACGAACCTCCTGTAGTAACCCGTGAGACCCAAGAAGGCTCTCACCTGAGTCTGGGTTTTGGGCGGTTCCCAAGCCAGGATGGTATCTATCTTGGGTTGCAGGGGGGCCACCTTGCCGCTCCCTACTTGGTGCCCCAAGTACACCACTGAACCCTGCCCAATCTGGCACTTACTAGCCTTGATTGTGAGGCCTGCTCTGCGCAGGGCCAACAACACTTCCTGGAGGTGGCGCAAGTGTTCCTCCCAGCTGGCGCTGAACACTGCTATATCGTCCAGGTAGGCGGCGCTGAAATCTTCCAGCCCGGCCAATACCTGGTTAACCAACCTCTGGAATGTGGCAGGGGCATTCTTCATCCCAAAGGGCATCACACGGAACTGGTAGTGCCCATCTGGTGTGGAGAATGCAGACCTCTCTTTTGCCCCATCAGTCAAGGTGATCTGCCAGTACCCAGACGTTAGATCAAACGTACTAAGGTACCGGGCAGCCCCCAACCGGTCGATGAGCTCATCAGCTCTGGGGATGGGGTGCGCGTCAGTCTTGGTGACCGAATTGAGTCCTCGGTAATCCACACAGAACCGAAGTTCTGGTGAAGCACCAGGCGCTGCAGCCTTTGGGACCAAGACCACTGGGCTGGCCCAAGGACTGCTAGAGGACTCAACCACCCCTAAGGCAAACATCTTGGAGACCTCCTCCTTGATGTATGCTCTGACCTTGTCAGTCACCCTGTAGGCCTTGTGCCTCACAGGAGTGCTGTCCCCAGTGTCCACATCGTGGACACACCACTGAGTGACACCAGGGATTAAGGAGAACAGATCAGGGAATTGTACCAACAGATGGCGACAATCTTGCTGCTGCTCAGGGGTCAGTGTGTCAGAGAGGACAACACCATCCACTGACCCATCTTTTTCTTTTGCACACAGGAGGTCAGGAAGAGGCTCACTCTCCTCCTCCATCCCAGCATCTGTGGCAAGGAGCATGCCCACTTCGGACCTTTCTAAGTGGGGCTTTAACCGGTTGACATGCAGGACCCTTAAGGGGTTCCTGGGAGATTTCAAGTCCACCAAGTAGGTGACATCGCTCTTCTTCTCCACAACCTCAAATGGTCCAGTCCACCTGTCCTTGAGCGCACAAGGTTCCACAGGGGCCATGACCCAAACTTTCTGACCAGGTCGAAGCTCAACCAGAGTGGCATTCTGATCGTACCACCGCTTCATCTCTTCCTGGCTGGCCTCCAGATTTGCCTGAGCAAGATCTCTGAAGCGCCGAGTCTGGTTCCTAAAGGCCAGCATGTAACTATATACATCCTGGGGAGGTTTCCTGGGAGATTGCTCCCAGCCTTCTTTGACCAGACTCAAAGGTCCTCTTACCGGGTGACCATACAAAAGCTCAAAGGGGCTACTGACGACGGGAAAAGGTTGGAGGGGAGCCTTCTGCTTCTGCCCACTTTTCCCACTTGCCTGGCAAGTTTGACAGGTCCTACAATGGATATCTGAATCCCTTCTCATCTGAGGCCAATAAAAATGGGTGACAAGCCTGTCATAGGTCTTGTCCTGCCCCAGATGTCCAGCTAACGGAACGTCATGAGCCAACCCCAGTAGGAAGGCTCTGAAGCGCTGGGGTACCACCAGCACACGGGCTGACCCAGGTTCAGCAGCCTTAGGCTCGCTATACAGGAGGTCGTTCTCCCAGTAGACCCAATGTGATCCTGACTGATCACCTGTCGTTTGGGCTGAGGCCTGCTGCCTCATACCCACAAGAGAAGGGCACACTTTCTGCTCAGCACAAAATTCCTCCCTGGAGGGACCACCATCCTGCTGCCAATGGGTCAGCTCGGGCAGGTCTCCCAGTTCGGCCACTTGTTCTCCTGTCGGTTCCAGGGCATCCCCCTCAGGGTCTGCTCCCTCCTGGACCGCGGGAACGATGGGGGACGGTTTCCCGCGCCCCCTGCCTCTTCTCTTCACGGTTGGGACCTGGGCCATACTTTCAGGCTCCGGGCCCCCATCAACACCCTTACTGACTGACATGGACCGGGTGGTCGCACACACCCACTCAGGCAGACCCAACATTTCCAGATGCGCTTTTCTCTCCACCTTAGCCCAAGGGGAGTCCTCCAAATCATTGCCCAAGAGACAATCAACAGGCATGGCGGGCCTCACAGCAACCTGAAGAGTACCTGAGACCCCCCCCCACTCAAAGGGAACTTGAGCTACCTCACACTGACTCTGTGAGTTGTCAGCAGCTACAACGGGGTAGAATGCATGAGGGACCACCTGCTCTCTGGACACCAAGTGACACTTGACAGCTGTCACACTCGCTCCGGTGTCTCTGAGAGCTTCCACCCTATGGCCATTAATGGTCACCCACTGCCTATATTTCTTAGTGTTACTGGGCAGAGGGGTTGGAGGGACCATTTCCACGTCTCCTAAAGAGACCAGGGACATTTCTGCGGGACCCCACCCACCGGGGGCACCCATCTCCTCCCCTCCCAGGGCTACACTCGCTACCTGACGAGGGGGTGCACGCGGCGGTGCATTCGAATCCTTCATGGGACACTGGGGATCATAATAACGGTGTCCCACCTGCTTACAGGCATAGCAGGTCATGGGGCCCCTGTGAACAGGTTTACCTGTCGGGGCCTCTGGCTTCTTTACAGGGGGAGGCTGGGAACCCTTCCCTTGGTTCCCTTGGGGACTACTTTGGGGCCCTTTCTGAAACTCCCTCTGTTTACCCCTGTCCCCCCCACTCTTCTGCTGGGGACCCTGCCCACCTTTGGCTGAGTCTCCCACTGGACCCTTGTGGACCCTGGTACTGACCCAGCGGTCCGCCTCCTCAGCAAGTTTTCTAGGGTTAGATAGCTTGCTATCAACAAGGTGCTGGCGTAGCTCTGGAAAACAGTTATTAGACAAGTGCTCCCAAGCAAACAAATCATAAAGAGCATCATAACTATCAACCTTGCTACCCTTTATCCAACCATCCATGGTTCTGCAGAAAAAAGACACATATTCAACCCACGTAGTACCAGGCAACTTCTTACATTCTCTAAAGGTTTGTCTGTACTTTTCTGGAGTTAAGCCATATCTCAGCATTAAAGCATCTTTCATATGAGTATAAGACATCCTATCCTCAGCAGGAAGGCTCAACAAGGTATCTCTCCCCTCGTTTGTAAAGCGGCTCCACAACCCCGTTCCCCAATCTTTCTCAGGGACCCGGTGGGCCAACAATGCTAACTCATACGCTTTAAACCATTGGCTAATATCTTCATTCTTACTGTAATCTTTGATCACATCCTTAGGAAAATAAAACCTACTTTCTGCAGGCACAGATGGAGTGCTGCCACCAGAGGGATTCAACTCTAAACTCTTAGTTTTAAGCTCCATCTCCCTCACCATCTTCTCACGTTCAAACGCTAATTTCTCTCTCTCAAAATCTAATCTTTTGCTCTCCATTTCAGCTTCTCTCTTGCTTCTTGCATTCTCTAATTCCAACTGCCCTCCTAATTTAAGTTTTGCCATTTCTAACTTGTACCCCCTCTCCTTCTCCCTGTCTTCTAATTCTTCGGGGGAAAGGCTCCTAGAGGACGCACTACTGCCTGGAGATGACACTGGCCCACCTGTGGGCTCTTCCTCTTCCTCTTCTTCTTCCTCTTCCGGTACCACCACCGGATCAGAGGGATTTCTGGCCTCTAACCAGGCCTTCAGCGCTTTGAGGAAGCCCTCTTTCTTTGAGACACCTGTGGTAGGAACTTTAAACTGCTTGCAAAATCCTTTTAGATCCTTTAGCGTGTAGGAATCTATCTTCTCCTTATCAAATTCCCCCACAACATTCTCCACAGGTGTAGCAGCTCCGGCATTCTCCATGGTCAAAACTGGCAGTGTTTAAGAAAATAAGCTCCAGGAAAGCGGAGAACAAAAATAGAATATCCTACCAAACGGACTGTGGCTGCGTTATGGTCTGCTTTCACTATGTAGCGTACACTAATCACTGCACATGAGTCATAAATGCAAAGTTCAAATCCTCACCGCTGACCACCAATGTTAGAACCGGCGGTCTCTAGTTGGCAGAGGTATACACTTCTGACAAATAGGGACCTACCAACTCCAGTCAGGGCAAGGGGATTACACACTCAGATAACCCCTGCTACCCCCTTGGTAGCTTGGCAGAGCAGACAGGCTTATCTCAGAGGCAGTGTGTTAAGCATTTATGACCACATACAGTAATAAAGTGAATACACTACAGATGGACATGACACAGAAGTTATTATAAAAATAGTATTTTTATATAAGGCTTAGCACAAGACCAAATAACGACAAAAATATACCACAGTCTTAATAAATACTCTTTGGAAGGAAAAATAATAGTTCAAGTAAGGTTTATTCTTGGCAAATAGTTCTTTAGCAAAGTATTCTTCTGAGCACAGTTCTTTGGCAACAATGTAACCCCCACGGGAGTCACACGACGTCGAGTCTACAAGATTCCCAAGGTTCGGCGTCGACCGCGAGGAGCGCTACGTCGAGCCTGGAGTCGCAACAGACCCCACAAGTACAGTACCTTGAGAAACGAAGAAAACGATGATCCACGGCGTCGAGATGTCGGCGTCGGGGTCGGCGTCGATCGTGCCTCGGAGTCGGGTCAATCCGCAGCGGTGTCGAGGGATGTCGGGCCGGAGCAGCGCTCACGGCGTCGAGAAGGGCGTCGAGTCGATGCGATCAGCAGCGGCGTCGGGACGGGGTCGCTTGGAGGTAGAGCCGATACTCACTCCTCACTGGTGTCGATACCGGCGTCGAGACGGGGTCACTTGGAGCCGGGGCCGATACCCACTGCTCACTGGCGTTGCTGCTGGCGTCGGGACTGCAGATTTTCCCTTGTGTACTGGAAACAACACTTTCCAGCAATTCAGCAATTCAGTAGATGGTGAAGTCCTTTGGCCCTGTGACTTCAACAGGAGACTGGCACTCTTCCAGTCCTTGGAGATTTCCTAGCAAGTGTTCAGAGAGTACACACCAAGTTCCTCTCTCCGTGTTCCTTGGCAAAAATAAAGAAGCAGCTTTCAGGTTCCTCCACAGCAAAACAGCACTCTGGCAGAAAGGGGAGGCAAGTCCTTAGATCAGCAGGTTTCTTGTCCTTGGTACAGGTTTCCTTGTCAGAAGTGATCTGAGTTCTTGGTGCAGGGGTCCTTCTCTTATACCCCTTTTTCCCTTTGTTCCCTTTGTCCAAGCAGGGAGATTCCCACCAGCTCAGGTTTGTTGGGGGTGTTGCCAGGCAGAGGCACCTGGCCTATTCACTGAGCAGGGCAGAGTCCTCAGCCGCCCAGCAGGAGGCGGAGCCAGTATTGTCACTGGCAGGAGCAGGGCTATCAGTCGCCCAGCAGGAGGCGGAGCCAGTATTGTGTCAGGCAGGGCAGGCTACTCTTCCCTCACTCTACGTGTAAACGCCCCATTCACCCCACACTGACTCACCCAGACCTCTGGAGCCACCCAGCCCCTGACACACACACCAAACCAGCAGAGACCGGTAGATAGTTGGACAAGAAAATAGCCGCTTTCTAAAAGTGCTATTTTCAAACATAGAATTTAAAAACCATCCATCCTAA